>NC_050577.1:38645150-38991692 GCF_011100635.1 Trichosurus vulpecula
GGGGAAGGTGGACAGGGCAGGAAGGGAGTAGAGCAGTTGATGGAAAATGGAGCTTTGGGATCCACCCATCAGCTCTCCAACCTGAAAAAAAAGGCAATGGAGGGTGAATTGAAAAAATGTAGAGTATCAAAACCTGAGTCATTCTTCATACTTCTGATGGGATTTCAGGTGGTCAGCTTATCTTGAGGGAGGCACCATGTTCACGGAGACAAAACCAAGCCAGCCTCTGATGATGAAGAGGCAAATGAAGAGATTTTTTTAAAAGATAGGTTACTTATTATTGTTCTTATCCAGATCATCTCTGCTTCCAACCTAGCATACAATACTAAAATGGTTATGCAGGGGTGGTTTAGTATCTCATTCATGCTTCCAAAATCATTACCTCTCAAATGTTTTCCATATTCCAATGACATTTTTAGACCAATTTATATTACTCAAAAATTAGATGCATTTCTGTCAATTTGAATTTCATTTTTAATTGAATGCTGCTATCCATACTACAATCAATGCAACAATACAGGATATAATGTCATAACTGGAAATACATTTAAAGACTATTTAGTCCAGTCCCTTCATTTCACAGAGGGATGGAGAGGGAGAGGAAGAAAGTGTTTAAGATCTCAACCTAAAGAAGTCTATTCATTTCTGAGCAACATTAGGACCCAGAAATGTCCTCCAAACTTGTAACCTTCTAGAACATAATCTGAAGGAAGTAGATGAGAATTGAGCTGTCCTTCTTTCAGTGGGTATTTATCTGAACAGATTTGAGGGATTTAATAGATTATAAACTCAATGAATCAATAGTAAAATGAGGAAACAAAAAGCTAATTTGGTCCAAGGTGGTATTAAAGGAGAAATGGTAGCTGGAATGAAGGAAGTGATAGCCCCATTATATTCCATTGAAATAAGGTCCCATATGGATGTTGTATTCAATTCTGGGCACTACATATTAGCAAGGGCACAGTCAAGTTGGAGAATATCCAGAAGAATGAAGTCTAGCCTAATCAACCAACAGGGAATTGCCATCAATGTGTTTCATATTTTTTTTGAGTCATAATAAAGGAGATCTAGTCCAATGCCCTCATTTTATAGATGAATGAATGAATGAAAAAGCATTGATAAAGCACTTACTATGTTTTTTTTCATTCATTCACTCATTATCTATAAAAGGAGAGCACTAGGGAAGAAATGGCAAACCACTCCAGTATGCTTGCCAAGAAAACCCCAAAATGGGGTCATGGAGAGTTAGACACGACTGAAATGATACAAGGATGACAACAACAACAAAGTGCTTACTATGTGTCAAGTAGTGATAAGCTCTGGAGGTGTAAGCAAGACAGTCCCTTCACTGAAGGAGCTTACGTTCTAATGAAGGAAGACCACAAATACAGGGAAGCTGGTGTTAGAAGGGGTGGGGAGTGGATGTGAGTGGAATGCACCCCCAGAGTCAATGGTGGCTTCTCCCATAAACTTCACAAGTACTAAATCAGGGAGAAGCAATTAGATAACAGTTCATGTGAAAGAGATTTGGGGGTTTTCAGTTGCAAACACAATATGGTTCAACAATATAATGTTTGCCAAAGCGGCAAAAGCAGTGCTAGGTTGCTGTTGCAAAAGCCCAGTGACAAAGAAAGTCATGGTTCTGCCTTACTCTATCCTGATCAGACCACATTGGACGTATTGTGGTCAGTTCTGGGTATTATGCTGTAGGAAGAGCATTGAAAAACTGGAATGAGCCCAGAGGCAGGTGACTGGAACGATAAGGACACTGAAAACAGTGTCATACAAAGGCCAGCTGAAGGAATTGGGGATGTTTAGCTTAGAGAAGAGAATATATAAGGGAGACATGGTACTCTTCGAGTATCTTAAGGGCTGCTATGGGATCAGACTTGCTCTGTCTGGCCTCAGAGGGCAGAAGAAGGTTTTAGAAAGGTGGACTTCAGGTCAGTGTAAAGATAAACTTCCTTCCAATTATTCCTGTCCAAAATTAGAATGGACTGTTTTGTAAGGGAGTGAGTTCCCCATCACTGGAGTCTTCCCACTTGTGGGGAATATTGTAGGAGAGATTGCTGTTCTCTGTAATCTCCTCTAACTTGGAAAATCTATGATTCTGAGAAATAGGTGGAAAACTTTAGCTATATGGCGACAGTTACAAAAAAATTAAATGCAAAATTAATTTATTTTAGCCTACTAATAGAATTGGAACATAAACAAAAATGATATATACATGTTGATCAAACAATTAATTAACAATCAAGGTGGGCTGACCTCATCTGACTTGAGATTTTTTGCTCGTGGATATTTCATTTAAACAGATTTTTTTCATGAGAACAGAAAAAAAATACAGAATCTACAGACATAAAATTGTTTATTATGATGTAGGATCAATACAAACTCTCTGTTTCACATTCTTTGCTGTCAAAGAAATGCTTTTTATCTTTTCAGAGAATCATCACACTCCCCCAAGTTGACAAAGACAGGCCTTTCTTTTGTGCATTTCTAAGAGTCTTGCTTTTCCTCCAGCCTCTTCATCTTTTAAGATGATAAAGGTATTTGTTTGACTCATGTTTGCATGTGGTTTTAACTATACATAAGTTATCCAAGTATTTTTATGGGAAAAAAATTTCAATTTTTTCTTCTCAAAAGTAAAATTTCCTTATATAATCTTCAACTACAATAAGAATTGCAAAAAATCATTGTGAATTCCTCTCATGGGAGAATGAATATGGGTAATATTTTCAACGGTGGGGTATTGCATTTGTTGATTTTTACAGCCTCCCTTTGCAGAAAGCTACAGTAATAAATAAAATAAAGATACCGTATATTTAAACATAACAAAAAAAGGTACACAAGAGAGTCCAAAAGACCTTGTAAAAGATAGACCTGCACAGAACTGTTCTTGGAGTTGTGTGCCTAAGGTTAGTTAAGATTTAGAATGATGGTGTAATACCAACGGGCCTCTTGCCAACTTTTATAATATGCCTGTGCCAGCAAAGGCAAGTACACTGTTGAATTTAGAAATGTGATAGTGAAAGAACTCTACCACTAAGCACTAATAAATGGCAAGGCTTCCTTGTTAGATCCTTCCAGGTCCGGTTCTCTAATCATGGCTCCCATTGGAAATTGGGAGAATTAGGCTGTAAATCTCTGGAGCTGTCTACTCTGGAAATAGAGCGATTCTTTCAATATGCCACCCTTGCATTCACTCAGGTTGGGCTGCTTATGAGGTGGGATTCCTACCTGTTCCTTACTAGCCCATAGGTGCATCCAATAGTAAGCCTTTGGGTTGGTCCAAGAGCCAACTTCATCCTTCTAGGGGTCATCTGACAAGGCACACCCTGGCAAAGAGCTGTTTCTCACCTGAACAGAGATTGGTGTCTCTAATTTGGACCTGTATTTCTGAGACTGGACTATCCAGAAGGAAGGTGGTATTTATTGGAGTTTCTTTCAAGGAAATTAAGGTTTGGGCAGACACTGAACCAAGCCAAGCAATTTGCCTTGGATTTCCTCAAAGTTTTTCTATAATCTACAATTTTTCTTCAAATGGAAAAGGCTTTTATTAAAGTAAATTTTATTTTGAATTAACAATAACTATTGATGCAAATTTTTCAATATACGTGGAACAAGAAAGAAGATTTTTTTTTAAGAAATGGTGAATTTCTATTACTAATTCTTGCTTTAGAAAACTCTATTTCCTTCCTTTGGTTAGGTTTCTATAATATTCCCTCCTCTCCTGGACCAAACAATTACCTGCCTCCCTTTTCTCCTGGAAGCTACATTTGCCCTTCAATCTAAGCCAAACAAATCCTACTTTCATTCTTTTCCCAGCATTAGTCAGATTGTTAAAGAGAAACCTCTTCTGATTGCCCTAGAATAGATCAGGGTGTATCTATGTGGGAGCGGCGGGGAGGTAATGGGATTTTTGGTCAATACATTTCCTAGACACCAGGAACAACTGTGACCTGGAGTTGGGAAAGTCTTGGCCACTTTGAGAGCTCATCAAAAATTCAGAAACTCCTTTCTCTTCCATAAACTATTCACATAGTCTGGATGAAACCTAGACTTTTAAGTAATGTTGAGACTCAAAGGTTCACAGCCATTAAAGCTGGAAGGGATCTTAAAGATCATCTATTCAATTCAGTTTAAGAATCAATTCAATTCCACAAACGTTAAATCCCCAAAATTGTGTACTCAGGATTTGTTGTTGTTGTATCTTGGGCTGACTCTTCGCCAAGGTATTTGGGGTCTTCTTGGCAAAGATACTGTTTTCCAGTTCATTTTACAGATGAGGAGCTGAAGCAAACAGGGTGAAGTGACTTACCCAGGGTCACACAGCTGGCAAGTGTCTGAGGCCGGATCTGACCTCAGAAAGAGGAGTCTTACTGAGCAGGCCTGAGCCTCCTCAGGATACAAACACAAAAATGAAACAGTCCTTTCCTCAAGGGAACTTTCACTCTAGTACAGGCCTTTCATTTTACGGAGGATAATTTGAGGCCCAAATAAGTAATTAACCCAATGTTACATAGCCGGGAAGTGGTAGAACCCGGGTGCCTATTTTCAGATCCAGTGTTCCTTCCATTGTACCAAGGCCCATTTTGGTTCTCGAAATTACTTTCTTTAAGTCTCCATTTACACACACACACACACACACACACACACACACACACACACACAAAATGTCATTATGTATATTTGTAACAAAACAAAGCACTGCTGAGCTGGGTAGAGGAGGATGGGGCTGGCATACTTGCCTTCTCTCTCTGCACCAAACGTCCCGTCTCAGCTCAGGACCCTCACAAATGACACAGGTTCATTTTTAGTGGAGCCTGATTCCTAAAGACAGGGGTCGGGTTCTTTTTTTTTTTATTTCTGCTTATATCCCTTCACCAAAGCCTCAAGAAAAATTATTTAAATTAGGTAAAAGACAGCTATTTACTTTCTCCACATAGAAGAAATGCTGAAAACACAAAAACTCACAAGTTCATGGTAACTTAAAACTATTGTTATACCTTCTGGGAGTTGGATACTTTAGACATCAAACCATGAAGAATATTGAAGGAGTACTAAATCAATATTTCACTTTTACCCCAAACAATTGCTTTCAGATCCACATCTTCTGCCAAGGCAGGATGGGGGGGGGGGCCCTCCTCCTGCTAGTGATCATCATTTTTTTTTCATATTATTATTTTTTTAATTTTTTTTAAATTTATTTATTTAACATATTTAATTTTCAGCATTGATTTTCACAAGAGTTTGAATTACAAATTTTCTTCCCATTTCTACCCTCTCCCCCACTCCAAGATGGCGTATATTCTGGTTGCCCTGTTCCCCATTCAGCCCTCCCTTCTGTCACCCCACTCCCCTCCCATCCCCTTTTCCCTTCCTTTCTTGTAGGGCAAGACAAATTTCTATGCCCCATTGCCTGTGTATCTTATTTTCTAGTGGCATGCAAAAACTTTTTTTTTTTGTTTTTGAACATCTGTTTTTAAAACGTTGAGTTCCAAATTCTCTCCCCTCTTCCCTTCCCACCCACCCTCCCTAAGAAGTCAAGCAATTCAACATAGGCCACATGTGTATCATTATGTATAACCCTTCCACAATACTCATGTTGTGAAAGACTAACTATATTTTGCTCCTTCCCAACCCATCCCCCTTTATTGAATTTTCTCCCTTGACCCTGTCTCATCTCCAAAGTGTTTGTTTTTGATTACCTCCACCCCCGTCTGCCCTCCCCTCCATCATCCCCCGCCCCCCCCCTCCGCTTTTTTTTATCTTCTTCCCTCTTCTTTCCTGTAGGGTAAGATACCCAATTGAGTATGTATGGTATTCCCTCCTCAGGCCAAATTTGATGAGAGAAAGATTCATTCTTTCCCCCCTCACCTGCCCTCTCCCCTCCTCCCACAGAACTGCTTCCTCTTGCCACCTTTATGTGAGATAATCCACCCCATTCTATCTCTCCCTATCTCTCTCTCTCTCAATATATTCCTCTCTCATCCCCTAATTTGATTTTATTTCTTTTAGATATCTTCCCTTCATCTTCAACTCACCCTGTGTCCGCTCTCTCTCTCTCTCTCTCTCTCTCTCCATATATATATATATATATATATATATATATACACACATACATATATACATACATGCACATTCACTTATATATATATGTATATATGTATATATATACATACATATATAAACATTTATATATATGCACGTTCCTTTCAGCTACTATGATATTGAGGTCTCATGAATCATACACATCATCTTTCTATGTAGGAATGTAAACAAAACAGTTCAACTTTAGTAAGTCCCTTATGATTTCTCTTTCTTGTTTACCTTTTCATGCTTCTCTTGATTCTTATGTTTGAAAGTCAAATTTTCTATTCAGCTCTGGTCTTTTCACTGAGAAAGCTTGAAAGTCCTCTATTTTATTGAAAGTCCATATTTTGCCTTGGAGCATGATACTCAGTTTTACTGGGTAGGTGATTCTAGGTTTTAGTCCTAGCTCCATTGACCTCCAGAATATCGTATTCCAAGCCCTTCGATCTCTTAATGTAGAAGCTGCCAGATCTTGGGTTATTCTGATTGTGTTTCCACAATACTCAAATTGTTTCTTTCTGGCTGCAGTATTTTTCCTTGATATAGGAGCTCTGGAATTTGGTGACAATATTCCTAGGAGATTTCTTTTGGGGATCTTTTTGAGGAGGTGATCTGTGGATTCTTTCAATTTCTATTTTGCCCTGTGGCTCTAGAATATCAGGGCAGTTCTCCTCGATAATTTCTTGAAAGATGATATCTAGGCTCTTTTTTTGATCATGGCTTTCAGGTATTCCAATAATTTTTAAATTATCTCTCCTGGATCTATTTTCCAGGTCAGTGGTTTTTCCAATGAGATATTTCACATTGTCTTCCATTTTTTCATTCCTTTGGTTCTATTTTATAATATCTTGATTTCTCATAAGGTCACTAGCTTCCACTTGCTCCAATCTAATTTTTAAGGTAGTATTTTCTTCAGTGGTCCGTTGGACTTCCTTTTCCATTTGGCTAATTCTGCCTTTCAAGGCGTTCTTCTCCTCATTGGCTTTTTGGAGCTCTTTTGCCATTTGAGTTAGTCTATTTTTTAAGGTGTTGTTTTCTTCAGTGTATTTTTCAGTATTTTTTTGGGTCTCCTTTAGCAAGTCATTGACTTGTTTTTCATGGTTTTCTCGCATCCTTCTCATTTCTCTTCCCAATTTTTCCTCTACTTCTCTAACTTGCTTTTCCAAATCCTTTTTGAGCTCTTCCATGGCCTGGGACCAGTTCATGTTTTTCTTGGAGGCTTTTGGTGTAGGTTCTTGCACTTTGTTGACTTCTTTAGGCTGTATGTTTTGGTCTTCTTTGTCACCAAAGAAAGAATCCAAAGTCTGAGACTGAATCTGGGTGTGTTTTCGCTGCCTGGCCATATTCCCAACCAACTAACTTGACCCTTGAGTTTTTCAGTGGGGTATGACTGCTTGTAGACTAAAGAGTTCTATGTTCCATGTTTGGGGGGGAGGTGCCAGCTCTGCCGCACCAGCACTGCTCCTTCCCCAAGAACCCCCAACCCGGACTGGGCTTAGATCTTCAGCAGGCTGTGCACTCCTGCTCTGATCCACCACTTAATTCCTCCCACTGGGTGGGCCTGGGGCCAGAAGCAACAGCAGCTGTAGCTGCCCCATCCCTGCAGCCCCGGGGGTGGTGGCCTAACTAGGAACTCCTTCCACTCCTGCAGCTTTTCCCACTAACCTTCTCTGCTGTCTTTGGTGTTTGTGGGTTGAGAAGTCTGGTAACTCCCAAAGCTCACTGGATTCAGGGCGCTAGGGCCCGCTCCGCCCGGCTCCTGGTCTGGTTGGTCTGAGCCACTCAGGCTGGGCTCTGCTCTGCTCCGTTCCCAGCTCCCAGCTCCGTGTGGGATAGACCTCACCCAGAGACCATCCAGGCTGTCCTGGGCTGGAGCCCTGCTTCCCTCTGCTGTTTTGTGGGTTCTGCAGTTCTAGAATTGGTTCGGAGCCATTTTTTATAGGTTTTTGGAGGGACTCGGCAGGGAGCTCACGCTAGTCCCTGCTTACCAGCCCCCATCTTGGCTCCGATCATCATTTTCAAGAAGCACTATTTAGTAGTTACCAGGGCTCCCCACAAAGTGCAATTGGTACCAATGAAGAGTCCTAGAATTCTGGACCTCTCAAACTTTTCAGGTTAGCTTCAAAGCTGGAAACATCCCTCTCAGGATCATTATTTAGTCACCTGTTTTCATGAAAGAAAAACAAGGCAGAAAAGCAACTAGGGCTTTGAAATCGTTTCTAGTTCACTTAGGTCAGCAGAGGTGCTGGGCTTAGGAAGAGGATGCCAGATCCAGAGAGAACTTCATGTCCCAGAGACAGGAGAGAGATAGCAGATGCTATCTCCCCCATAAAGGCTAGAGAGTGTGTAACTTTTCCTGGCTCCGTAGTCAGGCTTCAGTGCCTTCCAGGTAGGCTCTGATTTAGGGAATGACACATTTCTATACAGGATCTTCTGTAGAGTGTGAGAAGCAGAATGGAGTGTTGAACTTGAATTTCAGAAGACCAGGGTTCAATCCTGCCTCTTACATTGATTAACTGCATGACTGTGGACAAGTCATTCAATCTCTTTGGGCCTCAGTTCCTCATCTGAAAACTGAGTGGTTGGATTATATACATTTAAAGGTCCCTGGCAACTCTAAATTTGTGATCCTACGATTCTAAGACCTGTGGAATGAACAGGTAAAGATGGTACAAAGTCTAGGTCTTTATTAGGTTGCATTGAATAACGAAGTGTCAAAAAGCATAGGCTAACTATAAGAAAAGCTCACATTCATTATTAAAAGTATTATTTATTTTTCAAAGAGCTGTAGGGCACCTTAGAGAGAATCTAGCCCAATCTTATTTTACATGTGAGGAAACTGAGGCTTAGAAAGGTTAAGTAATTTGCCTGATGTTATTTAATAGGTAAAGTGGTGACCCAAGATTCTCCTCAGGTCTTCTTACTCTAAATCTATCATACAAAGACTCCTCATAGTACTCTATCATAATAAACAACTTCACATACATTATCTTATTTGATCTATTATGTTATTTGATTAGGCAGCTAAGTAGAGCATGGATAGAGCACTGAACCTAGACTTAGGAAGACATGAGTTCAAATCCTGCCTCAGACATTGACTAGCTGTGTGACTCTGGGCAAGTCACTTAACTTCAGTTCCATCATCTGTAAAATCGGGATAATAAAAGCACCTATCTCCCATGTTGAGAGGATCAAATGAGATAAAATGTGGGAAGATCTTGGCAAATTTTAAGGTACTTAATGCTAACTTTTGTTATTGTTGTCATCCCCCAAGTAATAATAGCTATTTTATATTGCTATATGTCATGTGTATGATATATAATAGATTATTGTTAATGATAATGTTTATTATTATTATACTATGTGCCTGGCACATAGTAGGTGCTTAACACAGACTTGTTGATGAATTGATCCTCAAATGATCCTGTAAGAATTGTGGAATCATAGATTTAGAGATGGAAGGGCATTAAGAGGTTATCTTGTCCAATTCTCACTTTACAGATGAGGAAACTAAGAAGTAAAGTGATTTTGCCCTGGATCATTTAGGTCTAGCAGCAAAGACAAGATTTGAAGCCACCTCCACTGTTCACACTGCCTGCCTCCCTGAGGGATAATACAAATAGCCTGGATGAAATCATTTCAGGAATGCTCTCCTCTCCTCTCCTCATTGTGTTGCAGATGAGGCTCTAAGCCCCAAACCCTCTTAGTTCAGGTTTGATGTTGGGACTAAATGAGACACTCAGGAGTCATTGAACACGGGTTTACTTTGCCCAAACACGGCAAGAATGCACAGTAAAGATAAAGTGGCAAACGTGTCTAGTGAGTATGCCATCAGGATTTGGTGATTTGCATGCTCTTGGGTGCCTGCCATGTCTGAGAGGCCCTGATTACGTTTGGTTGGGACCTTTTCTGCTCCAAGCCAGGAAGCTGTGTCAGGGAAGCTGGGGCTAATAAGGTTGAATGGAAAGTCAGGAAGTCAAAGAAGGATGAAAATGAGTTTCAAAGAAGTTAATTGGTTTGTCCTTGTCTATAGAGCCATGGCATATCTGGGACTCACGTAGATTTCTTCTGACAACAAATTCAGTGCCTTTTTGATTATACCAATCTTGAGAATAGTCAGGGAGACAGATATGATAGTCCTATAGGAGTGTGCAGTCAATCAAACCACCAGTATTTATTGATCACTTACTACATGCAATATGGTATAGATGATATGTAGAAATATGTGACACATTACCAGCTGACTGGTCTCTTTTTCCTTGTTCTGATGTCAGTAACAACTCTTCCAACCAGGGTTCTTTTCCTAAGCCCACTTTGAAACAGGAGGCAGGCTCCCAACTTCTCCTACGCCCTAAGTAACCACACAACCCTTGGCAAGGAGATAAAAATAACAAATATGGGGGAGATACAAAGTTACAAGAATTCTTTAAAAACCTTGTTGCAGTATAAAAAAAAAATCTTGTTAAGCACTTAAAACAGGAGTTCTTAACCTGAGGCCCATGAACCTATTTGTTTTTTTTTTAATACTTTGTTAACTGTATCACAATATAATTAGTTTCTTTTGTGAGCATTTAAAAAACATTTTTCTGAGAAGGGGTTCATAGGATTCACTAGTCCACAACACAAAAGTGGTTAAGAACCCCTGGTTTTAAAGATAGTGTTAAAGGAAGAGAGAGTGGACTCAGCTGGCTGTTCAGCTTGGCTCTCTTGGGTATCTACATGTTGATGGTCATCACGGGTCTAGGGTATGATTCTCACTTTGACAGCTTCAGAAACTTGATTTTTACCAGTCACTCAAGTTGATCAATCAAACAGTATTTATTAAATGCTTGACTTGTGTTAGTCATTGTAATAAACATTAAGTATACAAAGAAAAGCTAAAACGCAAAAACAGTCCCTTACCTCAAGGAGCTTCCATAAGAATGAAAGACAACGTATAAATAAATAGGGACATACGTGATAAATACAGACTAGATGGATGGTGATCTCAGTGGGAAAGGAACTAGCAGATGGGGAAATCGGGAAAGCCTCCTACAGAAGCATTTGAGCTGACGCTTGAAGAAGCCAGAGAGATAGAGGGGTAGAGGTGAGGAGAGAAGGAATTTCAGGCACGGAAGAGAACCAGTGCCAAGGCTGGGGCGAGGTAGAAGGTAGAAGAGGAAATGTATATGGGTGGGTATCTCTGGGCCACAGAGTTTATGGAGGGGAGTTGAGTGTGAGAAGACAATCAATCAATCAGTAAACATTTATTCAGCACCTACTATGTGCCAGGTCCTGTGCTGAATGCTGGGAATGCTAAAAGAGGCAAAAGACAGTTTCTGCCCTCAAGGAGCTTACAGTCTAAGGGGTTAGTGAGGAAACAACATGCAAACAAATTTATACAAAGTAAGCTATATACAGCATAAATAAGAAAAAATCAGGACGGGGAAGGCCCTAGAATTAAGAGGGGTTGGGGAAAGGTTCCAGTAAAAGATGGGATTTTTAGTTGGGACTTAAAGGAAGGCAGGGAGAACAGTAGGCAGAGTGGAGGAAGGAGAAAGGTCTAGGTATGGAGGATGGTGAGAGATGTCCAGAGCTGAAGACTAGAAAGGAAAAAAGGTTGCAGAAAACTTTAAATCCCAAACAGAGAATTTTATATTTGATCCTGGAGGTAATAGGGAACCATTTGAGTTTATTGAGTGTGTATGAGAGTCACGCAAAGGCAAGATGATCTAATGAGACTTACACTTCAGGAAAATCATTTTGGCAGCAGAGTGGAGGATAGACTGGAGTGGAAAAGACTTGAGGCAGAGAGATCAATTAGAAATCTAGGTGAGAGGTTAGGAGGGCCTGGAGTAGGGTTGTAGACATATGATTGAGGATAAGGATAAGGATTGAGGATAACCTATAGGAGAGATATAGTAAAGGTAGAAATGATAAGATTTGGCAACAGATTGGATATGTGGAATGAATGAGACTGAAGAACTGAGGAAGATACTGAAGTTTTGAACCTAGGAAATTGTTGCCCACAATGACAGGAAAGTTGGGAAGAGGGGAGGATGTGGGAGGTAGGATAGGGAATTCTGTTTTGAATGTGATAAGTTTGAGATGCCCAGGGGACATCTAATTTGAGATGTTGAATAGGTAGTTGAAGATGCAGGATTTGACCCTGGAAAAGAAAGTAGAGCTGGACATAAAGACTTTGGAATCATTAGCATAGAGAAGACAACCGAACCCATGGGAACCGGTAAGATAACCAAATGAAGCAGAACCAGGAGAACATTGTACACAGCAACAGCCACAGTGTTTGAGGACTGAATTTGACAGATTTAGCCCATCTCAGCAGTGCAAGGACCTAAAACATTTCCAAAGTACTCATGATGGAAAATGCCATCCACATCCAGAGAAAGAATTATGGAGTCAGAATACACAGCGAAGCAGACTATTTTTTCTTTTGTTTTGTTTTGTTTTCTTTCTCATGGTTTCTCCCATTCAATATAATTCTTCTATGCAACATGACTAGTGTGAAAACGTGATTAATAGGAATAAATAGCCCATATCAGATTGCATGCCATCTTGGGGAGGGAGGGGGAGAAAATTTAAAACTTATAGAAGTGAATGTTGAAAACTAAAAATAAATTAATTAATAATTTGGGGAAAAAACAAAACCAAAAAAGATAACCGAATGAGAAACTATAGAATGAAAAGAGAAGAGAGACCAGAAGGACAGAGCCCTAAGTGACATTCACAATTAGGGGACATTACAAGGCTGCAGAATCACCAAAGGAAACTGAGAAGGAACAATCAGACAGGTAGGAGGATGACCAAGAAAATCAAGGTCATGAAAACTCAGAGGAGAGAGTGGCCAGGTTCTGGAGAATAATTCATGCTGACTAAATTCACAAGAGGTTGATTTGTAACCCAGAATAAAAGTTTAATAATTCAAACGGGAAGTTATTCCTGGCCCAAGGACTAGTACTGTCCATTGTGCGAGGACTCTTCTCCTTTAGGTGTCACATGTAAAGAACAAAACAAGGAGATATCTCAAACAAGAGCCGATTTGGCCAGTTGTGGAACTAGTTTTCATCCCCATTACTTTCCCCTTTTAATCTTTCTGGCCCAAATGAATTCCATGTTTTCCTCCTGATGCCCATTGGTAGACATAGAAATGTGGTCCTCTTTAGAGATTCTAATTTTTCGTGGAGAATGCAGACAAAACTTAGGTCTAGGTACCTAGAACTGAACAGACAATGAGAGGGACATACCAGATCATATGGCCACACAGTAAAGGAGTAGCATCTCAATAATATGGGTGAGAAGCTCACTATGCTACATGATCCTGTAGGCATTCCAATTGTGAATCACAAGGTTTACACTCAACAAATAGCTGCCTTGTCAAAGTAAGTGACTAGAGTAATTACCAGCATCAAGAACATCTATATAAACTAGAGCTTTTTTTTTTTTTAAATATTGTTTTTATAGGAAGAACTAACATGCTAAAAATCCATCCTGACATAGGGCTATAGTTTATCCTCTGCTTCAATCCCATAGCTATAGCTGCCCGTTTATGTTTTCTACTGTCTAATTGCTTCTTTTATTATCGTGCTGATTGCAACAAGTTCAAGGAATTTATAAGTTTACCTCAATGGGAAGAGATTGTCCCTACAATTCATACAAGAAAAACTAAATGGATGAAAAAATCTATCATCCTGATTAGGACTTGAAGTTTGATGGACATAATGTTGGACAAATGAATGGATGGATGAATGCAGCATTACATTTTTTATGACAAGCATTTCAGATAGATCATGACTTGGCCATAAAAATGCATAGCAGGAAAGAGAATAGGATAGATTGTATTTCAGAAATTACACAGTGCCTTTAATAATCCTAAATTTATTCTTGGAACTAAGAATCATTTTCCATATAAAACTTCTATTGATGTGACACAGTTGTAAATGCTGATATACCACAATCTCCAAGAAATCAAAGTTGTGGGTGATACAAAAGATAATAGAGGGACACAATACACATTTATTAAGCTCCTACTATATGTTAGACACTGTGCTAAGTACTGGGGATATAAAGAAAGGTAAAAGACAGTCCAGGCCCTCAAATTGCTAAAGGGGAAGGGGTGGGGAGGAGAAGTACAAGTAGGCTACTGGAAATGTTCGAGAAGGAGCATAAGGGATATACATAAGTGAGGAAATGTATGATCAGAAAAGGTATTCATATTGTGAGATCCAGGGACAACAGACAACAGGGACAAGCTAAGTCAGACTTTGGGGCTGCTGTCAATAAAACAAGATTTGTGGCAGAAATTCTGTATGGAAGAACTTGGACAAGGGTGATGCAATTTGAGAAGGTAAGGATGAGATGGGGTTGGAATGGGTGGAGGGAATATCTACAGCTATGAGGTCTCAGCCATTGAGGCATTGCTGAAGGTGACTCACATCCGTTTTCTCTATTTCTCTTCAGCCTTGCTTCATTGTGGATCAGGGCTCCACCCACTAGGAGGGGGCTGTGAGGTTTCCCTCACTGGAGATTAGGTTGTGTTTAATAGGTGAGGAGAAAGCTTAGAGAGCAAAAGAAGGGGGTCAAACAGAAGGCCCTGTTCCAGAGTTCAAAGAATAACCAATAAACTTTTTACTAAGCAGTGGGGAAAAAAAACACAAAAAGCAAGTCTGCTAAACTGAGCCAGAGAAAATGGTCTGAATCTAGGAACCACAGGCCCCAAACCCTATAGAGGCAGAGCCAAGGTGGCGGAGAGAAGCCAAGAAGTTACCTGAGTTCTCCCCAGTTTCCCTCAGAAATGTTGTTAAATCAAGCCTCTAAATGGATTCTGGAGTGACAGAACCTACAAAAAGATGGAATGAAACAATTTTCCAGCTTAAGATAACTTAGAAAGACTTCAGGAAAGGCCTGTCTCACTTGGGTAAAAGGGGAGCACAGTACAGCACAGCTGATTTCTGGGCAAGTCAGCAGGAGGCTCTTAACCAAGCACAGATCAGCAATGGAGGCTTCTCACTCCTGCCTCAGCAGGTCAGTGACACAGCAGGCTAGCTCTGGGGCCTCCAGCCCCAGTGCAGAAGGCAAGTTACCAGACCAGGAAACGAGGCAACAGCAGTTGCAACTAGGCCAGGCTGCCCCAGTGCAATGAGCAAGCCACCAGCACCTGAGGCCAAAGACACAAAGCCAGTGACCAGGCCCCTGGCCCCCAGCACAAGAAAATTGGGACAGTTTCCCCAGTGCCCCAGTAGCCGAGTTCAACTTTAAAAGCCACAGTATAGACCCCACCACCACCACCAAAAAAAAATGAGCAAGAAGCAAAAATAAACATTGACCATAGAAAATTACCATGGTGAGGCAGCTAGGTGGCACAGCGAAAAGAGCACTGTCCTCTGGAGTCAGGAAGACCAGAGTTCAAATGTGACCTTGGACACCTGACACACTTACTAGCTGCGTGACCTTGGGCAAGTCACTTAACCCCAATTGCCTCACCTCCCCCCTCCAAAAAAGAAAGAAAGAAAGAAAATTACTATGGCAACAAGGAAGATCAAAACACAAACTCAGAAGAGGACAATACTGTCAATATACCTACATCTGAAACCTGAAAGAGGAATATGAATTGGTCTCAAGCCCCAAAAGCCTTCTTGGAAGTGCTCAAAAAGGATTTTAAAAGTCACATAAGAGAGGTAGAAGAAAAATTAGGAAAAGGAATAAGAAGTATGCAGGAGAAAGTCAACAGCTTGGAAAAGGAAGGACAATAATCTACTGAAGAAAACAATTCCTTTAAAAAAAAATACACACAATTGGCCAAATGGGGGAAAATCCACAGAAGAAAAATACTTCTTAAAAAATATTATTGGCCAAATGGAAAACTGAAGAAAATAATTCTTTAAAAATTAGAATTGGGCAAGTAGAAGCTAATGACTCTATGAGACATCAAGAATCAGTCAAACAAAATCAAAATAATGAAAAAAGTAGGAGAAAATGTAAAATACCTCATTGGAAATACAATCAAAGTCCCAAGGAGCCAGGTCAGGAAGTCATCACTTGCTAGCCATTCTCCCTTGTCTACTAAGCTGAAGGCAATGCGGCTATAGGCTTTGGCATCCATTATTAGAATGCCTCCTTGGGGCTCAAAGCCAGGGCTTAGTAGGATGTTGATGATAGTAGAGGACTTCTGCCTAATCTGGGAGCTGCAAATTAATCATGGATTCCTATGTTCCTTCTTTCTTAATTTCCTCCCTTTCTCCTTTCCTCATTTCTTACTCAGCCTTAATCACTGATTGGGCATTGCCTCAGTCAAACTAAGACCTGTTGAAGACCTTAGCTTGAAAAGGCCAAGGTCTCCCACTGCATCTGGGGCCTTCTCTAGCAGTCCCATATCTTGCCACTGGATCCAGATGGCTCCCGAGGAGAAAATGGGGCTAGTTCACTTGCATATTATGGCATCACCTCCCTGGTGTCATGGTCCTCTTTGAGAACAAAGGACAAACAACAACTAAGATTGCTACAGTTGATAGAGCAACTTGCCTGGAATCTGGAAGACCTGAATTCAAATCTAGCCTCAGAGATTTACTAGCGGCCTGACTTAAGTGACAAGTCACTTAACCTCTGTTTGCCTTAGTTTGGGGAGGGGTGTGTTGGTAAAAGCACCTACCTCCCAGGGTGGTCGTGAGAATCAAAGGAGATATTTGTAAAGCATCTGGCACATAGTAAGTGCTATATAAAAGTTACTTATTATTAGCTAATACCAGGTACTGGAGATAAAGACCAATATGAAATAGCCTTTGCCATCATGGAATATACATTCTATTGGGGGAGGTGAGGAACAACTTATATTCTAATGGGGGAGGAGCATAGAACAGGTTTATAAATATAAGCTGCTTGAGGACAGGGACTCTCACCGTTCTTTGTAGCCCTAGCACCTGGCTGCCTGACCCACAGTGGCTATCAAATACTTAATAGCCTGATTGATTTTGATTACTCCAACCCTCACTGACTTTCTTTTATGTGTTCTAAGGACACAGGTATTCTCCTATATGTCCTATGGACATTTTCACACTATTTAGAACCTAACCTCAGATTGTCTTAAATTAATATTCAAAGGAGCTGTGATTTCTTCAGCATAGGGAACTGGAGCAGAGAATTCTCTTTACTTAGTAGAGTAAGTAGACAAGTTCTAGGAACTTAATTCAATAAGCATTTATCAAATACCTACTATGTCCCTGATACTGGTAGGGGCTAAGGAGACAAAAATGGAAAAGAAGAAAAAAAAACAACCTATGTCCTGAAGGAGCTTAAGTTTTACTGGAGGAAAACAATATGTAGACAGATAAGTATATACAGTAAATACATATATGTATGCATGCGTGTGTGTGTGTGTGTGTGTGTGTGTGTGTGCATACACGTAGAGAACATGCAAAGTATCAGGGTGAGAGAACATCTGGGGCACTCACAAATGGTTTCCTATTGGAGGTAGTGTAGCCAAGTCTAGATTACATGATTTGGGTGAGTCTTTGGGAGTTGCCTAAAACACAGAAAGGTTAAGAATTTGCCCAGTTTCCCACAGCTAGTGAGGGTTAAGTGGCACAGTGTATGGAGCACCTGTTCTGGAGTCAGGAAGACTCATCTTCCTAAGGTCAAATCTGGCCTCAGACACTTTCTGTGTGACTCTGGGCAAGTCACTTCACACCGTTTGCCTCAACTTCCTCATCTGTAAAATGAGCTGGAGAAGAACATGGCAAACCAGTCCAATATCTTTGCCAAGAAAACTGCAAATGGATACAACTGAACCACAATAGGTTTAAATGACTCACTATGTGTCACTGCCTCAGTGATGTATAATATCATTCTCTGTGTGTGTGTGTTTCCAAGTAGACTTGAAGTTCTTTAAGGTCAGGCACATGGAAGCCAAACCTTTTAAAATGCTGACAAGAGCAATGTCTAGAAGGGTGTCATCAGTGATGTTTTCTATGGCATTGTCATTCATTATTTTTTAAGAGAAACTTAAGAAAATGCACTATAAAGTTTTATTATCTCAATCTCAGGACTATTAAAACTCAAACCAAAACTATAATTAAGATTCAAATTTTCGTTGCATTCACATTCTAAAAAAAATTTTCCCCCAGCAATCAGTCGCTGTATATTTCAAAAAGTTTGAGCTAGTGGTGAGAATATTGAGTAAATTTATAAACCAAGGACCAAGGTCATAGTGCTATAGTGTGTTGTCCAAGAATGAATGAATGCAGTTAAATTCCTCCACACCTTGCCCACAATATAATTATGCACTACCTAGCCTATGGTAACTATTTTCAAAGGTAAGATGATAAGGTTCTTTGTAACCACCAAGCATTGTAGCATTATTAACTGCCTGTGTTTTGGGATAGCTTCAATTCGACACTCACTTATTACTGTTCTAGCTCTGTGCAATTTAAAATGGATTCACTCATCCTCACCGAATGGATAAGACCCACACCCCCTATTTGATGGATGGAGACAATGAGATGTGCAGAAGCAATGATTTGGTCAAGGTAATGTTCGGCATAACAAAATCCAGCTAGCTGGTGTTTAGTCCCACTAATATCAAAAGAGTCTTTCATTGTTAGCTTTAGGATAACTTGAAAGCTATTTTGGATTGAGTTTTAATTATCTGTAGCTATAAACATTTGTAGGGTGGAAGATCTGAGAAACTTTTATACTGAATTAATTACCCGTTGTGAAATTAGTGAGCAGGCTTAGAATTATTAAAATTATCCTGTTATTGTGAATATGAAATCCTTCTATTTTCCTTTCTTTTGGGGGCTGGGGGGGGGGTCTTTGTTGCATGATCATCTAGAATCTCTAGTGCTATTATGAATTGGCAGATTCTCTCAGGAAGGCTGAATTTCTTCCAAGTTCCTGTTTAAGACTAGCTCCCACCGGCCTCAAATCAATATTTTCTCTATAAAAATCTGTCCTTGGAGACATAACTGATGAGAGGATACGTGGGGGAGAATTTTAGAACCAAGCATGACGTCACACATTTGTGTTCTAAACCATCTGTATCTTTTCTTAACTGGGGGCAGGAGGGGAGGTGGCAAGCACAGATGAAGGGAAAAAACCTATCTTTCTCCCCCTCCCCCACGTTGGCGATGGGAGCAGAATTAGAGAAAAAGCTGTTTGTTTCAGGGGACGATCGGGCATGATTTATTCAGCTCCCTGTCCGAGGTTTGCTCTATGGGCGAGCGGGAGACATGCCCGCGCGTGGAGAAGCCCCACGCCCTTTCCCCGCATCCTCGGGGACGACAGGCGCGCCCGGCGGCCGGGAAGCACGGCGTGGACAGCACCTGCGGCCCGGCACAAAGGAGACCCTTCCCCCGCTGCCATCCTGCGCGTGTCCCGGGCCCCCTCCCCGCAGGTGACACGCGCGCGCGCTCCGGCCCTCCATAAAGAGGGGGCGCGTCCCGCCTCCCTTCTCCACCTCCACGTGCGAGGCCGGGGCACACCCCCGCCCCCCCACCCCGTTCTCCCTCCTCCACCCGCTCGCCCCCTCCGCTCCCATGCCCGCCCCGGTGACCCCGGCGCGGAGGCGCGCGCGCGCGCACACGCCCCCTCCCCTGTCCCTTCCACACCCCCCCCCCACCCCAGGCTCCGGCCCCCCGCTGGGGGCGGCGGGGGAGGGGGAAGAAGGTGAGAGAGAAAGGGAGCGGGAGGGCGGGCCCGGAGGCGGCGCGGCCAATCCGGGCGCCGCTTACTCTGGGCCTGTCCCCCGCGCCGGGGCCAATCGGGGCGGGCGGTGGTGGTGAGTGGCGGTGGCGGTAATGTTGTGGAGTGGAGTTGGGATGCTGCCGCCGGGGCCGGGGCATTAGGGGCAGGGCGGGCGGCCGAGGCGGCGGCGGCGGGGGAAGGAAGGAAGGGAGGAAGGAAGGAAGGAAGGCAGGAAGAACCGGGGGAGCGGCGGCAGCAGGAGGAGGAGCAGCGGCAGCAGGCGGCACCCGCGCCCCTCGGCCGCCGCCCCCGGCCCCGCGACCCTCAGCCGCCCTCGCCGGACGCTCGCCCCTAGGCGGCCGGGCCGCGCCCCCTGCCCAGGCTGGCGCGGGGCGCGGAGGCGGCCGCTGGATGGTGCGCGCTGGCGGCGGCGCCCGCCATGGTGTTCCTCAAACTCCGGGACCAGGTGGGTGAAGGGCAGCGGGAGGGCGGGGGCCGAGGGGGGGCGCGCGTGCACGTGCGTGTGCGCGCCCGCTGCGGGGGGGGCACCTGGAGCCAGCCCCGCCCCCGCGCCAGGTGGGGCTCCGGCCTAACCGCTGGAGGCTGCACGGTCCCCGAGGCGGGGATTCCGGGCGGGCGGGGCGGGGACCGAGGCGAGCCCGGCCAAGCCCCCCTCCCCCGGGAACCTGCTGCGGCTGAAGAAGACCCCGGGCCTGGGGAGACCTGTCACCGGGGGGCGGGGAGCAGTCCTCCCTCGCGGGGTGACCGGGAACACGTTTTCTTTGTGAACTTTAAATGAGACTCGGCTCCAGCCGGTGGACGGCGCAGGGAGCGGCGCCGGCGCCGATGAATGGGAGCTTTTGGTGATTAAAGCACGGCAAAGCCGCGTGTAGAATTGTGCTGTGTTACTCCAGGAAGGGAGGAAGCGTTCCCGTTCTAGCCCCGAGACACGCGAGTTGTGCGATCCCTGCAAATCCCCGAACCTCCACGCGTGCCTCAGTTTACTCGTGTGCTTGGTTCATCCCGTTTGTAATGTTAGTATGCAGTAAGGAAGGCTGCTTCTGCCGGGATTAGGTGTGTTTTTCAAAACAAAAGCTTAGAGACAGATTTTAAAGGGATTTAAAATTCCGTTTAGGTGTTGAAATTTAGGATGCAATACTGTTTGTCAAAGTATGGGTTGGGGGGAGGTTTGTGGATGAGCATACTTTTTAAAGTTCTGCCTCTGAAAAGCTGTACATCCAGATGTTCAGTGCTGAAAATTGTTGCATCGACTGTATGAAGCTTTATTTTATATCCAGCTTAGTTTCCATTGATAACTGCCTGAAATTATGTATCATTCGGTAGAAAGAGGGTACCAGCTGGTGTTGACATCATCAGGGCATGACACTGAAAAAACTGCCTGCCGTCTTGGCTTGTGGTGTGTGTTTGTCAAAAGAGATGTAATCTCATTTCTGTCAAATTTAAAGAAATTTTAAATTAAATGCAGGTAAATTTCAGTTTAAATTGGTTTCCCTCAAAAGGTGTTTCTACCACCTTCTGTAAGTTTAATGTGCATCAGACTATGTCACGTTGTGCAGCTAAAGTAGCTAGATTTTCTACTGCCCTCCAGCAGTCCAGTGGTACTGCTGCCTCACTAATACTGCCCCCTGAGTAATTAATGAAGTAGGGTTTTGCTCTTAAAATGTGAGGAAAAATGCGTGGTCTAATGTTTTGCTTGCGGTCTTGTTCTGTTGAAACCTCCATCCAAATGACTCTAGTGTTGAAATCCAGTTGTACCAGCACATTTATGTTGAAAAAATCATAAAGCAATAATAGCATAATGGCTGATCGGTTATTTGAGCTTAAAATATTTAGTGACATTATGAGGTTTTTAAGTACTAATGCTGCCAAAATAAATGAAATTAAGGCCTGAATGCGATCACATGGTTCAGAGGAGGAATTAATATATTGTTACAGTACTTCATCCCATGGTCACTAGTGTGAATTTGGTAAACTGCTGTCAGACTTTCTTTAGTGGTTTTTGAGAAAAGAATTTAATGATTCCATTTTATTTTCTAGTGGGTAGCTGTTTCCTTGAGTCATTTTACCAGCTACAATGTGCAGTACATAGCTGGTCTAGTGACTAAGAGCACTAGATGGTGGAGTCAGGAAGACCCGAGTTTAAATTCTGCCTCAAACACTAGCCATGTGACTGGGCAAGTCTGTCTTCCTTACTTTCCTCCTCTGTAAAATGGGGATAATAATGGCATCTACTTCACAAGACTATTGGTGAGGATCAAATGTGCCAGCGTGTGCGGTGCTCTGCAAACCTTAAATCTCTATGACTGTTATTACTAATAATAATAGATTAGCAATTAGAAGGGATGCTGAGACGACTTGGCCAAGCCAACCTCTTGTCTTAAACTGGTAAAGTCTTTTGGGACACCTAGTATAAAAATATTTTAGAGTGGGAGGGGCCCTTGGAAACTCTAATGAGTCTCCTAAGTGAATGTACAACTTCATTTGTACAAGAAGGAAGTCCTAGAAGTAAGAAGGAGGTTTCTTGGTTCTTCTGGACAACTTTTTGTCTGACCAGTTGATTTAAAGAATAGTCCTGAAGTTGATGGCATCATTCTGTATTCTATAAAAGCTGCTTTTGATACCACCTTCTGGAATATAGGGATCATGAGATCATAAATGGAGAGCTGGAAGATTTCTTAAGAGGCTAAACCCCTTGTTTTATAGTTGAGGAAATCGAGGCCCAGAGAGAGGTTAAGAGCCAGGCTCATGCAGCTAGCAAATGCCAGGGCTTGCTGACTCCTAGGCTGGCATTCCATCTGATGTGGTGTATTGTAGACCAACTAAAGGTGGAAAAAACAAGTTGGCATTGTGGATAGAGAGCTAGCCTTGGATCCAGAAAGACTTGGATTGGAGTCCTGCGCCTGACACCTATTGTATATGTGACCCTGGGATAGTTGGCCCTTGACCTTTTGGTGCCCTAGGCAACTCTTTCCCTATTAAGTTGCAAAGAAGGTATAGAGAAAATTGCATCCCCAATGTCAGTGAAATCACATGTCCAGCCTTAGTCCCTATCCTACCAGAGGTAGTACCTTCCAACAAATAACAAAATAATCTTTTGAATAAAACAGCCCTCCCTGACTTATGGCAATCATGGTGTAGGAAGCATTAGAATATGGCACTTATTTTTTGTAGGTGGTTAGATGAACATAGAATTGCTTCTAACTTGTACTGCATTTTGTTTTAATTTCTCATGTTTTGGAGAAGTAAAAGTGCCATTTCATTTAGATATGCTGTCATTCCTCTAGGACCTTAGAGGTCATCTGGTCCAATACCATTTTTTTTTTATAGAAGAAACAAATCCTAAAAGGTTCAGTGACTTGATCAAGATTATACAGCTACCTAGTGTGAAATAAAGTCCATAAAGTAAGCATTTACACTGCTCCAGGGTGTTGGCCATCAATGCTGAAACTGGAAACAAAATGGCACTTCTTGTCTAGAAGGAGTTTACAGTTTGTGTATAAAATTTGCTAGGGACAAAGGGACAAAGACAATTTTTCCTAATAGGTGGTGTTGATGCCACCTAAATGCTTTCTGGCTACACTGTTAGTGAAATGGTTCTGTTTGTAATACTCGATCACTACTTAAGTTTGTTAGCCGTGATTCATAAAGTACACTCTTATTAAAGAGAAGTTTAATTCATACAAACCTGGGTTTACCTTATTTTATAGGGCTCTCTTCATTTTAAAAATAAGTTATTTTGATTTCATATCACTTTAAATATCTGTTTTGAGGGTCCCTCAGGCAGACCTAGAGTGCTGTTACTTAATTGACTGTAAGACCCACTTAGGTGGGGGGTGGGGTTGAGTCCTGTAATTTCATTGGTGTAGGGAACTCCCACTGAGGACACTCCCTCTACCAATGCAAATAGGCACCTGTTGTGCAACAGAAGTCTGGGGCACTGAGAGATTATGACCCCAAACCCAGGTGATGCATCATCCAGTGTGTGTCAGAGGTGGCGCTTCAGCCTAGATCTTGCTGAGCGATATTGAGAGGCCACTGCTCTAACCATTATCTCATGCTGTCCCACTTTGGCATAAATTATTTCATTTCAGAATGTTTGCTTTTGGGGAGTTAAACATTTTTTATGTTAGAGTAATAAAAGAGCAGTAATTTTCTTTTTTACATCTGAGTTGATTACATATATGCTCATTTATATCTTTTATGTCCTCAGCTGTTTTGTACTACTTACCTGGGTTGGGGTTTTGATGTGACTGGTACTGCTTTTGAGCCCAGGTAAATTAAAACTTCTCATGGGTTTTGGGGAAGGGGGTTCCAGTGGATTGGTAGCAACTTAATCAGTGCTTTAGATGGAATGAAGAGTTCTTTAATGTGTTCATGGTACGATGCTAGGCACTTTAGGAAGATTTAAGGAAAAAAAAGAAAGATTTGATTCTTTAACTCAAGCAATCTGCTTTTAATTTTTAGAAAGTGCATAGAAAACAACTGAAGAACATGTTTATAAAAGGTATCAACACGTATTTATTTTCACTTTTTGTGGACCCAGCTCTCTTGGAACTTGAAAAAAAGGTATGAGTCCTACCTTCTTAAAGCTTCCAGTTTTAAGATAACATACACCAGGGTACTAGAGAATGATTCAAGATGGTATATGATGAAGTGGTTTCATACTTTGTTAGATGCTGAATCCCTACCTAGTAGATACTGAAGATGATTAGTCAGTTTTTGCTGCTAGAATGCCCCCATATCCCAGGGTATTCCCAGCAAGGGGGACTAGTGTGGCTGGCACTTTTCTGTCTCCATTCATAGACTTCACTGACTTCATCCCTTTTCCTTCCCTACCATCTCAAAGCTTCATAAAATTAAAAGTAGCTCCTCTTGGGGGAAAAAAGTTGCGGCTCTCTGCTTCAGATCCTGTAGAATTTAATAAAAGGGAGATAATAATATGGGCTGAAATGTTTGGGAAGACTGGGCCAGATAGGATTTGAAGGACTAATAGGATTGTCACAGTTCACATTGGTAGAGAAGGAAATTTAGAGCTATGGAGAAGCGAGGAAGGGAGATGGTGATAAGAAGAGAGAGGAGTGGGAATGGAAATGATGTTGGTAGGCTGACGGCAAGGAGGCTGCTTTGAGAGGCGGTAGACATCTGAATAGTAATAGGAAGTACATGGGTTAGGGTAAGTGGTGCCAGGTCTTGATTACGGTGCTCAGGAGATTGGACTTTGTATGCTCAGCAGGAGAGAGAGTCATGAGTTTTAAAGATTAGTTTGTGTAGGACAGAACATCGAGGAAAGGAAAGACTTATAGCAGTGAGATTAGGTAGGGGACTATTTATATCAACATGGCACAAATTAACATGCTGAGCATATTAATTGTGGGGGGAATGTCTTGAGTAGGAGTGAACTCATGGTCAACCCCATAGCAATATGGATTATTCACTAAATTTGCATGGATCGTTGAGTTGACTGTTTTATTGCCTTGTACTTGGGTCACCCTGTTTCCATTCTTAACCCTGTCCAATCAATCCTCTACACAGCTGCCAAAAATCATCTTTCCAAGGCACAGTTATTGGGAAAGACCTTAAAGGGCTGTCTACTGCCTGGGTTTAAGGTCATTTGCAGTCTGCATCCCACCTAGCTTTCCATTCTTTTTCATGCAACTTTGCTTTCTCTAGCCAGTTAACCAGGCCTATTCTCTATTCCTTGAACAGATGTCCTATAGGCATCCTTAATGCAACATTCTCAAAACAGATTTCATTATCTTTCCCCCTGCACTTACCATTTCTTTTAACTTCTTTACTTCTGCACCACATTCTTTTTTTTTTTTTTGTGGGTGAGAAGGCAGGGCCATTGGTGTTAAGTGACTTGCCTGAGGTCACACAGCTAGTAAGTATATCAAGTGTCTGAGGCTGAATTTGAACTCAGGTCCTCCTGACTCCAGGGCCGGTGTGCTACTCACTGTGCCACCTAGCTGCCCCTATGCACCACATTCTTTTAAAGACATTCACAGCCTTGCCACAACCTATCTTTCCAGTCTCTTTCACACTTTATATTTGGAGAAGGGGAGGGGAGGGATGGGAGGTTTCTGAACTTATGATTTCATTGGTGATAGGTAAAAAAAACTGTTTTCTCCTCCTCCCACTTGTCACCCCATTGGGAAAAGGAAACCCCAACCAAAATCCTTATAACATCCATACAATACGAATTCCCTCATTGGCTGTGTCCATTCTGCACCTTGAGTCCATCATCATCAGTTCTGCTAGAAAGAGAATCACGGATGGTTGTTGTGTTGATCGGAGTTTTTAGAGCTTTCATAGTTGTTTGTTTTGTTGTTACTGTAGAAATTGTTCTATTTCTGTTCATTTCATTCTTTTTATAATATTGATGTTATAGGGACAGCAAGGTGGTGCAATGAATAGAGCACTGTCCCTGGAGTCAGGAGGACCTGAGTTCAAATCCAGCCTCAGATACTTACTAGCTGTGGGACCCTGAGCGAGTCACTAAACCCCAAGTGCCTCCCCCCAAAATGAATACTGTTGATGTTGTAGTAGAAGTTATTCTTCTGGTTTTGCACACTTCACTCTTCAGAGGTGTCACTTTGAAATGATCTTTTTCCTCATTTCTTACATCGCAGTAACATTCCTTTTGCATTCACGTACTGCAGTTTATTCAGCCTTTCCAAGATTGCTGGATATCCCTTCATTATCCAGACACGTTGTACATTTCTCGGCCTCTCACGCTTGGTGGTCTCACTGGTTTACTAGCTTTTTTTCTGTTCTTTTCACAACACTCCTGTCTCCTACCTCTGTGCCTTTGCACTGGCTGTCCCAAATGCCTGGAAGCAACAAGCATACCTGTTACATTTCAGGCACTGAAACTGTCTCTACTCCCAAGGATGTTCTGTTCTAATGGGGGAGATAAAGGGAACATCTAAGTATAAATATAAAGAAAATATAAAGTAGTTAAATAATTTGAGAGGGAAGACAGTAGCATTTGAGAGGGTCAATAAAGGCTTCATGTAGAAGATGGAACTTGAGTTTTGTCTCGAAGGAAGAGGGGGACTCTGAGGAAGATTAGGAAGGTGTGCATTTCAGGCATGTGGGACTGGATGACCAGTGCCAGGACACAGGTATATGGCATATGGGGAACAGAGAGAAGGTCAACTTGTCTGGACTGAAGTTTGGGATGGGGGGTGAGGGAAGTATTATCTGTAATATCCAGTGAGGCTAACAGTTGAGACCATGTTGTGAAAGGATTTAAAAGCTAAAGAGAGATGTTTATATTTTATCCTATAGTCATTAGGAAAACACTGGAATTGCTTGAGTTAGGGGAGTTGATCTTATCCTTAATCTGGGTTTAAGGAAAATCACTTTGGTAGCTGTGAGGAGGATGATCTGGGAGTGAGGAGACTTGAGGTCTTAAGACCAACCAGAAAGCTATTGCAACAATCCAATTGAGAGATGAAGAGGGCCTGAAATAAAGTTGCCGTATGAGTAGAGAAAAGAGATGGAGTTGTGATGTGGGGACACAGAGGACAAGTTTTGGCCACTGGTTGTATATTAAAGGGATAGTAAGCTTGAGGAATGAAGGATAATTTGAGGTTACAAACCAGTGAGATTGGAAGGATGGTGTTGCCTTTGACAGAAATAGGAGAGTTTGGAAAAGGAAAGGGTTTGGATAATGAGTTTAGTTTTGGACATGTTAAATTTTAGATGTCTGAGAAACGCAGTTTGAAATGTCCCATAGGCAATTAGACTGAAGATCAGGGGTCATCTGCAAGAGATGACAATTACTGAGAGTAGAGAGGGAGAAGAAAAGAGGGCCTAGGGCAGAACCTAGGGATGTACATGGTTATGGGGTATGATAGATGATGGACCAGGAAAAGAGACTAAGAAAGAGCAATTGGGCAAGAGGAGAAGGAGGAGAGAGGAGTCTCACAAAAGCCCAGAGAAAAGAGTATCCAGGATGGGGGGGAGAATGTGGTCAGCAGTGTCAAACGCCACTGATATGGCTGAGAAGGATGAGAACTGAATGAAAAACATCAGAGTTGGCAATTGAGAGGTCACTGGCAATTTTGGAAAGAGATGTTTGGGTTGAGTAGTGAAGTTGTAGATGCCTCGGATTGAGGAATAAAAGGGGGAGAGAGTAGAGGTTGGCAGGTAACTAGTTGAAGGGGTTATTCAGGTACTAGATGAGCTTTCCTCCCCTCCATGCCCCCGCTACACCCGCAATTTATCTTTTAGGTAGGGTGATCTGCATTGTTGGAGGGGATGCCCATATTGGTGAAACGATAGATCCATTTGAATATTTGGTAATATTGATTTGTTCTTATGTTACCTCCCTCAGTAGAATGTAAGTTCCTTGAGAGCAGGGGAATACTTTATTTTTGTCTCGTATACTTAGCATCTAGCACAGTGCCTTCTACTTAGGCACTTAATAATGCTTCCTGAATTGAAATTTTTATTTGCCATACAAATGTATACCAGTGGGCATACTAATGTAGTCACAGTGACCTGTACTGGAAGTGGTGAGATATACATTTGGATTTGATACGTATTATGGCTTTTTTCTTCCAGCAGATTTGCCCCCTTTAATTTTTATATTAACCTAAATAAAACAGTTTTTCCTCACTACCTGGGTTGTAGGGAGAGGTGTCCTGTGTACATGTGTGAAAGGAAAAGGTGGTTTGGATTTTTTTTTTTAAATGCAATTTATTTAACATATTTGGTTTTCAGCATTGATTTTCACAACATTTTGAATTACAAATTTTCTCCCCATTTCTACCCTCCCCCCCACTCCAAGATGGCTTATATTCTGGTTGCCCTGTTCCCCAGTCAGCCCTCCCCTCTATCACCCCCCTCCCCTCTCATCCCCTTTTCCCTTCCTTTCTTGTAGGGCAAGATAAATTTTCTACGCCCCATTGCCTGTGTATCTTATTTTTTAGTTGCATACAAAAACTTTTTTTGTTTTTGAACATCTGATTTTAAAACTTTGAGTTCCAAATTCTCTTCCCTCTTCCCTTCCCACCCACCCTCCCTAAGAAGTTGAGCAATTCAACCTAGGCCACACATGTATTATTATGTATAACCCTTCCACAATACTCATATTGTGAAAGGCTAACTACATTTTGCTCCTTCCCAACCCATCCTCCCGCTTTATTGAATTTTCTCCCTTGACCCTGTCCCCTTTCCAAAGTGTTTGTTTTGATTACCTCCACCCCCATCTGCCCTCCCCTCCATCATCCCCCCCCCCCTTTTATTTCTTTTTTTTTTTATCTTCCTCCCTCTTCTTTCCTGTGGGGTAAGATACCCAACTGAGTATGTATGGTATTCCCCCTCAGGCCAAATCTGATGAGAGCAAGGTTCACTCATTCCCCCTCACCTGCCCTCTCCCCTCCTCCCATAGAACTGCTTCCTCTTGCCACCTTTATGCGAGATAATCCACCCCATTCTATCTCTCCCTATCTCCCTCTCTCAGTATGTTACTCTCTCATCCCTTAATTTCATTTTATTTCTTTTAGATATCTTCCCTTCATCTTCAACTCACCCTGTGTCTGCTCTCTCTCTTTTACATATATATATATAAACACATATATATATACACATACATACATATACACATAGATACATACATACATACACATTCACTTATATATATACATGAACATATATATATATACATATATATAAATGCATATTCCCTTCAACTACCCTAATACTGAGGTCTCATGAATCATACTCATCATCTTTCCATGTAGGAATGTAAACAAAACAGTTCAACTTTAGTAAGTCCCTTGCAATTTCCGTTTCTTGATTACCTTTTCATGCTTCTCTTGATTCTTGTGTTTGAAAGTCAAATTTGCTATTCAGTTCTGGTCTTTTCACTGAGAAAGCTTGAAAGTCCTCTATTTTATTGAAAGTCCATATTTTGCCTTGGAACATGATACTCAGTTTTGCTGGGTAGGTGATTCTAGATTTTAATCCTAGCTCCATTGACCTCCGGAATATTGCATTCCAAGCCCTTCGATCTCTTAATGTAGAAGCTGCCAGATCTTGGGTTATTCTGATTGGGTTTCCACAATACTCAAATTGTTTCTTTCTGGCTGCTTGCAGTATTTTCTCCTTGATCTGGGAGCTCTGGAATTTGGCAACAATATTCCTAGGAGATTTCTTTTTGGGATCTATTTGAGGAGGCCATCGATGGATTCTTTCAATTTCTATTTTGCCCTGTGGCTCTAGAATATCAGGGCAGTTCTCCTTGATAAGTTCCTGAAAGATGGCATCTAGGCTCTTTTTTTGATCATGGCTTTCAGGTAGTCCAATAATTTTTAAATTATCTCTCCTGGATCTATTTTCCAGGTCAGTGGTTTTTCCAAGGAGATATTTCACATTGTCTTCCATTTTTTCATTCCTCTGGTTCTGTTTTATAATATCTTGATTTCTCATAAAGTCACTAGCTTCCACTTGCTCCAATCTAATTTTTAAAGTAGTATTTTCTTCAGTGGTCTTTTGGACCTCCTTTTCCATTTGGCTAATTCTGCCTTTCAAGGCATTCTTCTCCTCATTGGCTTTTTGGAGCTCTTTTGCCATTTGAGTTAGTCTGTTTTTTAAGGTGTTGTTTTCTTCAGTGTATTTTTCAGTATTTTTTTGGGTCTCCTTTAGCAAGTCATTGACTTGTTTTTCATGGTTTTCTTGCATCCTTCTCATTTCTCTTCCCAATTTTTCCTCTACTTCTCTAACTTGCTTTTCCAAATCCTTTTTGAGTTCTTCCATGGCCTGGGGCCAGTTCATGTTTTTCTTGGAGGCTTTGGCTGTCGGCTCTATGACTTTGTTGTCTTCTTTAGGCTGTATGTTTTGGTCTTCTTTGTCACCAAAGAAAGAATCCAAAGTCTGAGACTGAATCTGGGTGTGTTTTCGCTGCCTGGCCATATTCCCAACCAACTAACTTGACCCTTGAGTTTTTCAGTGGGGTATGACTGCTTGTAGATTACAGAGTTCTATGTTCTACGTTTGGGGGGGAGGTGCCAGCTCTGTCAGAGCCGCACTCCTCCTTCCCCAAGGACCCCCAGTCCAGACTGGACTTAGATCTTCAGCAGGCTGTTGCACTCCTGCTCTGATCCGCCACTTAATTCCTCCCACCAGGTGGGCCTGGAGCGGGAAGTAACAACAGCTGTAGCTGCCCCACCTCCGCTGCCCCCGGGGGCTGGAAGCCAAACCACGAACTCCTTCCACTCCCACAGCTTTTCCCACTAACCTTCTCTGCTGTCTTTGGTGTTTGTGGGTCGAGGGGTCTGGTAACTGCCGCAGCTCATATATTCAGGGCGCTAGGGCCCTCTCCACCCGGCTTCTGGTCTGGATCGTCCACGCCGCTCAGGCTGGGCTCTGCTCCACTCCGTTCCCAGCTCCCAGCTCCGTGTGGAATAGACCTCACCCAGAGACCATCCAGGCTGTCCTGGGCTGGAGCCCTGCTTCCCTCTGCTGTTCTGTGGGTTCTGCCATTCTAGAATTGGTTCAGAGCCATTTTTATAGGTTTTTGGAGGGACTCGGGTACGGAGCTCACTCTAGTACGTGCTTACCAGCCGCCATCTTGGCTCCGCCCCGTTTGGATTTTTAAATTATGGTGGGTTTTACTCAGACTTTAAGTATCTGCTAGGTACATTTCAGGCAGTTAGGTGGCACAATGGACTCACTGCCAGGCCTGAAGTCAGGAAGACTCATCTTCATAAATCTAAATCTGGCTTCAGACACTGAACTAGCTTCGTGACCTTGGGCAAGTCATTTAACCCTGTTTGCCTCAAGTTTCCTCATCTGTAAAATGAACTGGAGAAGGAAATGGCAAACCATTTCAGTATCTCTGCCAAGAAAACCCCAAATGGGGTCATGAAGAGTTGGACGCAACTGAAATGATGGAACAACAACAGGTACAGTTCACTCTGCTAGCTAGGTACTAGTTTAACATAGAACATACATAAACTAGTTTATAACCTCAGAGTTATTGTAATTTTATTTTTATTTTTTGACTTATGATTTCATTGGTGTAGGGAGCTCTTGGTGAGGAACTTACTCCTCCAAATGAGGTTGCTACTTCCTTAGCCTGTCTTCTCATTGTTGAGTCATTTCAGTCATGTCCAATTCTCCCTGACCCTATTTTCTTGGCAAAGATAGTGGACTGGTTTACCATTTCCTTCTCCAGCTCTTTTTTTGGGGGGGTGGGGAGACAATCAGAGTTAAGTGACTTGCCCAGGGTCACATAGCTAGTAACTATCTGATTCTGGATTTGAACTCAGGTCCTCCTGATTCCAGGGCTGGCATTCTACCCTTCCTCCTATACCTGTAGTATGGAGAATTTAATTTACTTGCCTTGTCATATAAACCAGTATGTGGCATATTTAAGACTCTTGAAGCCAGCTTTTGACCCACTAAGCCTTGTAGCTTCTATCTATCATAACACAAAATTATTAAATGGGATTGTAGGGGTAGTGTTAAACTTTCTTTTAAAAAGAATGTCAAGTACAAAAATCACTTAAAATGATGCTACTTTTTGTAAACTATTCTAATTATATATCATTCTTTTCATTTCATCAAATCAAATTTAAACAGGACCCTAGCTGGCAGTGTATTAGCTATGGGTTTGAATAATTATGAGCTCAAAGGTAACGTCCATTTATTTCTTTTAAAATATTTTACAAATTGAATTTTTCCCAGTGCAAAAGTGAAAACTTGAGCACAAGCCCTGTTTGGATGGTCGCTAATTCCAAATTAGTTCTGAATTGGTGAAATCTTATATATGTAATTGTATTTAGTGCTTAGGTCCACAATATAGCAGATTACAATAGGGTCAGAGAATAGAATCATAGGTCAAAGATTTAGAACAGAAAGGGAACTTGCAGGCCTTCTCCTTTTACAGACAAACGGAGGCTCAGAGAGGTGAAGTGACTTTGTCAAAGGTCACATAAATAGGTATACACTATAATAGTCACCTGGATAGGATTTAAGTGGATGGAGAGCTGGGCGGAAACTTTCTAGGGGGGATAGCATGGACAAAGGCTGGGGGTGGGAATAAGTATGTGAATACAAGCTGGACAATCAGTAAACCAATATACTGTGCTAGGTACTGTGCTGAATTTGGGGGATAAAGTCCCCCAAAAAAGCAAAAAGTCCCTGCTCTTAAGGTACTCACAGTGAAATTGTGGGGGGTGGGGGGACATCATGCAAACCACCATGTACAAGCACGTTATGTACAAACTAAATTGGAGAGTCAGCAGAGGGAAGGCGCTAGAATTAAGGGGGAATGGAAAAAAGGAGATCCTACCTGGGATTTGGAGGAAGCTAAGAGTCTTAGAGGAGTAGGGAGAGAATTCCAGGCATGGAGGAAAAAGGGGGAGGATAGCCTATGAAAGTGCCTTGAGTTGGAAGATGGAAGGCTTTGTTTAAGGAGCACCAAGAAATCTGATGTCACTGAATCAAAGAGTACAAGGTGGTAGGGAAAGTCAGGAGTGGAAAGACTGGAAAGTAAGTGGGTTTTTTTTTCCTTGGGGGAGGGGGGGAAGATTGATTTATGAAGGGCTTTGAACTCCAAACAGAGGGTTTTGTATTTGATTCTGGAGATGAAAAGGAGCTTCTGTGGTTTATTGGTTGGGGTGGTGGCATTGGGTTTGACCTAATCAGACCTGCACTTTATGGACATTTGGGCCAGGCAGACCTACCAGTTGGCATGAAGGGCCTGGACCAGGGCGGAAGCTGTGTCAGAGGAGAAAGGGCTGTCTATGAGATGTGTTAGGAAAACTCATTGGGCCTTGACAACAGATTGGATACTGAGAGGTGAGAGAGAATGAGCAGCCAGAGGTGACACCTAGGTTTGAGATTGTGTTTCTGGGAGGAGGGATGGTGGTAACCTGGATTGTTACCTACGTGATTCTCAGTTTTTTCTTCTAGGCTTAAACTTTAATCTCATATCCACTACTCCCTTTTTGGTGTTCTACTGTAAAGAATAGATTTAACATGCTTAAAACTAAATAGCTGTTACATTTCCACGTTAAACTGACTTCCCCGTTTCTGTCACAGAAATTAGTATTGCTTCAGTTAACCAAGCTCAGTTTTGGAGTTATCTTTGGACTCATTCATCTCCTTAGCTCCTTTTTTCTAATCTATTTTTAAGCCCCTTTTACTAAACTCCATGAGAACAAAGACCATGTCTTCCCTAAGCCATTTATTTTTCCCAGTGCGCACATAGTAGGTCATAGTACGTGGCTGTTTGAAGGATGCCTGTTTTGCTGCTCGTTACTTCTCTGACCATCATTCTAGTCCAGGCCTTCGTTACCTCATGCAGTAAGCCTGGGTCACTATAAAACTGTGCGTTAAACTTGTCATCCTGTCTCTATTCTCTCTTCCCTGATCTACCTTATATATTGCAGCCTAATCCTTAAAAAGCATCTCTTCTTATGTTATTCACCAGCTCACATCCAATCTAACTTTTACTTGTCTGATCTTCATCCTACTTGTCTGATCTTATTTCCCGTGACTCACAGGAACACCCCCCCTTTCCCTCCCCCCCCTTTCAGATCTTTCCTCCCCTTTCCCATCCTTGTGTCTTTAGGCCCTGTTATTCCCCTTTAAGTGCCCTCTACCTCCCTTTCTTCCTCTGGTTTCATATAGTATTTTGTCCTTCTCTTAGATGTTTATGTAGGGACCAGGTCTGATTTTGCTTTGTTTCTTCCTCTTATCTAGCCCAATGCACTCTTTGCACATGGTAGCTGCCTAAGGCCTGTATCTAGCACTATCTTTTTCATGAAGTCGTCTTCTGTGTTGATTTTAGTCCCTGATATCTCCTATCTCTGAAGTTCCTTAGCTTTTAGTGTCTTATTATACAATTTAAAATGTAATTATATCTTATTAATTTTTCTCTTTCTGTAAGAGGCTGTGTGGCATATCTGGTCTTGGAGCCAAGAGACCTGGGTTCTAGCCTGATCTGACATACTGGCTGTATATCCCTGGGTAATCACATAACTTCTTAGTGCTTTAGATAACTCTAAAACTATCAGTTGCAGAAGTGCTGACCTGCATTGGTAAAATCATTCTAACAATGAAATCATAGGTTCAGTCCTTAACCTTTTTAATTTTTCCTCAAGAAGATTGTAAGCCTTGAAGGGCAGAGAACATACAGACTTTTCTTGATGTAACTAAGTGGTGGAATGTATAGAGCGCTGATGGTCCTGGAGTCAGACCTGAGTTCAAATACAGCCTCATTACTAGCTGGGTGACTTTAAGCAAGTCACTTAACATCTATCTGCCTCAGTTTCCACAACTATGAAATGGGGATAATAATAGCACCTAAATTCCCAAGGTTGTAGATTAAATGAGATAATATTTGTAAATTGCTTAGGACAGTGTCTGGCCCATAGTAGGCACTTAATAAATGCTTGTTTCCTTCTTTCCTTTTTTTAAACTTTCTTTAAAAAATTTAAAATATATATATTTATTTTATTAAATATTTTCCAGTTACATATAGAAATTTTTTAACATTCATTTTTAAAAAATTTTTCCTCTTCCACCCTTTCCTCCTCCTTGAGAAATCAAGCATTTTGGTATCAGTTATACATATGAAGTCATGCAAAATCTATTTCCATATTAGCCATGTTGCAAAGTAAACATAGATTTAAAAAAATAAAGTTTAAAAAGTATGTTTTTTTCCCTTTTCTACTCCACATTGTCTAACACAATGCTGAGTACGCAATAAATCGTTAGGTAAGTGCTTATTGATTGTTTTTTGGCTGTATCATGAAGCTTTTCCTCAGATGAATTAAAATGGAATTATCAGTGTGGTAGTCTAGAAGATGCTACTACCAAGGAAAATTCTGTATGATAACTCTTCTTATAAACACAGCTTCTGCATTTCCTCAGTTGTAAAATAGGGTGGACCTTTGAGGTTCCTTCTCTCTCTGAATCTGTGATTTGATCTTTTGTTAACAAATATGACAGAGTCCTGTGCAATTCCCAGCAACTGCTTTCTCTAGTCTGAATCCATGAAGTAGTCATACTGCTGATAAATAAAGTAAAATAATGCATGCTGTTTGTGTAGTTGGGGGCAGGGGGAAGAATGACACAGGTTTCAATCTTTTGACTCTTTTTGCACTTTTTTTTCCCTCTTCAGCATCTTTATTTTTTTAGTGGGAGGTTTTGCTTCTTACACCTTAGCCATTTTAACCAGAAGACATTAAGCTATCAAACCACTCAACAAAATACTTCAATAGATTGTGGACTGTTTTTGCCTTTCTTTGTATCCCTAGTGCTTAGCACAGCTTGGCACGTAGTAGGCACTAATTGTGCAGGAGCTAGAAAAAGAGGTAAGTGTTGGAGATTGTTAAGTGTTGGAGATTGTCATGGACCTCCTGCATTCGCTTACTAATTTTGTAGTAGATTATTTTCTAATAGTAAAGGCACATCATAGAAATGCTGCTTAAGTGTTCTGAAGATTGTAAATCATAATATTTTAGCAATCCTGTGTCTTGTGGTTTGTTGTAAAGGGATTTTATCTTTATGTAACCCATTTTCTCTCTGTTGCAATTTAAGCTCATTCTATTTAGTCGTTGTTGGAGATTTTTTTTATAAGCTGCTTTTGCAAAGTAACCCTTCAGAAAGCAAAAACTATCTGTGCCTATTTTGATTGATAGGTTTCACATAGATTTTAGAAGTTCCTTTAGCCAGGGAAAGATCGGCAGTTGTTTTGGAGGGCAGGCAACCTTTAACCTTGATGCAGGAGATTATCGATCATATTAAGTTTGGGGGGCAGTTTATTAATAACTAATTTATTTTCCTAGTTGATTTTTTTAAAAAAACCCTCTTTTTTATTCACCTTCCCCTTGTTAGTATTGATTGTCATAACATGACCTTTGATGAATCAAAAAAGGAATAATGTTACTATTATTGTTGTAGGCAGGATACTAAAGAATTCCTCATACTAGAGAACTAATCATTTGAATAAGGCTCTAATAAAGAAGGATTCTTCATTGGAAATTTATCTCATGTTCTGGATTATTCATGAGTTATACATACCAATTTAATCAGTTTTGAGTAAAATTAAGTAGTAAAAACAGTCAAAATGCTAAGTTCTCTTTAGTTTATTTGTAGCCCTATAAGAGCTTAGATTTAGAGCTGGAAGAGCTGTTAGAGGTCATCTGAGTAGCCAGTTTCCTAATCTTACAGTTGAAGAAACTGAGGTCCAGAGAATGAGTTTTTTACCCAAAATCACATAAAGTGGCAGATCTGGGATTCTAAACAGTTTGTGTTTTATCCTAGAGGCAGTAGGTACCCATTGTTGCTTCTGGTGGGGAAACCAAGTGAGATGTTCAGGAGCTCCGTGAACGGTGAATTGGAGAATTTATGGGAGGATAGTGTCAAGGATTGAACAGGATGAAAAGGCATTAGATGGGTTGCCCTCTGGGTAAAGGACCCACATTGAGATCACAGATCTATCAGTGTAGAATTTTCACTTTGCCCACCTACACTTATTTGTGATACTATTTAGAGACCCGTATCTGAGTCCAAAAACCTCTTGGCAAAGGTACTAGATTATTGATTTGTTGTTGTCATATAATAATTAGAATAACTGCTTAAACAGAACTGACTGCCTAGTCTCTTTTGATGGTTACTTCATTATTAGGTTGAGATCATACATAAAGCACTTTGCAAATCCTTAAAGCACTATATAAATGATACTATCATCAATGAAGTCTGTTTTTACTGTATTATTATTAATTTATTCATTTACTTTATTATTGAACATCACATTCACTTTCCTATATAGCACCACCTTATGACCTTCCCTTTAACAAAAAAAAACCCCTACTTTTGCCAACATCTGCCACATTTGATATGTTTGCTTTTATTTAAGGACAAGATTCTTGAATCTGTTCTAGGTATCCTTATGGTAGGTTTATTCAGCATTTTCTTTAGTATCTAAATATCCTTATTTGAAGTATTAAAGTTTGTTTGCCTTTTCCTTTAAGAATAACATTTATTAATGTAGATGTTGCTGTGCTGAAAATTATCATGGAGATTTGAGTATTTTCTAAATGGAAAAAAAAAAATGTGACCTTAGTAGGAAGGGAGGAATAGAAACAGCCGATTTGTGATTCACAGAAAATGAAAATTGATTAAAATTTTTTAAAAAGGGTTGAGCACCACTGTAATGAAGAAAAATATGCCTGTAACCACTATTTGTATTAATCAGAGTGATATGATTTGCTTTAAGAAGTGTATTTATTTCAAAACTGCTAAAACTTTTGACAGATTTGAGCCTACCTTTAGCCTGCATCTGGTCACACGTTTCCCATTCTCCCACTGCCACCTCTTGCCTCTTCATTGGGCTCTTCCATGCCATACCCTCTCCTATGCATGCCTACTGTAAAGTGGCCTCCTGGGCCTCCCAGCACACATTACCACTTTCCATGAGGTTGGATCTTAAAGGAAGCACCTTGAACAGTTTAATCACCTGCCTCCCTCAACAGACTTGTCTCCACCCATGGCTGCTCTATCTGAACTTACTCCTTTATAGTTAGCACATTCCCACTCCATTGTATTCTCCCCATCTTAGTGATTTTGAACCCTGGGCTGCCCAGATACAAACCTCATTCAATCCCTGTTCATACCTTCTGCTCCCTTACTACCATCCCCCTTACCCTTACCTCCTTTCAGTAACTCATTCCACTCCAGATCTATCTCACTTTTCCACTGTGTTCCCTGGAATGCTCCATAATTAACAAACTTGTTTTCATACTAAACCTTTTCTTTTCTTGAACCTTGTGTTTTCTGGCACTCAATGAGACAGGAGTCTCTTGTAATGACTCTATGCCTTTCCAGGACTGGTTGCATTTTAACTTATACCACAGATTAGTTGTAGTGAGGAAATTAGAATACTCTCCCCAAACCCTCCTCCCCCCTTCCTCTACCATCATTACACAGTAATCTCTTCTCCTTTGAGGTACATGTTTTTTAAAATTTATTGCCCAGTCCACATTCATTCATTGCTCAGCTGCCACTTTTCCTAAAATACATGTCCGACCATGCCTTACATCCCCATTCTCAATAGACTCTAGTGCCTTTCTTATTACCTTCGGGATCAAATATGAAAATCTCTGTTTGGTATGTAAAGCCTAATTGGCCCTTCCTACATTTCCAGTCTTCTTGCACTTTCTTCTGTGTACTCTATAATCCAGCTACTCTTCCTGTTCCTTTCATAAGGCTCTCCTGCTTGTGTGCTTTCCCTGTGCCTTTTTGTTGGCTATCCCCTGGAATATTCTTCCTCTAAACCTCTGCCTCCTGCTTCTTTTGGTGGTGGTTGTCCTTAGTTCTCAAAGAGGACCAAAATGACATCACTATGCTGGAGTTGAGTTTCAATGTGTTGGAGTGAGGCTGATCAGACCAGTACGAGCTCAGAATGCTCTACCTCAGGTTGGACACAAATAGTCTGTGTGAACATTTGGGGTGATTACTCCAAATTTGCGCATTCTGAATTCTTTGTTCGTAGAGCACGACACCTTCTCTGATATGTACACACCATGCTGAGTAGTCCTGTGCCAGTGTCTCCCATGTCTCACAATCAGTTCCAAAGTTCTTGAGAAAGACCTTGAGAGTGTCCTTGTATCGCTTCTTCTGACTACCATGTGGACGCTTGCCTTGTGTGAGTTCTCCATAAAACAGTCTTTTTGGCAAGCATATATTTTGCATTCGAACAATGTGGTCAGCCCATCAAAGTTGCACTCTCTGAAGCAGTTTGAATGCTTGGCAGTTTGGAGACGGAGCCAAGATGGTGGCTGGAAATCAGGGACTTGCCTAAAGCTCTCCCCCAGGACCCTCCAAACACATAAAAAATGGCTCTGAACAAATTTTAGAATTGCCGAACCCACGAAATAGCAGAGGGAATCAGGGCTCCATCCCAGGACAGCCTGGATGGTTGCTGGGTAATGTCTATGGAGTGGAGTGGAGCAGAGCCCAGTATGGGCTGTGCCGGGACCAACCAGATCAGCAGCCGGGCGGAACAGGCTGTAGTGCCCTGAATCATTGAGCTATGGCAGTTACCAGACTGCTCCACCCATGGACACTAAAGAGGGTTAGTGGGAAAAATTGCGGGGACGGGGTGAAAGGAGTTTCCATGGCACTACAGCTGCAGTTGCTTCTGGCCCCAGGCCCACCTGGTGGGAGGAATTAAGTGGCAGATCAGAGCAGGAGTGCAGAGCCTGCTTAGATCTGAGTCTAGGTCCTGGTTGGTGGTTCTTGGGGGAGGAGGAGTGCCGGTGCAGCAGAGCTTGCTGTGTAGAAATAGCTCTGAATACAACAGCACAGCCCCTCAAGCTTGGGACAAAGTACTCTGTACTCTACAAGCAGTCATACCCGGACGCAAAGCTCAAGGTACAAGTAGTTGACTGGGAAAATGAACAGGCAGCGAAAACAGTCTCAGACTCAGACTTTGGAATCTTTCTTTGGTGACAGAGAAGACCAAAACATACAGCCAGAAGAAGTCAACAAAGTCAAAGAGCCTACATCAAAAGCCTTCAAGAAAAACATGAACTGGTTTCAGGCCATGGAAGAGCTCAAAAAGGATTTGGAAAAGCAAGTTAGAGAAGTAGAGGGAAAAATTGGAAAGAGAAATGAGAGTGATGTGAGGAAACCCTAGTCAAGGACTGGCTAAAGGAGACCCAAAAAAATACTGAAGAAAATAACACCTTAAAAAATAGACTAACTCAGATGGCAGAAGAACTCCGAAAAGCCAATGAGGAGAAGAATGCCTGGAAAGACTGAATGCTTGGCAATTTGGTTCGAATAAGAACCTCAGTGTCTGGTACCTTGTCCTGCCAGGTGATCTTCAGAATCTTCCTAAGACAATTCAAATGGAAGTGGTTCAGTTTCCTGGCATGGCGCTGGTAGACTGTCCAGGTTTCACAGGCATAAAACAGTGAGGTCAGCACCCCAGCTCTGTAGACCTTCAGTTTGGCAGTCAGTCTAATACCTCTTTTCTCCCATACTTTCTTTTGGAGCCTCCCAAACGCTGAGCTAGCTCTGGCAATGCGTGCATCAACCTCATTGTCAGTATGTACATCCCTGGAAAGTACACCACCAAGGTAAGTGAACTTATCCACAACATTCACAACCTCTCCATTTGCTGTAACTGATGGTGTGGTGGTGGCGGTGGGCGGTGGCGGTGTCGGCGGCGGCTGATGGAGCACCTGTTTTCTTGATGTTAATTGTTAGGCCAAAATTAGCACAAGCAGCAGAGAATGGATCCATACTTCATTGCACCTCAGCTTTAGCAGCTGCATTGAGTGCACAGTCATCTGCAAATAGAAAATCATGTACCAAAACTCCCTCTACTTTGGTCTTGGCTTGCAGTTTTTTAAGCGTTTCTTTTAAGTGTCAGCTCAAATCCTATTTCCTGGTCCCACCATTCCCTCTCTTTCCCCCATCTTCCAGTGCTTCCTCTCTGAGATTACCTCCCATTTTCTCTGTGTATCTCTTATATGAGCATAGTTATTTGCGTGTTGTGTATTATTAGAATTGTAGGTAAATAAAAAAACTTTAGTTCTCTAAGTGCCTTACACAGGGTTCTTATTAAAATATGAACTCCTTGAGGGCAGGGACTGTTGCAGATGTGTTTCTTTTTGTCTTTAACACTCAGTACCACGCCCATTACATAAGAAGTACTTAAATGCTAGTTGATTGTTTTTAAGCTGATGAAAGATGTATCAAAGAACTTTTAAAGTCTTTCACAGGTTTGAGTTGTTTCTGCTGGGTGGCTAGCTTATAACTCATCTTTCATGAGTTGCATTCATTCTCCATCTTTTAATTTGAAGGCTTTAATTTCCCTTTTTGTGAGCCTTTTAAATGAGCTGGTTGGACTATATGATCTTTAAGGCTCCTCCTGGCTTTATATTCTATAATCTCTGTTACCTTTCTTTTGAAACCACTGATTTGTTGGGATCATATTGATCACTCAACCACTAATATCCAAGGAGATAAAATATTTGGGGAATCTTCATTTAGACCTATTTTCTCCTCCCATCAGCCTGTCTTTCCTCATGCATAGATTGAATTATGTTACTTCTCAGAAATCGTCAGTGGCTCTCTGTTGCCTAATGAGTAAAATTCAAACTTTTTTGAGGGGGGTGGGGGGGTGGGGGAGAGGAAGGGCAATTGGGGTTAAGTGACTTGCCCAAGGTCACACAGCTAGTAAATGTGTCAAGTGTCTGAGCCCAAATTTGAACTTGGGTCCTCTTGATTCCAGGGCACCACCTAGCTACCCCTAAAGTTCAAACTTTTCTCCCACTTTCTGTCCCTTAAACACATTTCTTATTGAACTGTGCTCTTAGATTGTTCCCATCATTCCCTACACTTGGAGTGCCCTTTTCTCCTTTCTTTGCCATTTGAATTCCCAGAACCATCCTTTGAAGCCCAACTCAAATGCCATCTGTGCTATGAGAACTTCTTTGATGCTTCCTTTTTAGTGATGATCTCAAATAATGCACAGCACTTCCTTATGTACTACTCTCCTGTATTTACCACAAAATGTTTTATGTTGTGGTTGTGTGTTTGTAACTCATTTCCTCCTACATCGTAGGTAAGTTCCATGAAGGCATATGTCTTAGATAAATTTTTTTGCTCTCTAAGTGCCTCACACAGGGTTCTGCACATGTGTAACCAGAATGGCCTTTGTTTTCTTTGAGTGACTCAGCTTACCTCATTGAGCCTCGCTGGGCCATACCTGGGAGCAGAGAACTTCCTGTGTGACCTCTTCCGGACAGGAAGCCCAGAGACTCATGCCTGCAGGCAGAGAACTTCCTGTGTGATGAGTCATGGGACTGGCTGAGGGGAAGTGTTGACTCCAGAGTCATGCCCTATTGGGTGTTAACCTAGTTTATGCTAGGGAGAGGGGCCAACTCAAGAACCAATCGGCCTTGGTCATTCAGGCGGCGCTTGATGATGTCAAAACTCAGGGGAAAGGACAGCTTGAATAGCTCTCTTTCCTTTTCCGGTTGGCGTGGGAGCAGTGGGGAGTGTGACTCTGGGCCAGCCCTTGCCCTCGGGCTGAGCCCAGATGTTGGTAACTGTGAATTGTATTGGGTCTGTCTGTTGATATTTGCAATTTGTTTGTATTTAGTTCTGAAGTTCGGCTTGGTGGTTTTGTTTTCCCCCGAACTAAATGAGTGTTCTGAACTTCAGGGTGCTGGCTGTTTGTTCCCCTGAACTAGCTGACTGTAATCCGTATTTGGCCTGTCTGTTGATGCTTGTCTATATGCTCCCCTGAATGCTGGCGTTTTTTCCCCTGAACTAAGTGAATGTTGTCTGTATGCTAACTGAATGCTGGATTAAAGTAAGCTGGTCAACCCCTTCACCGTGCTTTCCTTGTTTAAGCAGATAAAAAGAACCTGTGCTTTTCGGCGTGCGGGCAGCCTCCTGGATGCATCTTACACCCCCACAGAAGCTGCTAGCTGATTGTTAAAACAACATGGGAAGTGTTGTGTTTTGAAAAATTTGGTTGGAGAAGAGAAGGGAGTCTGGTACCACTGCTTGTTTAAAAACACTTCATATAGTTAACAAGCATTTCTTAAAAATGGAGGAGCCAAAAGATGCGTGAATAAATTCAATGTGGTTTTAATATAGAGGTCAGTTCAGATTTTGCTTTAGAATGCATTTAGTCTCTCCCTTTTCTTAAAGAAATTTGTCATCAGCATACATGCTAAATTGATAGTCCGAAAGCTCAGGTCTGAAGTTCTCACTCCCTTGCTCAAGAATTTTCAGTGACTCCCATTGCCTTTAAGATAAAATACAAACTCCAGGCATTTATGACCATTTCCAGTCTGGCTCTAGCCTCTCTTTTTTTGTCTCATTCCCCCTCTGTGCTCCAGCCAAATTAACCTATTGGCTGTTACTTATAAACAACACTCCCTTTCCTATTTCGAAAACCTTATCGAAAACCAGTCAGTCAGCAATTATTAAGCACATCTTATGTGCCAGGTGCGTGCTAAGTGCTGGGGATACAAAAAGAGGCAAAAGACAGCCCCTGCCCTCAAGGAGCTTACCATCTAATGGGGGAGACAATGTGCAAACAAATATCTATATCTCTCTATATAAACAGGCTCTTCCTACACACACACACACACACACACACATACGCAAATAGGAAATAATAGAGAGAAGGCACTAGAATTGTGAGGAGTTGTGAAAGGTTTCCTTTAAAAGATGGGACTTTAGTTGGGTCATGAAGGAAGCTAGGAAGTCAGTAGGTTAGGAGTTGAGGAGAGAGAGCCTTTCAGGCATGGAGGCAGCCAGAGAAAATTGCCCCAAACCTAGACATTCAGTAATCTATTTTTGGAACAGCCAAGAGGTAGGTGTCATTGGATTGAAGCATACATGTTGGGGGGTAAGATGTAAGAAGACTGGAAAGGTAGGAGGGGGTTGGGTTATGAAGGCCTTTGAATGCCAAACAGCATTTTGTTTTTAATCCCGGAGGTGATAGGGAGCCACTGGAGTTTACAGAATAGAGGGTGACATGGTTAGACCTTAATTTTAGGAAAATCATTTTGATGGCCCAATGGAGGATGAATTAGAGTTGGGAGAGACTTGAAACAAGCAGACGGCTCAGCAGATATGTTAAAATAATCCTGACATGAAAGTATGTGGGCCTGCACTGCCGGGGTGCTGGGATCAGCATCAGCAGTGAGAAGAGAGTGAATTTGAGAGATACTGCAAAAGGGAAATCAGCAGGCCTTGGCCACAGCTTGGATTTGGGCAGTGAGAGAACATGAGGAGTCTAGGATGACTCTTAGGCTGTGAGCCTGGGGGACTGTGAGGGTGATATTGTGCTCTACAGTAATGAAGGTAGGAGCCAGGGAGGGTTTAGGGGAAAAGATACTGAGTTTTGTTTTGGACATGTTTTATTTAAGAAGCCTTCTGGACAACCATCTGAAAGGCAATTGGAGATGTTGGATTGGAGGTCAATAGAGGTTGGGGCAGGATAAGTAGATTTGAGAATAATCATCAGCATGAGATGATAATTAAATCTATGGGAGATCACCAAGTGAAAATTAGTATAGAGGAAGAAGAGAAGAGGGCCCAGGATAGAATCCTGAGGGACACCGATGGTTATTTAGAGGGTGTGATCGGGAGGAGGATCCAGCAAAGGAAGAACCAGGAGGAACAGTCAGCTAGGTAGGAGGAAAACCAGGAGAGTTCAGTGTTCTGAAAACCTAGAGGGAAAAGAGTATCAGGCAGGAGAGAAGAGTATGTCAAAGGCTGCCCAGTGGCCAAGGAGAATGAGGAGTAAGAAAGGACCATTGGGGTTGGTAACTAAAAGATCACTGGTGACTTTGGAGGCCACAGTTTATTGTGGAATGATAAGGTCTGAAGTAAGATTGTTACAGGTTAATAAGGGAGTGAGAAGAGAGAAAATGGAAACCTTTTTTTAAGTGATTGCTATGTGAAAATTACTGTGCTCAGTGCTGGAAATACAACTAGAGAAGGAAAAGATAGTCCTTACATTCCCTTTTCCTTTGTCTTTGGCATCACCTCTTTCTCTGGTACTACTTCCTGTAAGAGGCTTTTTCCTTATTCCTCAGGCTGTTAGTTTTCCCCACTCCCATTATGTATTATCTCTCCTATGCGTTTATCTGTAAACACTATCTATCCCCTTAGAGTGTAATCAGCCTTTCCAAGGCAAGAACAGTTTTATTTTTGTCTTTGTATTATCAGCTTAGCGTAGTGCTTGACACATAAGAGGCACTTAGAAAAAATTTGTTGAATGACTTAAAAATTTTATGATGGCTTTTTTCTGGAGTTTTCCTAACCAAGAAACCTCACTTGTGACTCAGGAAGAGGTTGAAAGTTGCAGTCTTCCCACCTTGGACCAGTCTTTAGTGGTTTGTCTATTGCGTTGAGAATATGGCTCTTGCTTTTCAAGTCGATAGAAAAGTAGTGAGCCAGAACACAGGAATGAAAGGCCCACAGGCTTGATTTTCATTGGCATATGGGGTGGTTAGAGCTACTCTGAATCCTTTCCCCATCTTTTAGAAGACTGGTAGCTGGCACTCATTTATTTTTCCACCAGGGTTCTCAGTCAGTTTGGGGTCAGCATCTAACTCTCCCTTCTATCAATTATCTCTCTCTGTCCTTATGTGTTTGTCCCTGGTGTGAGGGTCAAATGAGGTCATGTGTGTGCTTGGGAAACCTCAGATCAATATCAAAGTCAGCTACCAGCTCTCAATTATCAAGTATTTCTTAAGTGCTTACTATGTATAAAACATTGTGGTAGGCATTGGGAATACCAAGACAAGCATGAAACATTTCTTGCCCCAGAGGGGAGTGTGGAAGGTAGGGGAAATAACACAGATAGATACATAAGTAAATGCTATTGGTACATAGAATAAATACGTGCTGATTTTGAGTGGGGAGGGTAGGTAGAGGCAATGGCTGGGACCAGTCTGAAGAATGTTGGAGGCTGTGCTTAAACCAAGTTTGGAAGGAAATTAGATATTGAAAGAGGTATGGGGGTGGGAAGGAGGGGGCAGCCTGGGGAGAGACAGGAGAGTTGGGAGATGAAATGTAAAGAGCAGTGAGTTGGCCAGAATAGGTAAAGTGAAGTAGTAATGCAGAGTAAGTCTGAGAAACTGTCTTTTAAGCCGGACAGAATAGTTAATATTTTCTCCTAGAGGCAACAGGTAGCCGCTTGAGTTGAGGAATGTTAATTAATTTTAGGAGTCCAGAATAGAGCTGATAAAGCCCTGAATTAGGGTAGGATCCACATGGAGAAATGAGGAACTTATATTAACTTTGTTACTTTTAGAGAGCAGAAACTCCAAAAGAATATGTGTCGATACCTTTTTTTTTTTTAATCACCTTCATTTCTGAGTGTATTGGTTCTCCTGTACACATTGAGCTGTGCCTTATAACAAAGAAAAGGGAAACAACACTTAAGCCAAACCTGCCAAAGCAGCAGCTAAGTCTGAGAGTATATGCAATGTATTTTGGCCCACTCTTGGGGGGGGCGGTGAGGGGAGGGAAAGTACATTTTAAAAATTCTTGAATGAAGCTTGATAATAACTAGGACATAAGGGAGATATGAGCACCATTCAGAAGCATTTTTCAGGAAAGATACTGGTAAACTGGCAGTCAATATACGATTATTTGAAGCTTTACTTCTAGATTACTAATATATAAATACTTCAGAAACACCTTCTATGTGCCAGGCACTGTACCAAGCACTAGGGCTCCAGAAAGGGGGAAATAACAACCCCTTCCCTCTGTGTGAGGCATTATCTGAGATGCTGTTTGGGCAGAGGTAGAGAAATAGAAATGTTATTCCTCACCATCCTCACTTTGGAAGGGGCTTCTTAAAGATGCGGACTGCTGAGGCTGGGACAGTCATATGGAAGGTCACAGTGGCAGTCGAGCTGCACTCTTTAGGAGTTGGCAAAACATGCTCTCACCCCAGTCTTCCGTTTTTCACTACTTGTCTGGGTTCAAATGTCACTTCTGCTACTTTCTCCTTCTGACTCTGGGCACTTCACCCTCTCTGTGTCTTCATCATCAAAATGAGGTTTTGGACTAGATGCTAACTCCTATGATGTCCTTATGATGGTGAGAAGTCAAATAAGACTGTAGAATTGTTTAAAAAATACTGTGTGTGTGGTTTTGAGATGAGGATCTTAAACTTTTTGTGAAACAATTAGAATAGCTATGCAAGGGGCATTTTATGAAATGATTGATATTCAATAGGTATTAATTTTTAAGTGGTAGATAACCATGCTCTGGCATCTGGTGATTTGAGGGTTTTTAGGGGGGAAGGAGAATAGCTTTTTGGGGGAGGGTTCGGTTCGTTATGCAGAAATTGTCTATGATAGTTCTGAACCAACAAGGAATGTTTATCTTACCTGTCTTAAATGTTTCTTTAGCATACTACCCATATGTTTCTTGAGCTACGTGGTCAGCTCTTCCTCTTTCAGAGAAGGACTTTCTGCATTTGCCCACCTGACCTGGCTGAGTTCACACTCTCAGCTCTAAAGGCTTTTGGTGTGATATTTGAAAGATTAATTAACCAGCTTGGGGAGGATAGTAATAGTAATAAGCTGACATTTTGAACCTTTTTGACTTGTCCACTGTGTCCCTGGTAAACTCATTGGGAAATCTCATCTTGCAAGATCCAGCCTTGTTTCTCACACCCACCAACAGTCATTTAGGACTTCTTTGGCTTTTCTATCATGCCTTTACTGCATGTACCTCCTCTTCTCCCTTCCTTTCAGCTTTCTTTTGTGTTGTCTTTCATCATTAGATTGTAAGCTCCTCGAGGGCAGGAACTGTCTTTGTTGTTGGGTAATTGTGTCCCTGGCACTTAACCCTGTGGCTGTGCCTAAGCTGTGCCTAACGCATAGTAAGTATGCACTCAACATTTATTGACTGTTGACTAGCTGACATTTAAGTAGTGCTGTAAAGTTTAACATTTATACAATGCTTATGTGTGCCAGGGTAGTTGCTATTTGTGGTTTAGTCATTTCAGCCCTGTCCAACTTTGCCTGTCTTTGTATCCCCAGTATTTAACGCAGTACCTGGCACCTTTTCAGTTGTGTCTGACTCTTCGTGACCCCATTTGGGGTTTTCTTGGCAAAGATACTAGAGTAGCTTTCGATTTCCTTCTCTAGCTCATTTTACCGCAAACTGAGGCATATGGGATTAAATGACTTGCCCCAGGGTCACACAGCTAGTAAATATCTGAGGCAGGGTTTGAACTCAGGTCTTCCTGATTCTAAGCCTGGTGCTCTTTCCACTGTGCCACCAAGCTGCCCCCTGGACTATTATATAGGTGCTCTCATTATCCCCGTTTCAAAGATAAGAAAACTGAGGGAAATAAAAGGTTAAGTGACTTGCCAAGGGTCATACAGTTAGTGTCTGAGGCCTCTTTTGAACTCAGGTCTTCCATACTCCAAGCATATTATTGAGATTATGATGTAATGACACTGATATTTATCATGAAATTGTACAGCCATCAACAGATATCATTTCCTTCTACAAGAAAAAGAGAAAGAATTATTCATAGAAAATTGAATCTCAATCATGTATTGCTTGGGAATTTTTAAAAACAAGATAATAAATTTAACACTAATTCCATTATGGGCCCTTTATCAGTGTATTTAATGACTTGGATAAAGACCTGGAAGGCCTGCTTTATTAAACTTGTGGATGGCACAGTGCAGGTAGGATAGCTAACAAACCTGAAGATAGAGTTGGGGTCCAGAAAGGTGTAGAGGCCTTTGATTGAATTTCACGTGTATGAGAATGTGTTGAGGACATAGAAAAGTGGTTTATGGAGGGGAAATTGAGGACTTTCATGTTCAGAGTTAGATGGGCATCAGAGAAGTCATTTGCAACTGGAAAGTGATAGAACTGGATAGGGAAGATCTGTTACAGAGACCTAACGATTAGAGTCAAGACAAGTCAGTTTGGAAGTGGAACAGACAGTGAGCTGAGAGTGAAGTGATTATTTTGGTTGAGAATTCTTATGATATGTTGGATCTGGGCTCAGACTTGCCAGTCATTAAGTTGGTCCCAGAATAGAGTCATCATTATCTAGGCAAAGCCCTGGGTGTGGAGGTGAACAGACAGGAGAGTGAGCCTGGAGTATATAGTATTCTGCTTCTGCTTATTTCAGTCTTCATCCTTCCACGCAAATCTCCCCATGTTTCTCTGAATTCTTTATATTTTTGCACAGTAATAGTCTAAAAGGCAATATGGTTGTAGTGGATAGAATACTGGCCTTGAAGTCAGAAAGCCTTGTTCAGGTTCTGCCTCTGACATAGTTTACTTTGATGAAATCAGAATCCCTTCTTCTCCTTCCCCTCAACACCATTTTTAAAATAGCCATTTCCTAATCAATAGATAACCACTTTGTTTCCTATTCTTTGCTACCATGAGAAGTGCTGCTGTGAATGTTTTAGTGGTCTCTATAGGACTTTTTTTTCTTCAAATATTTGGATCTTGGTGGCTCCATCAAAATCAGATCCCTCCCTGACTGTCTTTACCTAAGCACATGCACATCTCAGGAGTTTAGTGCTCCACAGAGTTCTTCCTAATTTTAGAATGCACGTATCAAAATAGAAAGATTAGATCCATGGTAATAGGAATAATAGTTTAATTTCAATAGTAGGATCTCCAGCAAATGAAGAGGATCAGAATTGATTATAGAATCATAACCCCGTAGATTTGAAGGGACTCTTTTCTCAGTTTTTAATGTGCTGCTCCTTACTGGCTCTTCTGCTTGTCTATTCCCTTAGTCTCCTTTGCTGGATCCTTATTCTGATCATACCCATTAACCCAAGACACTGTCCTGGGCCCTCTTCTCTCTACATACTGTTTTACTTGGTGATCTCATTAGTTCCCAAGGATTTAGTGATCTTTTCTATGTAGATAATTCTCAGATCTATTTATATAATCTTAACCTCTCTCCTGAACTTCATTCTTGCATCTAACCACCCCTAGACAAGGAACCAAATGTCCTGTAAGACATTTTAAACACAGCACATCCAAAACTGAATTCTCATTGTTTTTCCACCTAAATCCGACCCTCTTCATAGCTTCTACGAGGCATCCTACCAGGCTTACCAGCTAGGTGTCATTCTTGACTCTTCACTCTCCTTCATCCTCTGTGTCCAGTCATTTGCCAAGTCCTGTCATTTCTATCTACTTAACATCTTTCATATCCCCTTCTTTCCTCTGGGGCAGCGAGGTGGCATGGTAGAGTGCCAGCCCTGGAGTCAGGAGGACCTTATTTCAAATCTGACCTCAGACGCTTACTAGCTGTATGACACTGGATCGAAAAGAGTTAGACACTCCTGAAAAACAATTAGATAACAACTGTGTCTCCTCTGAGAGTGCTGCCACCCTGGTGCCAGCCCTCTTCAACTCATTCCTGGACTGTTGGTCTTGCTACCACAAGTCTTTCAGTCCAATCCATCCTCCATTCGTCTGTCAAATTGATCTCAAATTGTATGTCTGACCATGTCATCTCTGTTCAGTAAACTCAGATAGTACCCTGGCTCCTCAAGGATCAAATAGAAAATTCTTTGGTAAGGAAACCCTTTGTAACATGGACTTATTCCATCTTTCTAGTTTTCTTACACTTAACTCCCCTCACTTTTCACCTCCACCTCTTGGTTTCTGTGGCTTCCTTAGGAACAGCTAAAAAAGAAGCTTTTCCTGATTTTCCCTTAGTGCTAGTACCTTCACTTTGAGATTATCTCCAACTTATCTGGGGGTGTGTGTGTGTGTGTGTGTGTGTGTGTGTGTGTGTGTGCGCGCGCAGATATAAATGTAAGTGTCTACATAACTATGTATCTTATTTGTACAAATTTGTTTCATGTTTCTCCCATTAGATGGCAAGATTTCTATACTGTTGAGTAGCAAATAACATTTTCCCTTTTTCCTTTTCCTTGGAACAAGAACTCAGTAGCAACATTATTCAGGTGAATTCTAAAAGTCATGGAAAAGGTTGAGGGAAATTGTTTAGATAATTAAATTTTATAATTGAAGGGGTTTTTTTTGTTGTTGAGTCGTTTTTCAATCGTGTCATAGACATGGCCCCATTTGGGGTTTTCTTGGAATGGTTTTCCATTTCCTTCTCCAGCTCATTCCTTCTCCAGTAGATGAAGAAACTGAGGCAAACATTGTTAAGTGATTTGCCCAGGCTTACACAGCAAGTGTCTGAGACCAGATTCGATCTCAGGAAGATGAGTCTTCTTGACTTCAAACCCAGCACTATATCCACTGTGCCACTTAGCTGCCCCTACAGTTGAAAGATATCTTTGTTTAAACTAAATAACTGTTATGTAGTTGTTAAAAGTCTTAGGTTCCATTAACAAGAAGCATAGAATTGAGATAATAGGAAATAATGGGCCTGTTTCAGTTCTTGGCTCACTTTTTCAGGGGAACATTTATAAACTGGGAGATAATCCAGAGGAGAGGCACCAGATCATTATGGGGATGAAATCCATGCCATGTATAGAACAATTGAAAGAATAGGTACTTGAGTGCTTTTTCTTTGTGAAGTATATACTGTGATTTAAATAGGTTATAAATAATAAATTATAACCATTATTCCTGTGGTTAAAGAAAGTTTTTTTTTTAAATCCAGAAGACTGGAGAATTGTATCTAACTGTATTAATGAAGAAATGATGAAAAAAAATTTGTAGGAAGTGTTGTTTTGTTATAGCAGTCAAAATAGATACTTGATACATACAGTCATTTAAAAGACATTATCATGTAATGATAGAGGTGTGCTTTAAGAAATGGAATGAGAATCAACAAGATGTTCATATTCTAGATTTTTATACTACATACTGTTTTAGAGAATCACCAGTGGGTTTTCTTTATTAAATTTATTTTTAGGTTTCGACATTCACTTCCATAAGATTTGAGTTCCAAATTTTCTCCCCATCTCTCCCCTCCTTCCACCCCAAGACAAGCGTGTAGTTTGATACAAGCTCTACGTATATATTCGTATTAAACCTATTTTCACATTAGTCATGTTGTAAAGAAGAATTAGAACCAATGGGAGAAATCATGAGAAAGAAGAAAAAAACAAAAAAAAAAGAGAGCAAAAATATGCTTCGATCTGCATTCAGACTTCATGGTTCTTTCTGTGGCTGTGGATAGCATTTTCTATCATGAGTCTTTTGAAGTTGTCTTAGATCCTTGCATTGCTGAGAAGAACCAAGTCTGAAAGTTAGTCATTGTACAACATGGTTGTGACTGTATACAATGTTCTCCTGGTTCTGCTCATGTCACTCAGCATCAGTTCATACAAGGCTTTCCAGGTTTTTCTGAAATCTGCCTGTTCATCATTTCTTATAGCACAATGGTATTCCATTACTTTCATATATCACCACTTGTTCAGCCATTCCCCAGTTGCTGGGCATCCCCTCGATTTCTTTGCCACCACAAAAAGAGCTGCTATAAATATTTTTTGTACATGTGTACATTTTATACATATTTTTATGATCTCTTTGGGATACAGTCCTAGAAGTGGCATTGCTGGATCAAAGGGTATGCGCAGTTTTATAGCCCTTTGGGCATACTTCTGAATTGCTCTCCAGAATGGTTGGATTAGTTTACAACTCCACGGACAACAATGCATTAGTGTTCCAATTTTCCCACAACTTCTTCAGCATTTATCATTTTCCTGTTTTGTCATTCAACAGTGGTTTTCAAAATATAGACTCAAAGAAGGGGTTTGTGATAGAAGTTGCGCAAGGCAACAAGCATTTATTAAATGCTCACTGTATGCCAGTCCCTTTGCTAAGCTCTGTATACAGATACAAGAGAATAAAATAGAGATATTCTTTGCTCTCAAGGAGCTTACTTTCTAATGGGGCAAGACAACTTACAAAAGCAAGTCACAAAGTGTGTGGTGGGAGAGAACTGAAAGTCAGAAATGGAGTCAGGAAGGGAATGAAGTTGGCTGGCCTGCGCCCTTCCCCAAAATAGTGTTTCCAGGAGGGACTTAGCAATGGAAGAAGGGAACTGGCATGGTGAATGGATGTTCCAGGGTGAAAAGGTCCTTTGTGTATATTGAAATCCCCAGTATCAGGGCAAGAATTTGGTGAAAAAGAAGACTGATCCAGGCGTTGAACTCATTGAGGTGAAGGAGATTGGTTTAGGGGGGAGGTCTATAGATAACAGCCACCAGGATCGGGCTTGGGTGATAAGTTTGAAAAGCATGTATCTCAGGAGGAGAGGGTGCTGAACGATGGTGGTAGCGGGAGAATTTGGAAGTGGCAGTCAGGAGCAAGGAGTGAACCCACCACACCTGGTTGGGGTATGAGTGAAGGGCAACCAGTATAGCCTGGAGAAGGTGGCTTGGGATAGTTGGGAACCAACTCTCAATGAGTGCTAAAAGATGAAAAGAGAGAGGAAAGAACTTTAGAATGAATGGTAGGTATCTTTAGGTGAGAAATTGGTTCAAAGACAACTTTTTGTCTGGAAAAAAGCAAGTACGTGAAAAACGTGTTGTCCGGATTATGAGGTGAAGCTGGGTAAAGAGCTTCTTGAGTTAGTCTGTTTAATATGTCCATCTTGGTTAGATGCTATGGGATGGACACAGAGCTGGGCCCGTAGTTAAGGAGGAGGATGGGCCAAATCTCACCAGAGAAACTCCTAAGTGCTTTCATTGATTTCAGGTGCCTTGTTACTGCAGAAGGACAGCTTTTTGGTAGTACTAGTCATTGTGGTCATCTACAGCTTTTTAATAATAAATAATATTAGTAGTGGCAGCACTGGTGGCAGCAGCTAGCATTCAGCTTTATGATTTGCAAAGTGATTTACATTTATTAGTCTCATTTGGGCCTCACAACAACCCTCAGCATTTTGTAGATGAAGAAACTGAAGCTGAGTGATTAAAATGACTTGCAAAAGGCCACTCAGCTATTAAGTGTCAGAGGCAATATTTGAACTCAGTTCTTCCTGACTCCCAAGACCAGTGCTCTATCCACTGTTCTACCTAGCAGCCTGCAATATAAAATGCAAACTCTCCTCTTTAGTATTTCAAGCCCTTTCCAAAAAAATGTTTCAAATTATCTTTCCAGCCAGATTGGCCTCCTTGATGTGCTTGGTACATATTTCCCATTTCTGTGCTTCTGCAGATACTATCCGCCATGTTTAGTAATAAACTCCCTCTGGACCTTGGCGTGTTGGAAATGGTTACCTCTTTTAAGCCTCAGCTCCTGTGCCACTTTCTACCATGGTTTCTCTAGATGTTAATGGCCCTAGAGGATTATTTTCTATTTACTTTGTATATGTTGTGGGTTTACTTCTGTATCTACTATTTCCTCCCAGTAGAATAGAAGCTCCTTGAGGCTTGAGAGAGTGAGCTGTTTCATTTTTGTCTTTGTATGTCAAGCACCTAAAATAGTATGTGCAATGCAATAGGTGCTGAGTAGATGCCTCTGGTATTGAATTGAGTTGCCATTATAATAATAACTGTTGCTAGAGTAATATTATCGTCATATTTGGTTTTTTCCTCATGTTTATTTCTGATAGAACTCAGAAATGACCCTGGGATCAGTCACTCTCTTATTATCATTCCCATGTGACTTGGAGGTTTAGAGTGTTTGGTGTGCTAACATCTATTTATAATGTTCTTCAATTTTAGAAGATTAGTGTCATGAGCAGCAGTTGTGGTCTGTAGCTTTATCTGTTATTGTGGTCCATTTTTACTACAGTTTATTTGTTGAATTCTTAAGGATATTTTGGTATTTGTATTTATAGTGTGGCTTTTGTCATTTAACTTTTGAAGAATAATGAGTCATTGGGCATTTGATCCTGTGTAGTCTTAGATATTCAATAAGTGCTAAAATTTTGCAAGCTGAGGTGCTGCTAGGTTACCTGGCTTCTACCTTTTCATTACCAAATCTTCATTGATCAGTGAGTCCATTCTCCTTAAAAATGAACTTTTGGCAGTGACCTGACTTGACCTTGACCTTGTACTGCTGAAGTTATTTGGATTTGGAGCTAGTTAAATGGTTATATTCAAGAATGGGCACGTGATACGAAGTCAACTGGGGAAAGGTCTCCAGTGGAGTGCCACAGGGATCTGCATTTGGTACTATGTCAAACATTAACATTTCTGTGTATTCAGCTGACTTAGATAAAGGCATAAATGATATGCTCATCAAACGTGTCTGCCAACCTCTGAGCTTTTATACTCTGTTCAGGGCTCAAAGGATTCACATCTAATCAGCAAAAGGGCATGAGCCTGGGGCTTTACACTTAGCAAAAGGGTATGTGTCTGGAGCTTTGCACCTAGTAAGACTCAGACAATTATTTCGGCATTCTAAAACAGTAAAAAAAGTCCGTCCTACCTTAATTACCAATACAACCTCCAACATTTATTGTCATCTTTGACGCCTTCATGGGTGTAATGATTTGCATTTCCCTTGTTAGTATTTTTGAACAGTTTTTCATGTTTGTTAATAGTTTGTAATTCTTTTGAAAACTTCTTATCTTTTGAAATCACAACTTTAACCCTAACCACATATCAATTTGGGAAATAGGTTTTAATATCTGTCCTGGTTCATTTGTTAAATTGTCAATAATTTTTTTAGGTTTATAGTTATAATATTGTGCAGCTAGGTGGCACAGTGGATGGAGTCAAGAAGATGCATCTTCCTGGATTCAAATCCAGCCTCAGACACTTACTAGCTGTGTGATCTTGGGCAAATCACTTAACTCTGTTTGCCTCAATTCCTCATCTGTAAAATGAGCTGGAGAAGGAAATGGCAAAGCACTCTGGTATCTTTGTCATGGTCACCAAATAGTATCATGGAGAGTCAGACACAGCTGAACAACACTTTATAATATTGGGATTTGGCAGCTTTTAGTTTTCATTAATAGTGAGCTTCTGGGGGCCACTTTGTATCTTCATTATAATCATAATGATTATTGATAGAAGATTTTGAATGAGAAGCTGCGAGTTAGCTTACAGCAATGGAAGGGACCTCTCGTCTAAGCACCTCATTTTACCACCTTTGTGATTTTGATGATGCTAGTAGAGAACTTACACATATTGTCAGGATAAAATTGGGACTTTTATCATCTTTGTGTGAAAGAGATTTAGTCATTAGGTGACATGAGTTCAGTAAGATGAAGTGATGCAGTGAGAAGAATTATCTTTTATACTTTTGGGAGGCAGGTTTATAGTACACAGAGAGCACTGGGCTTGAATTTTTTTTGAAAGGTTTAAATTTTGTTTGACAGTGTGACTCTGGGCAAGTCACTTAACATTTCTTGGCCTCAGTTTCTTCATCTGTGGAATGGGCATAATAAGTACCTACTTCACAAGATTTTGTCAGATGTAAGGCATATGTAAAGGGTGTTGCAAATCATAATGGGATATGTGAACCTAGGCTGTTACTAGATAATATCTCATTATTTTGAATAATTATATCTACTGATACAAAAGAAGTATCGAATTTATGGAAATGTGAAACTTTTAACAAGCACTTATTCAGCACTTAGCATGTGCTATACCTAGGTATGCAAAGACAACCCTTTGTTGTCCTAAAGGAAAAGGTGAGACAACATACACATACCTAAGTATAAACAAAATATATACAGAGCAGAAACAGTATAATTTTGGAAGGGAGGGGCTAGTAGTTTGGGAAGGAGTGGGGGATTAAGAAAAGCTTGAACCAAAATCTTGAAGAAAACCAGGAATTTCAACAGGCAGAGTAGATTTAGAGCTGAAAGAGACCCCTAAAGCCCTCAAATCCAGCTTCCTCATTTTATGAAGAGAATGCTGAGGCCATGAGAAAATTCTTGGTGTGTGACTCATCCAGGGTCACACAGCTACAATGTGTCTGAGACAGGGTTTGGAGAGCATTCCAGCTGTGGGGGGATAGCTAGTGCCAAAGCATGGAGATGAGAGGTGAGAGATGGAGATGGAAATAGGCTTCCGTTGTGTGAGGAACAGAAAAAAAAGGCGATTACTATTTAAACCGGAGTGAATGAAAGTGAATAACGTGTAAAAGTCTCTTAAAGTAGTCCAGTTGGCCAGGGAAAGCTTGTATCTGACCCTATAAGGGGCCACTGGAGTTTGGGTATGGGGTTATACGTGGTGGTTAGGTGGAGAATGGATTGGACTAGGGAGAAAGTCGAGGCAGGGAGAGCAATTATGATGCAACTCTGGGAGAGGAGAGGTGGGGACATAAAATGCATAGCTGTTTTTTTACGATTCTTCTCAGTGTTCTTCCAGCTTGAAGGATCCTGCATTGCCCTGTAGAGGAATCAATAACAAACTCTCCAGCTGGCTTCCAGGCCCCTCTGAAAGTCTTTGCTTGTTTTGTGAGGAGTAATTTGGCGGCTTAGTACCAAAATATCAGTTTTTTTCAATTCTGACTGCTTTTTTTTTGCTTTTTTTGTGACTTATCTAATTTCATCTTGAATTTGTTTGATCCTTGAAATACTTGACTTTTGTGACTTCTTTGTGCATATTTATTTGGAGTAATATTCATTCATAAAAACCACAATTAGAAGACCACAACAAAAAAGAGCAAATAAACACGTATGTATGGAAAGAAATCCAGCTACTTTCGGAGAGCTAAATAATTTAAGATGTGGAAACCAGTTTAATTCAGTTTTATCTGATCAAAATGAAAAAAAAATTACATGATAACTTTATATTAAAAAGGAAAAGCAAGTTGTACACAATAGATGTGTAGTTTTATGTGCAGCTTTTTTATTATAATGTGTTATGGAAATGCTTGTTTTGTTCCACAAATTAAAAATAAATAAAAATTTTAAAAATGAGACTTTGAGTTAACCTCCCAACTCACACCCAGCCATCACTGTCACAAGACGAAACTATATCCAAATGATTGATTTCCCCCATCTATTTCATCTACCGCCGTAGTACAACGTGAAATTTGTTTTGCATAATATTGCTACGTGCTTTTTTACTTTGACAAGTTTCATGAAATCTTTGTCTCACTTGGCGTTGTAGAAAATAAGTTTTCTGTCAGTCTTTCACCTTTTGAGCAATAATTAATTTATATTTTTATTTTCTATGAAGAGGGAAAGTGTTTTTTTTAATGGTGAAGGGAAAATGGCTATGATTTGTGATTTTTATTAGTTTAGGGAACTGATCTGAAAATATGCTCTGCCAAAACAGATCTGCAAGTGGTCTGTAACTTTACATTCTTAAAGTGTTGCCTTGGCTTTGGTCCCACAGATAGTATGTGTCAGAGATAGGACTTCCTGACGTCACAGCCAGTCTTCTCAAACATTATATAGCATGCTGGAGAAGGCTGGGAGATCAAAAAGTCACCAAGTCTAGATGTAGTAAATTAAGGTGAGTGCATCTGTTGCCAAACTGCATATGTAGATGCTATGTATGAATTGTGTTTTCCTGATTTGAATCCAGTTATGAGATTAACAGGCTGGTCCTATTTTGTTTTTTGGTTATAAGAAAATGTAGCAGTCATGATTATAAACAAGTTACTAGACTTGGTGCATACTTAGTGGTATAGCTATTTTCAAAGACTGAAAGCAGAGTTAATAGCTTTTTAAAATAGTTTTGATATTAGTAATAAGTGAAACATGTTGGAATTCTTAGTACTTTGTAATAGGGATTACAAATTACAAGCCTGGGTAGAAGCATCAGTGTTTTTGACCATTAGGTATGTACGAGTTTAGCTAAATAAGGAAATGGAATTTTATTAATGAGCTATACAATATTTTTTTCATCGCACTAACACTATTTTAACATACTCCATGTTCATTGAACCTGACATATCAGACCATTCAGAGAATTTTTAAGGGAGTTAAGGCTTATTCCCAAATTCTGTAATTACATTACAGAGGAGAGGGTTGTTCTTTTAATTGTAATTTTCTGTGATCATGCTATATGTACTTAAATATCAGCATGTGTACTATGACTGAATTGTTTAGGGCTGTTTAAAAATACTTATTGGCACAGTGATATTGGGATAAAGCACTGGATTTTGATGCTGGAGGCCCACATTCAAATCTTACTTCAGGCACTTACTAACCATGTGAAGATGGGCAAGTAATATAACTTCTTAGAGTTACAGTTTCCTGATCTGTAAAATGGGGATATTATTTATTGTATTACCTGCTTCACAGTGTGGTTTTGAGGAAGGTACTTTACAAACATCAGAGTGCTTATATAAATGAGATTTCTCTCTTCAGTTTAATTGGGAAGTCCGATACTTTAATGCAGTCTTAAACTGTTAATTACAATCCTGTTAACTTGAGTAAGAAGAGTAAGAACCCATTTTTGTATTGCTAATAAGTTAGGTCCCTGATTTCACTTTAGTTTGTCATTTTTCCTTTTAGTGTTTGCTGCCCCCCAAAGGCAAAGGATTAGTATTACTATCCTAAGTAAAGTGAATTAGCTAACGGTGCCCCAAAGAACCAGTTAGGAGGGATCACCTTATTTGATATCCAGTTATCACATGCCTGAAAAAGAATTCCCATTACAGCTTATCTAATAAATGAATATCCAGCTTCTGCGTGAAGACGTCCAATGAGGCAGCCCTTTCTAGTTATGGATGCCTGTAATTTTTAGGAACCTTTTCCTGACATCAAGCCTAAATCTTTTTCTTTTCAGTTTCCACACATTATTCCTCATTCTGCCAATAGCTCTTCAAAAACTTGAAGACAGCATCATGTATGCCCTGAGGCTGAGATTCTCTGTTTCTGCTGTTCCTCATCTAGCATGGGCTCCATGCAGCCTTTCTAAAATGTGGTGTTTAGAACTGAAAACAATACTCCAGAGGTGATGGGACTGGGGCAAAGTTCAGATGCATGATGGCTTCCTTATTCCTCGAGGTGATGCCTTTTTGTGCAGCTCACCTGATAGAGAACATCTCACTATGATATACTGTTGACTGAGGTTTTTAGTCTGCTAAACTGCCCTATCTTTTTTCAGACAAAGAGTTGTCTAGCAATAGTTTTTCCCCTCCTTCCCCCACCATCTTGTATTTGTGAAGCTGATTTTTTTGAACTGGAGTGTAAGATTTTACATTTGTCCTAATCTTTTAGCCTGTCAGGAGTTTTGTGACTCCTGACTTTCTCATCCGTTGTATAGTAGTTTCAAGCTTTGTACACATTTGATGAGCATGTCATTTATGCCTTTATATAAGTCAGCTGAATACACAGAAATGTAAATGTTTGACATAGTACCAAATGTAGATCCCTGTGGCACTCCACTGGAGACCTTGCCCAGTTGACTTTGAATCATGTGATCACTCTTGAATATAACCATTTAACTAGCTCCAAATCCAAGTAATTGCACAACTGCTGAGGTAACACCTTTCAGTTTTTTTTTTCTACAAGACAAGGGAAAGATACTTTATTAAATATTTTGCCTAAATAAAAGTAAGCCGTTTGTGGCATTCTCTAGTCTAGCAGTTTAGTAATCCTGTCCATATAGGAAGCAAGGTTAGTCTGGCATGATTTGTGCCTGATGAAACCATGTGCTACATTTTTGAGATCACTTCTTACTTTTCTAGATTTTTCACTAATCATCTCTTTAATAATCCCTTGTAATATTTTCTAAGGAATTGGTGTCAACCCTACTGACCTCTTGAAAGTTTGCAGGCTTTATTCATTTCCCCTTTTTAATGGGACATTTGTCTTTTCATCTTATGACACTTCATTCTTTCTAGTTTTCTAGGTACCACTAATAGGGCTTCAGCAATCACATCTTTCAGATCTTTAGTACCCACGGGGGGGTAGTCCATCTAGTCCAGGTGATTTAAATTTATTAAGTTCTGTTAGCTGATGTATATCTCCTTATTTTTATTGGGTATCAGCACCATCTTGGCCATTTTTGTTGGGTTCTGTCCACTGCAAAGGTCATTCTCCTTTGCAGAGAAAACAGGCAAAATGAGACTGGAGCAGCTCTCTTTTCTCTCTGTTGTCTGTTATCATTATAGCATACATCCTAAGTGGGTATCCTCTTCCTTTTTTGATGTTCCTTTGATGTTGATTGGTGAGTTATATGTACATCCAGGTGAATCTCTTCAGATGACTCTCATTTTTCTTCTTTGTTGAAATTATTTCTTTCTGTCTTAAGATTTCCTTTTTGAGAGCTTCCTTACAGAATTTTAGTCCACTATGTGGTTTTTTGATGAAGCCTCTGAAATTTGTTTTCCAAAAATCTAGGGCACATACCAGATTTTGTGTGGCTTTCCTATCTCAGACTCTGGGAGAATGTCGTCATATCCACATGCCTAGGTTCTACTTCTTTTCCACCCCAGCATCAGTTTCTTCCTTTTAGTGAGAATCAGATCCAGAATAGAATTGCTTCTTATTGGTTCCTTCAGTTTTTGTTTTGTTTTGCATTCTTTCTAAGCTTACACAGGTTGTTGTTGTTTTAATTTAAGTTCTAAACTGTCTCCTTCCCTCTCTTCCAACCCTGCACTAGAGAAAGCCACCATTTGACATAGATACACACACACACACACACACACACACACACCCATTTATATCTATGTTGATATGTCTATGGTGATATATGACTGTCTGTTTATGTGGTATAGCTAGGTGGCGAAGTGGATAGGGCCTAGAGTCAGGAAGACTGATCTTCCTGATTTCAAACTCCAGCTCAGACACTTAATAGCTGTGTGACTCTGGGCAAGTCACTTAACCCTGTTTGTCTCAGTTTCCTCATCTGTAAAATGAGCTGAAGAAGAAAATGTCAAATTACTTCAGTATCTTTGCCAGGAAAACTCCAAATGGGGTCACTAATGGTAAGACATGACTGAACAAAACCATGCTATACATACTTATCAATTCTTTCTCTGGAGGTGGATAGCATCTTCCTTCATAGGTCCTTTGTAGTTGATTTGAGTATTTATAATACTCAGAATAATTGAGTCATTACAGTTATTCTTAGAACAGTATTGTTGTATACAATATTACTTTTTGGTTCTGCTCATTTCACTCTTCATTATTTCATGCAAGTCTTTCCCTGTTTTCCTAACATCAATCTGTTCATCGTCTCTTACAGCACAGTAATAGTCCATCGCAATCATATACCACCGCTTGTTCAGCTATTACCCAGTTGACAGGTAACCCTGCATTTTCCAGTTCTTTGCAACCACAAAGACAGCTGCTACAAATATTTTAGAACATATAGATTGCTTGCCTTTTTTCCTAATCCTCTCTGGAAATAGACATCGTTGTGATATTGCTGGGTTTGGAAGGGTATGGGGAGTTTAATAACTCTTTTGGGCATAATTCCAGATTGCTCTCCAAAATAAATATTTCTCCAATTATTTAAATCTGATTTTATTTGTATAAAAAGTGTTTTATAATTGTTCGTGTAGTTCCTGGGTTTGTCTTGGTGGGTATACTTCCATGTATTTTATCCTGTCTCTGGCTATATTCTGTGGTTATTTTAAATGAGATATCTCTTACTATCTTTTGTTGCAAGGTTTTGTTGGTGATATATAAAAATGCTGATGACTTATTTGGGTTATTTTATATCCTGCTACTTTGCTAAAATTAACTGTTTCAATTAGCTTTTTAAGTTGAATTGCTAGGATTTTCCCAGCATATCATCATATCATTTGTAGTTTCTTCACTTTATAAAGAATGAAATTGTAATTAAAGCAAGTCAAGAAGTGATGAGCTTCTCTGCTTTTGGCAGAGAAGGAGCTTTAGCCAATGTCTTCCCTGTCACTACTGTATTATAACTTTTCCTGATTTGAGATGTTTCCTAAATTGCTCTTCTCTTCCTGTTTTAGCATATGCTGATTGATGACCCACTGGCTCAGCTTTTTGCCAACATTTGTTTTCCACTCTGCTCACCTGTCTCTATTTTCTGAGTTAATGTTTAGAGTGATGGACTTTGTGTTAGGAAGATCTGGGTTCAAATTCCATTTTTGACACTGCCCGTGGGCATGTCACAAAACCTCTCTGTGCCTCTTCAATTTCCTCTTTGTAAAATGGGGAAAATAATACTTAAAATATTTGTTTCACAGGGTTGTTATGAGGCTCAAATGAAGTAATGTATATATAAAGAGCTTTTCAAATTTTAAAGTGCCGCAAAGTAGTTATACCATGATACTGCTGTAAGGTTGTGATTGGCATCATCAGCTACTCTGTAGCAGGGTTCTTCACTTTTTTGGTGTCATGGACTCCTGGCAGACTGGTGAAACCTTTGAACCCTTTCTCAAAAGAATGCCTTTAAATTTAATTAAAATAAATTAAAATAGCAAATTAATTATATTGAAATGGAGTTATTTAAATTTTTTTAAATGTTTAAAGTTGAGAAACTTTGCACTGTGGGAAGGTTACTTGTTCAATGGATAAGTCTACATATGGTACCAACAATTAAATGAAAACATTAAATCTAGATAGTGAGAAAACTGCCTTCTTTTCTGCTATTCTACCATCTTTAGAGAACCCAGAAAGGGGCCACGGAAGACTGGATAGCATTGTGTATTTTTGTTCTATAGGTTTTAATAATGAAATAATTTTTTACCTAGTATCTCTTCTACAGTTGGTACCAGGTGCGTTGTCGTAAACTGTTATCATTTGTTATTAAAAAATATATGTGACAGTGGCCTTACCTCACTCCTCCTTAATGCACTTTATATATTATAGCCTCTGTGCCAGCCAAATTGGGTTACTCATTTCCCAGATAGACTCCATACTCTCTCACCTCAGTCTCCCATTTTCACACACTGAAATGCCATTTTCTCTTTAAAACCTTCTCAGTATTATCTGGAAGTACACTTTCTTCTGAGTTTTTGTATCAGTTTCTTTATGTGTTTCTTATGTTGCCTACTACATTCTCCTTGATATCTGTACTTTATGGTACATATCACCATAACGTTTTTTGAATAGATGAAGGAGAAATCTGTTGATTGATCATTACAGGATTGTACAGTAAGAACGACTGACGTAGAGCAGCATCAAATTTAGTATGCATTGTCATAGAATAGTATTAAAGTGTTGCATTTGTTTCAAGGACATCTGATTTCTATTAAAAGTAAACTTAAAAGCAGCTTATAACATTTTGTTAGAAGACACATAAACACTCGACTTGGCACAATTCACAGCACACTTTCTTCATAGGTGAAAGAAAGCTGAACTTCAGTCTAGCCTGTGTCAAATAAAATTCGAGTATCAAATAGAAATTTTACTGTAAATTTGGCATACACAGTCAAATCAGCCATTTCTTCCAGTTCATACTTGTTTTTTAAAATAGACATGGCACAGTCCTAGTGTATATCTCTAGGGGGCAGCAGATTCTTGCTTTTGATATTTGTATTCTACAGCTACTTGTCATCAAAAATAAATCCTACTTTCCACCAAGGGAGTCTACACCAGTGTAAATTATTTTCCAGTGATTTCTCTGCAGGCAATTCACATAGACTTAGTTTGCTGTAATTGTGCCTCCTTACACTCCCATGGTTTTCTTCTTAGCATAGCTGTGTGTATAGAATTAAGAAATGTCGGCTTCACACCTCATCTAACCTCTACCTAGACCATCTCAACATTTGCCTTCCATAGCTGACCCACTCCTCTTCACCAAGATAAGCTCCCTCGGGGCCTGAGACTTGGGTCTTCTAGAACCTAGGTCCTAGTCCTTGAGGAAGTCAGTCCACTCATTTTTTGAACTCCTGCCTTAGCGCCAGCCTAGTTGATTGGTAATGGAGTTTCTGCAAACTGTCAATTTAACCTCATATATCTACGTAGGCCCCTAGAACACCAGACCATGGTTCAGCTTTAAATCTCAGGCTGTCTATAGGCCATCCACTCATTATCTTGCCATTTACCTTGCCACCTCTTTCCATCTCTCCTCTTCCCAGAAGAAAACACCTCTCTCGGGTTTTTACTTTGGTCTGTCAGCTTCCCATATTAAAGTAAAGGCAGGGACTTCGCAAAGTAAAGTAAAGGCAGCGACTATCTTGTCTCTTGTTAAAAAAAAAAAACCCTCTGTATTTCCAGTTCTTAGAATAATATTTGGTGATTGGTAGGCACTTAATTCCTTTCATTCATCCCTTGCTTTTTTTGTAGCTTTTTTTTTTTCATACATCTAAGCCTATGGAAGTGAGAAAGTTAACATAACCCCATTATATTTTCTTAACGATGTCTACATGGTTTTTTTTTTTTTAGTGCAAACATGACATTTTAATAAACTTAAGTTATTTTCATCCCTTGCAGTCTGAAATCTCTACTAAAAACACCATAGCTAGACAGAACACTGGATTAATATGCCACTAATTTGTAATAGTGTCTCAAAAAATAGCTTAATATTAATGTAATTTCATAGTACTTTATTGTTTTTGAGTGTTCATAGAAATTTCGATATGAAGTACTATACAGAGCTTCAAAGTTGGCAGGGCTGTTGTCAACAAATTCTGTCAGTTTTCCTGGAGTTTCTCACCTGATTGGGCTTACTAAAGGTAGTGTTATACTTCTTTCTATATGTTCCCATCAAATTATGACATCTTTCTATATGTTCCTGTCGAATTGTGACATTGGTCAAAAATACATCCTCAATTTCCAGTGTTATGAACCTGAATCCATTTGCTTTTGTAGTTGTGCAGTAAAATTCCTCTATAGATGGCCTGATCTGAGGCCTGTTTTGTGGGAAATGACCCCCTCCTCTAAAATTGTTCTAGAATGCCATGCCAGTGGAGTGAAAATAACAGATTCTACCATGCTAGAAAGGCTTTGAGTCAGTCAGTCAATGTATATTAAGTACCTACCATTTGCTGCGCCAGGTACTAAGCCCTAGGGATACAAATATGAAAAAGACACTCCTTATCCTTTAGGACAGTGCAATTTTGTGCATTGAATGCCTATTAAATTTTTTAATTCCATCACTAATAAATAATCTCGTTGATGTTAATTTTTTTTGGTGTTTTAAAGCAGTATTATGGAGGGAACATATCACATGGAATTTTCATTTGATCTGTGGGATGCGGTTCCATCTGTAAGATGCAGACTATTGTGTTGTCTTTGTGTTTGCTTTTGTATTGATGACTTGAGGATGAGTTCCCCTACTTTCTATTAGTGTACTGTAGTTTTTATTCTGGGTGCGGCTCTCAAATAATTATTCTATTCTAATGTGGCCCAAAGATAACCTAAGGTTGGACAGCCCAGTTGTTTTCCTCTAAGACATAATCATTTAGCTTAGGGGAAAGGAAGAAAATGGTGAATTACTTTCCATTTAGATAAAACTTCCTTATGCCTTCTAGCCTGCTCCACCTCCATTCCCTCCTTTTGAGATTCCTTTCCCCAACAGATTTTAGTTGGGACTTAAAGGAAGCCAGGGAAGTCAGTAGGTGGAGTTGAGGAAGAACATTCCAGACTTGGGGGAGAGCCAGAAAAAAGGCCTGAATTGGAGAGATTGGAGTATCTTGATAGTTCATAGAATAGTCTGGAGGCCAGTTTCATTAGATAGAAGAGTACATGCAGGGGAGTAAGGTGTAAGAAGTCTGGAAAGGGAGAAAGGAAGCTGAGTTATGAAGGGATTTGAATGCCAAATAGAGCCTTTTGTATTTAATGTTCAAGGTGATGGGGAGCCACTGGAGTCCACTGAGTAGAGAGAGAGCTGACATAGCCAGGCCTGTGTTCTAGGAAAGTCACTTTGGTGGCAAGCTTTGCTCAGGGTCACATAGCTAGGAAGTATCTGAGATCAGATTTGAATTGAGGTCTTCCTGTCTCTAGATCTGGCACTGTGTCCTCTGTGCAGTTTGGTTGCTCCTCTGCCTCAGTTTCCTCAACTGTAAAATGGGAATGATAATAGCGCCTACCTCTCAGGGTTGCTGTGAGGATCGCATGAGGTAGTAGATGTTATATAAATGCTCACTACCCTCTTTCCTTCTGTGTCCCTAAGAGAAATCATAGGTAACACTGAAATCTGCCAAGGGCAGACTCACAGATCTGTTACTTCTTTAAAAATCATGTAAGAACAATAATGGGTTGAATTCTTTCCTTCCACATAGTATCATAAAGTGATTTTTAAATAATAAGTAAACTACTAAAATAAGTAAATTTTTAAATAATTTAATTCGAAAGTACAGAATCCAAAAACAGACATCCAAGGAACTGCGTGTGCGTGCATGCGTGCGTGTGCGTGTGCGTGTGTGTGTGTGTGTGTGTGTTTTAACTGAGAGCCACAGCATTTGGCAGCCACTTAAACTATATACACGCTTGGGAATGGGCAAGTTGTCAATTCTCAATGGGGCCCCACCATTCCATTTAAGGGTTTCAGAGTATGTTGCATTGAAAAGAGTTTATCCTTTTCGCTGAAAGAATATTAGTAAGTTGTGAAGTTTACTTAGGAAAGGTATTTTCACAAGCTTACCAAAGACTTGAATGTATTTACAGCTAGAATGAAAATCACTTTAAAAAACCTCACCCTCACCCTCTTTTAAAACAGAGGAATGAACTCTTTAAGTATAATTACTTGGTTTAAAAAAAAAAGACAAAATATGAAAAGGCCCCCCCAAACTGTTGTGAGTCATCAGTTAGGATTTTTAAATAGTTACATTCAGTATTTGTGTCTCCACCCAGAAAAAACATGAATCATATTCTCTAGTGTTTCCCAAATAATAGCTACTTTGCAACGGAAGTGGTAGAGTCCTAATTTGTGTGTGAAATAACTGATGTATACTCCCAACTGCTTTTTACTGTACATGTGGGAATTCCACAGACGTTTCATTTAAGTCTTGCTTATAAGGGCAAACACTTGGTAACTATAGTAACTTATTTTTAACTGGAAAATTTCCCCTTCAGTTTTGAGAATGTCATAACATTATACTATGGCTTATTCTAGTTTTGAAAGAGGACCACACTCTGTTAGATAAGAGGTTTTTCTTTTCTTTCAATTTTCTTTTACTTTTTTTTTTTTAGATTTTACTAATGTAAGAGGAATGCAACAACTGGATGAAGGCTGGATATTAGCTTTACTTATCTATGAAAAAAGATTTGTTTAGTAAATGAGTAGTGTAAATAGATTATAGGGGACATATTTCCCTCAGAGAATAAACTGTTATTAAGGCTGGGCTGTTAACTGTTAGTACATTAATTATATCAAATAGATACTATTAATAATAAATGAGGTGTATTGGTTTATGAAAGAAGACCCATCATGAAGAAAAGTCATAGAATACCTGAACAAAATATATGCAAGATAAATTATATGTAATCTCGGCAAGAAGGTGTTAACTTTTAAGGTTGACTTGCAGAAAGTAGGGCTTGAGCTGAGATGAGAAGGGAAAGCATTCCAAGCCTGAGGGACAGCCATCCATCAGTTAGAATAACAAATATTTATTAAAGGCTAATGACTGTGTGCCAGGCTGTTCTAAGCTCTGGAAGTACAAAGAAAGGTTTAAAAAAAATGAAACAACAAAATATATACAAACAAAAACTAGGAGCTCACAGTCTGAGGGATTCAGTTCATTCATTTTTCAGTCATGTCCATCTGTTTGTGTCCTTGTTTGGGTTTTCTTGGCAAAGATATTGGAGTAGCCTCCTCCTACCTTTTCAATCTTCTTACACCATACTTCCCTCCACATGGCTCTCCAGTCCAGTGATACTGGGCTTTCTGCTCTGCAAACAAGATACTCTAGATCTCTCAACTCCTGGCATTTTCTCCGGCTGTCCTACATGCCAGAGAGTACTCCCTCCTCAACTCTGCCTACTGACTTCCCTATTTTTCTTAAAGTGCCATTAAATTTCTATTTTTTTACAGGAAGGCTTCTCCAGCCCCTCTTTAATTCTAATGCTTTGCATGTGGTCTCCCCTATTTGGTTGTGAACAGGGATTGAGGACAAGAGGATCTTTTGCCTCTTTTTATATCCCCAGTGCTTAGTACAGTACCTGGTACATAGTAGGCACTTAATAAATATTTGATTGGTTGATTGAACCTGGTTTTCCTTCTTAGGACATTCTGTAGTTTTATCAGTTCCCCTCCCAAAATGTGGTACTCAAAACTGAACACAATATTTAAAATGTGGTCTAACCAAGATAATATTTGCCTTCTTCATTCTGTATGCTATGCCTCTTATTGTAGCCTAAGGTCACATTATCCTTTTTTTGACTATCACACTATTGGAGCTTGTGCCTGCTCTGGACAAGTGATTATGACAGATTATGACAACTTGGATGCCGCAGGAGTTAGAGTCTAGATGAGTCAAAAAAGCTATTTCAAGTAGTATGGATCAGGAAGTGAAATTTCTTTGTGGCTTGGAAGCCTCAGAGTCGCTGAGCTATGAGGATGGAGATAGATAATGATAGTCCAGAAGAGGATTCTGAGGAGAGGTTAGGCAGCTAGGAGTTGTGAAAACCTAGTTAATCGTGTTAAATGATGCAGAGAGGTGACAGCAGTAATAAGATGGAGGCCTAAGAAGACAGTTTTCATGGGCAGACTGTCTCCAGAAAAGAGAAAAATAAGAGGCAGAAAGCAGGCCCTGAAGAGGGCCTTTGGAGAAGAGGATCCTATAGATGTTTTCGTTTACCGGCAGCTCCTCTGTGTGGCATGACTCCAGGAACATCATGGCCTCCCCTAGGATGAGACAGCTCAGCCTATTCATCTCATCACCTTTTTAACACCCTCAGTTGCCTTTCCTCTTGATTGGAGGTGGAGCAGTGAAGGCATCCCTTTATCCAACTAACTTCACTTACCATTAACTACTATTTGGCTTTACTCCTTGAACAGCATACTCCCCAACACCCCTGCCCCCCAACCTAAGCTAAAGAGTTTAGATATAAAGTCCTTGAGGGCAGAGACTATTTGTATCCCCATCACTCAGTATAGTGCCTGGCACATAGTAGGTGCGTAAATGATTTTTATTGATTGTGTTTGTGCTGAAGAGTTTTTCCATGCTCTGTGAGAGTGCTCTCACTATCACTTTCATTGCCACTTATTTGACCATCTTGTGTTGACATAACTACTTTTATGGTAAAGTAGAATTGTTAGGAACAGATAACAGTTCCTTGTTGCAGTTTAACTTCACCTTGGAAAAGCTGCTCCTCAGGTTAAAAAATAAGCACATGAAGGAGTGACAGCATTTTCCCTCCCCTTCAGAATAAAAATGCTGACACTGACCCAGGTCTGGATTGCTGCCCGTTACAAGTCAGCTCTTAATTCCATCTTTATCTCTATTGTCAAGGATGTGATTTTCACCCTGTTTGCCATCCATCTGAATGGTAACAAAATCACAACTGTGCTATGTCATTTGATCATCAGGTACTCTCAGGTAAGACTGGTGTTTCAGGAGTTATCAGTTCAGAAGAGCAGTAACTACACAGTGAACACAGCACGAAGGTCATTTTTGTATTGAAGTGGGTCCTTAGGATCCCTTGTCTTTGAGAGCAGTTACTGCTTCCTTTCTTTGAAACAGCTGGATTCTCTTCCTTTTATTCAGTGGTGATACTGTTTGGGGGAAAGATGATTCGTTAATATGTTCATATAAAGTAGATGTTTAAAAGGAAAAACCTAACCCTGTTCTTTGTTGTAAAGCCCCTTTTGGTTCTAGTGAGTTTGGTGTCTTATTTTCCCCCAAGTGAGCAATCTAGTATTGGGGAGGAGCTTATTTAGCTTTTGAATCTCCAGTTTTCTTTCGTGGATGAGAGTATACTTAGAGCCCTTCTTAGCCCATCTGAATTCAAATGAATTTTTTGTTCTTCTGGAAACATACTAGGAGGTAGGAATATTAGGATTTTTTTTTTTTTTAGAAAGTGTATAAAGTTCTACAGTCTTGTCAGCCAGTCAGTAAGCATTTTTTTAGGGAACTTCTATGTGCCAGATACTGTGCTAAGCACTAGACACTGTAGGAATTCAAATAAAAGTGAGGTCTGTTATCTACTAGGATTATGCTTCTATAAAATAATGTCTTATTGAAGTTTTTTCTACCTCCCTGTCACTTTCCAATAATTTCCACCCTAACCATAAAAGAACTTTCTCTCCTAACAAGTACAGTTACATAAAAAAATCAGTATATTACTAACTACATCTAAAAATGCGTACCCCTTTTCACGTATGTTTTCACCATTTTTTTACCAAGAGGGAGGTGTTTCTGCTGTCAAGGCCTCTGAAGTCACATTTGGTCACTGCATTGATGAGAGTTCTTAAAGTTTTTCAGTGTTGTTTTCCTTTGTTGTTGTCATTGTGGAATTTGTTATTCTGGTTTTGCTTCTTGTTATGCTTATGTTCATACAAACCTTCCTAAATTTCTCTGAATCAGGATTTTTGCTTCTTTTAAAAAAAATAGCTAGCAGAGGGCATTGCAAATATTATCTCATTTTATTCATCCTCACAAAGCCCTGGGGTTGGGGTGGTTTGGGAGGTAGCTATCATTATTACCCCCATTTTTACAGATGATGAAACTGAGGTAAATAGGGATTAAGTGACTTGCCCAGGATCACACAGCTAGTGTGAATTTAAACTCAACCTCCTGACTCCAGTCCAGTGTGCCACCTAGCTGCCTCTGGAAACAAACAAACAAAAAAAAACCCCAAATCACTCTGTCTTTCAAAATTGAGTGCTTTGCTTGTGATTATTAAAAATTTTTTTAAAATTAAACAGGTAAAATCACTATTTCCAAGTGCATTGTAAAACAGAAGGAAGCACTTATGCAAAAATGCATAGTCAAGCAAAAATAGTCTAATAATGGCCATGTCCAAAATGTAAATTTTATTCTACATCTTGAGTCTATCACCTCTTTGTCAGGTGTGGGTAGCATGTTCCATCCCTGTTTTGAAAATCATGAATGATCATTACATCGATCACAGTTTTTATGTCTTTCGGAGTTGTTTTTCCTTACATTGTTGTTGTAGAAATTTTTCTCAGCATCTTTCTAGGTTTCCTTGAAAGTGTCCTGCTTCTCATTTCTTAAAACACAGTTAAAATTCCAATATATTTATATGCTCTCATTGGTTCCATCATTCTATTGATAGGCATTCCCATTGTTTCATTATTAAAGTTTTTATTTAATTTTTAATTAACAAGTATTTTCTCCAGTTGTGGGAAAAACAAACAAAAGTCTTGTAACAAATGTGTGTAGTCAAACAGAGTAAATTCCTTTAGTGTCTTTGTCAGAAACGTGCGTCTCCTGCATTTTAATCCATCACTGCAGCTTGGTAGCATCAGCAGTCCTCTGAAGTTTTTTTTGGTCATTGCATTTATCTCAGTTCTTAAGGCAGTTGTAGAAGTTATTTGTCTTTACAATGTTGTTAATGTGTACATTTGTTTTAACAACCCAGCTAGCAGCTTCTGTGGGGGTGTAAGATCCCCCCCACAGCCAGCACCCAGGAGGCTGCCGGGAAAGCACAGGTTCTTTTTATCTGCTTAAACAAGGAAAGCACGGTGAAGGGATTGACCAGCTTACTTCAATCCAGCATTCAGTTAGCATTCAGTTAGTTTAGGGGAGCAAAGAGACAAGCATCAAGAGACATACGAAATACAGATTCATTCACTTGCTTCAGGGGAAAAAACCAGCACCCTGAGGTTCAGAACATTCATTTAGTTTGGGGGAAATAAACCAGCACCCCAAACCTCAAAACCAAAATACAAACAAATTACAAATATCAACAGACAGACCCAATACAATTCATCGTTACCAACATCTGGGCTGGCCCAGAGTCATGCTTGCCACTGCTCCCACACCAACCGGAAAAGGAAAAAGGGCTCTTCAAGCTGTCCTCTCCCCTCTTATAGAGTTTTTGACATCATCAAGTGCTGCCTGAATGACCAGGGCCGATTGGTTCTTGAGTTGGCCCCTTCCCTTAGGTTAGCACCCAATAGGGCGTGGCTCTGGAGTCAACACCTCCCCTCAGCCAGCCCCATGACTCATCACACAGGAAGTTCTCTGTTCCCAGGCATGGTCTCTGGGCTTCCTGCCCCGGAAGAGAAGCCCCAGCACCCAGCGAGGCTCAATGAGGTAAGCTGAGTCACTCAAAGAAAACAAAGGCCATTCTGGCCACAACATTTTTTTTAACTGATTCTACTGATTACTAGTAGTCCACAAAACTCTTCCCAAAACTCTTCTCTTGCGTAGTCATTCTATTACATTCATATACAGCAAATTCTTCAGCAGTTCTCATTGGCGGGCATCCCATTAGTTTCTAGTTCTTTGCTATTACAAAAAAGAGCTACTATAAATATTTTTATTCATATCACTACCTCAGTTTCTAGTTCTATGCCACTACAAAAAGAGCAATTATAAACATTTTTTTTTAACATGGCCCCTTTCCTCCTTTTTTCATCTCTTTGGGATATGGGCTTAGTAGTAGTATTTCTGGGTTAAAAGGTATTCACCATATGTGGAATTTGGGGGGGGTCTAGTTTTATATTGCTTTCCAGAATTGACAGACCAATTCAGAACTCTACCAACAGTACATTAACGTGCCTGGGTGTTTGGTTTTTCATTTGATACTTGGCAATAAGTATAGATAATAAGAAGACTTAAATTTATACATTCCTTTCAAGTTTGCGAAGTGCTTTATATAAGTTATTTCCTTTGATCTTCACAACATTATTATTCACATTTTACAGATGAGGAAACTGAGGCATAGAACAGTTAAATGACTTGCACATGATCACACAGCTAGTGAGTGTCTGAGGCCAGAGTTGAACTGAGGTCTTCCAGACTCCAAATATAGCATCACATTCACATACATATGTGGTGATAATGATCCCCCACTGGAAGGAAGTCATGTATATGCAATAATTAGATTAAGGAGTTTTCATTTTTGTGAAACTTAGTAGACTTAATTTAATCTTTTCTATTTCATTCTATTTTTTGGGTAAGTATATTGGATTAGTAGATTTAAGGGGAGGAAATTCTTTCTCTTGATATTAGTGGCCATTTTAAAGATATAGATGACTCCTGTCCTGACAAATAGATATCTTTATTCTCTTATGTAATTTGTATTTTCTTACTTGGCTTTATTAAGTGGTATAAAATCTTTATAAATCTTTACAGTTCATATTTTAAAACAATCTTAAAGAGAATGATTCATCAACTTATTTGTGTAGTGCTTTAAGGTTTAATACATCTTTCTGTGCTTACGTACATAATTCTTTTCAAATTTTACAGGTATGAGGTAGGTAGCGCAAGTATTGTTGTACCCAATGTGCTGATGAGGAAACTAAGCCTTGGAGAGGCCATACTTTGATCCTGCGGCTCATAAGATTGAGGAACTCAAGACTGCTCTCCTAACCTTTACTATTGCTCTTTCTTGTAATTACTCGTGTCTCTCCCTCCCTTCCCCCCAAGTCAGACATACTATGTCTGTGTGTATGTGTATGTGAAGGTATACCTAGAACCCCCATTGCCTGCCAGTAGAGGAAGAGGAAAGATTTCTTTGTTTAAAAAGAGGGCAGTTGTAATAACACTACAAAGATGATATAGTTGCAATTTCTCTATGCTCATCTTAAATTTCTGTAGTCTGAATTTTGCTTGGTCAGGAATATATCTTCCATTAATAACATTACTTTGGAACTAAGTGCCTGCCCTCTACAATGTTTGTTTCATGTAAAGTTATGTTACTAGGGAACCCATTAATTATGAGAAATGGGAATATATTTATAGTAAACTGTAAATTTTGAAGTGTGATGTTCACATGGGAGATTTTTGTATGAGAAAGCATAGACATTCAATACCAATTAATTTGATTTATAATGGAATTAGTATCAACAGTGTTCATTCATTTATTCTTTTTTTTTTTTAGGGGGGGAAGGCAAGGCAATTGAGGTTAAGTGACTTGCCCAAGGTCACACAGCTAGTGTGTCAAATGTCTGAGGCTGAATTTGAACTCAGGTCCTCCTGACTCCAGGGCCAGTGTTGTACTCACTGCGCCACCTAGGTGCCCCTCAACAAACTTTTATGAAGTCTAGGCACTTGCTATTACAAAGACAAAAAAAAAAATCCCCAACCAGCAAAAACAGTCCCTGCCCTCAAATAGCTTATGATCTAATTGGGGGGGGGGGAGGTGGAAAGGAAGGAAAAATTGAATGAGTATATACAAAATAAGTAGAGGCAAAATGCCATGAGACATTTGAAGAGCAAAAGGAGAGATCACTTTTGACTCAGTGGTAGTATCAGGGAGTAAGGTGGCATCTTAGTTGGGCTTGGAAGGAAAACAGGAACAAGGATGGGTCCCAAGGGGCATTCGGGTACAGGGACTGCCAGCATGAGCAGATATAGTGAGACATATGAGAGGGCAAAGTGACATTGAACAGCTAGAATATGGAAGGTGGGATCAGGAGTAGTACACAGGAGTCCCATCATAGGGGCCTTGAATGCTAGTTTCTTCTTGACTTGCTAGGCTTTTTGATAGAGAGATCACTGGGTTAGATGGAAGGCAGAAAGCCTAGGGAACTAGCCTAAGTGAAAAACAAATAAGAGAAAGCCTTCATGAATTTGGGGCAGTTTGTGACGGAGTGGGAAAGAGGACCCAGATATGAGTTACGTTAGGTTATAATGCCAGAATTTGTTTGAACCGAGAGAGGAGGAGTCAAAGATGTGTCTCATGATTGTGTGTGTGGGGGAGGAAACGGGACAGGAGGCAGAGCCACTAACGGAAAAGGAGAAATTGTGGAAGAGGTACATATTTTGGGTCAAAGGTATTACATTCAGTTTTAGACATTGTTTATGGTGCTAGTAAGTCATCCAGGTGGAAATACCCAGCAAATGGTTACAAGTGTGGTACTGGAGCCCTTGGGAGAGTGAGATGTCAACATAGTTTGGGAATATGTTGTATAGAGGTGTTAGGCAATGTAAGCTTAAAGCAAAACCCTAGAAGGCAGATGCTAAAACATATATATATATATATATATGGCTTTGATAACCTTCTGAAGTTAACTATTTCATTGATTTTAGGATGGAAATTAGGCAAATTTTGTCATTACAATAGGTTCAGATTGGTAAGCTTCTGATAATTTGTAAGGATGGACAACTTAGAATTTCACCAGAACCCAGTTATGTTTCCTATAGAGATAATCTATTCCTAAACAGAGCAAATAGACATGCCAGCATATGGATTGTAAATGTTTTATACTAACTTGTTTTGTACCTGACGGTGAGATTTATGAGAACTTCAACCATTCTGCTGCAAAAATTCAAGTATTGAAGAAGTCTCTGAGCATTCTTTGAGCAAAAGTAAATCACAAAGCTAATGAATTTTAATCTAGAAGAAAGAGGTGTAGCCATCCTTTAGCCATGATCTAATACATGCTTTGTATATGAGATCCAGGTTACTGACTTAACAAATTTGATAATATGCTTTTCCCCGGCAACTTTTGGTTCTTTAGATAACAACAGATAGAAAATTGTAAGAGGGGTGGGGGAAACGGAGGAAGTTCCTAGAAGGGACATAGTGATAGCACTTAGAAGTGACAGCTGACGGCTAAGTTCAAGGAAATGGCATAAACAGTAACTAGATTATATGCCACGATAGAGCTTCTCAGGGCATGATATTTATACAGGAATGTTTTTTATTCCAAAAGTCTTAATGCTTTTTAAAGCTTTAGTAGATTAGAAGTGAAGAAGAAATGAGTGAAAGCCTTAAGCTTTAGGAGCTTAAAACTGCATCAAGACTTTTGGGATGCCCTGTATGTGCCTTATGACTTAGGTGGGAAGTGTAAGCAGTAGTATCAATTCTGGTTAGTAATTGAGACTGAGACTGAGAAGTGGTTGTACATGCTCAAGACTGCACACATGATCAAATTAGGGAACGCAGCCTCGTTCTTCTCACAGCAGAGTCCCCAGTATCGTTGATGCTGATAATGATGACCAAAAGTCATCAACAAAATTGCTTTCAGTTTACTAAGAAAAGAAAGATTTCTACAAAAGAGAAAATATTAAAATGCTGTTTAAAAAGTTAGCTGGAAAATTGACTTACCTGGAACTGTTTATTTCCCCAATGGTACTAGATAAATAAAGCATTACAATTGTGTTACTATTTTGGGTTAGTAGTTTGTCTTAAGTTTTAATAATTTGCTTAAGAAATATGACTATCAAAATAGATCTGGATTCCATTTGAAAAACATTCATGAGGAACTCTTTTGAGACTTAAATAGGGACAGGTTGTTAGGTTTTCAGTCCTTAGACTACAGTCATAAGATCACAAAGAGATTTAGGTTTGGTCATGGACCTTAGAGGTGCTCAATCTAGTTTACAGAGAGGAGAGAGGAGAATTAACTTGTTCAAGGTCTGACAGTTAGTGAAAGAGCTTTGACCAGAACCCAGGCCTCCTGATTCTTACCTCTCCAGTCTTTCTGTTACATCATTCTGCCTTGTTAATCATTCATGTGCTTTAAGTGGCGCTTTGTATGTTTCTTTGACATTTGCTAGACCCATGATGTAGGTAGCATAAATATTCTGCTCATTTTTTAGATGAGGAAATAGGGATCCAGTGACTTACTTGCTCAGGGTGTTGTAGAGCTTAGTACATATGATTCTTTTAATTTTTTAAAATCACATTTACTTTGTTACAATTGATTTGATGTGTGAGGGTGTACGAGGAGGAATCAAAAAGGACATAAATCCACCAAAAGAAAATGCAAGGGGAAGTAGGGAAACTAGTCCTTTGAAAAAACCATGGTAACATATTGCGATAATGTTGAGAAAAGGAAGAGAAAAGAACTGCTGTATATAAAATCAGCAACAATGACAAATTAGTTGGGACAGTGTAGAGGAAGGGGAATACCATGCTACAGATTTACCTTACTTGATACACTTCTCTGAGACTAGTAATAAAAAAAATAGCTTGCATTAATATTGAATTTTAAGATATACAAAGTGCTCTCCACCCAAGGGTACTCTTAAGTATACAAGTAGTATAAATATTATGATTATTTTACATATTAAAAAACTGAGGTGCATGTGAAGAAAAATGACGTTATGTGACTTGCAAGGTTCATAGATCTAGGAGATTCTGAAGCCAGGACTGAGAATTAGAAGGCCTAAGTTTCAAGTCAAGTGCTCCTTCCATCCCTGAGTTGCAGTTAAACAAAGAGGATGCTGAAAGGAGGATGAGGGTTAATAAAAGAAAAGGTAGGCAGGGCAGCATTGGGCGGGCGGTCTGTGGAGGAAAAGCAGAAACTGAATTGTGGAGGGAAATGTTTGCCAGGATATATGAGTAATGTCTTCAGGGTGCTAGTTGGGAAACAGTGACTTAGATGTTATATGCTTTTCCTTATCAGTGATTCCTTATTCTGAAATTGTCCATTATTGCTATAAATATTAATCATTACAGTGGTGACTTCTGAGGTTCACTATTAAAAGCTAATTAATAAGTCCATGTATCAGTAATTATTTTTTATTATGAAATTGTGCAAATTAGGGGACAATAAAATAAATTAGTCCATTTCATAAGAAATTATACTTTGGGTAAATTAGGGGGAAAATGAACTAGAGTACTATTGTACTCTTTTCAGGCACTTATATTTCTGTAACACTGATGATCATGACATAGTGATTGGACATTTAGAAAAAATTGTTGCGTTCAGATTAAATCCCCCTCCCAATAAGAAAAGCAAAATCCCTTGTTACAGGTATATTTAAGCCCCCACCGCCTCTCCCCCAAACTCCCATGTTGTCTCCCCCTTCCCAAAAAATTTCAATACGGATTGTCAAGCCTCTTTACCAAGAGGGTGTGTGTGTGTGTGTGTATGTTCCTCTGGAATAATGGTTAGTCATTGTGTTGGTTAGAGTTGATTATCTTTATAATATTTTTGTTCCTGTAGAAATTATTTTTCTGGCTCTGCTCACTTCACACTACATCAGTTATACAAATCTATCCCCTTCATCATTTCTTCATCATATCACAATAGTATTCCATCACATTCACATACCATAACTTGTTCAGCCATTCTAATTGATGGATATCCCCTCAGCTTCCACTTCTTTGTCACTGTAAAAAGAGCTGCCATAAATAATTTTGCACCTATGGGCCCTTTTCCTTTTTCTTTGATGCCTGTGTATAGATCTAGTAGTGATATTTCTGGGTCAAAGGATATGCACAGTTTAATAGCTTTGGGGCCATAGTTCCAAATTGTTTTCCAGAGTGCCTGGACCAATTCGCAGCTTTAATGTACCTGTTTTCCCACAGCATTTCCACCATTGGCTATTTTCATTCTTTGTCAGTTTTGCCAACCTGCTAGATCACATGTGGAACCTCCGAGTTTTAATTTTCATTTCTCTTATTCTTAGTGATTGTTGCTGTTGTTCAGTTGTTCAGTCATGTCCAACTCGTGACTGCATTTGGGGTTTTGTTGGCAAAGATAATGGAGTGGTTTGCCATTTCCTTGTCCAGGTTGTTTTACAGATGATGAAACTGAGGCAAACAGGGTAAGTGATTTGCCCAGGGTCACATACCTAGTAAGTGTCTGAGGCAGGATTTGAACTCAGGTCTTCCTGACTCCAGGCCCTTCACTCTATCCACTGCAGCACCTAGCTGACCCCAAAAGAACTTCCTTGGTCTTATCAATGTTGTTCAGTTGTTTGAGATTCTTTGTGATCGTATTCAGGGTTTTCTTGGCAAAGATAATTGAGTGGTTTGCCATTTCCTTGTCCAGCTCATTTTATATGTGAACAAACTGAGATAAACAGGGTTAAGTAACTTACCCAGGGTCACATAGCTAGTTACCAAGTGTCTGAGGAGAAATTTGAACTCAGGTCCTCCTGACTCCAGGCCTGATGCTCTACTATTTTGCCTCCTAGGTTCTCCTCATGGTGATTTAGATTTTTTTATGTCTATTGATAACTTAGATTTCTTCCTGTAAAAACTCTTCATACCCACTGACTTTATCAGTTGGGGAATGAGTCTTATTCTTATAAATTTGAGCCAGTTCCTTTTATACCTTGGAAATGAGACCTTTATCAGAGAAACTTGTTAACAAAGATTCCCTCCTCCCCATTTACCTGCTTCTCTTCTAACTTTAGCTGCATTGGTTTTGTTTATTCAAAAACTTGTTAATTTTCTGTAATCAAAATTGTACATATCTTCTGTGACTCATATTTTTTTGGTCATGAGCTCTTCCTCTGTCTAAAAGGTTGCAGGTAGTTTGTTAATATCACTTCATCATTTATGTCTTAGTCATGAATTTGGAGCTCATCTTGTAGATGATGTGAGATGTTGGTTTATACCTAGTTCCAGTCTATTTTCCATTTTTCCCCAACAGTTTTTGTCATATAGTGAATTTTTGCCCCACAGCTAGAATCTTTGGATTTATCAGATACTAAGCTGCAGTGCCCATTTGCACTATATAGTGTAGGCAGTCTATTCCACTGGTTAACTTCTATTTCTCAACCAGTTGTTTGGATGATTATTGTTTTATAGTATAGCTTGATATCTAGTACTTCTAGCTCCTTTTCCTTCTGATTTCCCCCCCACTAATTCCCTTGAGATTGGAATACCTTTTGTTCCTCCAGATTAATTTTTATTGTTATTCTGGGTCTATAAAGTAATCATTTGGTAGTTTGATTGGTATGGCGTTGAAAAAATAAATTTAGGTATTAATATTGTTTTTATTATATTGGCTCAGCTTAAGATGAGCAATTTAGATTTAGATTTATTTGTTATTTAGATCTGTATTTGTGTAAAGAATATTTTGTATTTATGTTCATTTAGTATCTGAGTACTATATCACTATATATCCTTAACTTTTGATTAACAAGCATGACCTGTTCAGAGGATATGCTACTATGCCAAGCAGTTTCTGTTTAGCACTGGGTGTAATAGAGAGCTACTGGACAGGGGGAGAATACACTGGGGTGGGGGAGAGAGACTTGAAGCAGAAAGACTAACTAGAAGACTTTTGCAGTAGTCCAGGCAAAAGGTAATGAATCATGCCTTAGGTTGTTGGTTGTGCTAGTGGAGAAAAAGGGACAGATATGAGAGATGTGAAAGAAGAAATGACAAGATTAGACGTGTGGGAGAAGTGGGAATGTCACCGAGGTTGCTGGCCATGCAGACAGTGGTAGTCTTCAACTGTGGTAGAGAAGCTGAGAAGCAGTGAGTTCTGTTTTAGACATGTTGAGTTTGGGATGCCTAGGGGCCATAAGGTTCAAGGAGTCTAAAAGGCAGTCGGTGATATGAGGCTAGAGCTCAGGAAAGAGCAAGGGATGTTTATAGCTCTTGGAATTATCTACATAGAGATGATAAATGAGCCCAGGGTAGCTGATTCTGATCATTAAGTAAGGTAATATCCAGGGAAAAGAGAATAAGGTCCACCAGAATAGTTATGCTTAGTGGGCATGACCTGGATGAAGAACAAGCAAATGAAACTGACCATGCAGCTGTTGGTCAGATAAGAGGAGAATCAGAAGAGAGAAAAGCGGGGTGGAGGATCAGAAAAAGCAGTGTCATTAAAACCTCAACAGTGTCAAATCCTGCAGAGAAGTAAAAAAGGATGAAAACTAAGAAAAAACCATTCACTTTGACAATTAAGAGATTATTGATGAGTTTGGAGAAGGAAGTTTCAGTTTAATAATGAGGCTGGAAGCCAGAGAATTCAGAAGGTTTTAGAAGAGACATGAGAGACAAGTGTAGATTGTTTTCTCAAGGAGTTTAGCCTCCAAAAGGGAGGAAAAATAAAGGATGACTCCAGTCAAGTATGAAGATACTGACATATAAGGAGGTTATACACTTACTGGTACCGTACAGCTAGTAGGAAAAAAAATAGTGGGCATTTGGTTTGAGATTTCCTGAAGAATATTTGTTGTCTTGCAATTATCAAAATCATCTTTCTAAGTAACAAAAGTTTAGTCTAAGGATGTGTCTAGCTAGACAAATGTCTATATTGCATTATGTATTTGGTTGTAAATTTTCTCTTATCTCTAAATCCCCATGTTACTGATGGCCAGTTTTGCAAGGAAGTCTATTTTAACAGTTCTGGTTAGCTTGAAAGGGTTAAAATGGCTTCTATACAGTAACATATGAAAACAGTTAAGCTGTTTGGAACTGTTTACTTGCATAAATGGATGTTAGTCAGCAGAGGCAGTATACCAGGATACCAGATTTCTTTGTGGCTTTTAGTGGAAAATGTTAAAAGCACGCTCATTTTTCAGCTAAAGAATTTTTTAGTTTGATCTGAATTAGTCACAGAACTGGCATGGGCATTCTAATTGTGAAGACTTTACAAATGTGGCCCTTTTTGGGGGGTGGCTAGAGGAAGTTACATCCTGAGCAGTGGCTCAGTTCTGTGGTAAGTGTAACATGTGAGCATTACTAGGCATTTTATCCTGCGGGTCTGCAGTCTGCTCTTCAGACTAGGCTCAGTCGGAATGCTGCTATGGGGCTGATTTTTCAGGTCCTGTGGTTGATGTTTCGTCTTGCTCTTTAACGATCAGTTCATTCAAGGGGTTTGTGGCTTTTTCAAGATCATCCACTGAACACAGAAACATCTGAAATCTTCTAAAAAGGCTAGCAGTAGAAGGAAACTGGATTGGCACCGACCCAGATGTTTGAATAAAAGAGTAGTCGGAAAGAAGCTGCATGGAGGATTTTTTTTTCTCCTGAAGGAGGACTGTGTAATGGAAGCTGGATTCATGCAGAGATCAAAGGAACGCTCAAGTGATAAACTACTTTGTGGAGGAAAAGGTTGAAGCAGTGATTTGAACAGTTATTCGAGCTTCATAGCTTCTTCAAACCGTTAAGATTTTTTTTTTTTTGGGCTAATACCATTCTTGTTGTGGGTTGTTTGCTAAAGCAGCCACAGCCAACTGCTGCTTGATGGAGGAGGAATGAGGGCTCTGCATTGCCTGTGCTATTGATGAAAATACAGATATATGCATGTTTGTCATTTGGGAAATCTCGATTAAACAGGCCATATTCTGATACCAAGAATCTTCTTATTGTCCCTCGTGGTCTGACTCATCGCGTGTAAATGTATTGCAGCTTTGCTGCTGATGCAGAAGAGTGGGTTTGTTTTTTAAACATAGAATTGTCAACCTCTGAGCTCCATGTTCTGAATTTGTGCTGAGCACAGATGATTTTCTTCTGGAGTATTTCAGCATTAAGACCAGTGAAACTCAGGAAATGAAGGCTTGATGAGATGGAGATAGAATAGTGAGATTTTTACATTTTGTTTTCAGCTTAAAGAAAGCCAGCTATACGGAACGGAATTGACCTTGCTCGAGTTGGGTTAGCTGGGATCGACTCTGTCACTGCAGTTGCTTCTCCTTTCAGTCAATACAAAGTGGTGTCATGTCACCCCAAACAATGACTTCTCTGTGCTAACAAAATTCTACTGTGAAGAGAATTGATACTAAAGAGGCATAATTTTTTAGAGGGTAATTTTTCAAATGAATTTAGATTATATCTAGGATTAGTTTACAGTTTATTAATTTGTTTTGAGTTTTACCAATAATTTATGTAGTTAAGAACCAGTGACTTTGAACAGAATAATAGGACTTGGCAATTTTAGAGATGCTTCAAAGCTGTGGGGGTCAATCACCACTGGAAAAACTGAAGTTTAAAATTAACTTTTAAATGCCAGCTGTAGTACACAGAATGTTCGCAAGTGTGTACAGAAGAGGAAGACATACTCCTTGTGCTATACTGATTGTAACTTTTGCCATATAGTTTGAAACTGAGTGTTTTAAACGAATGAGTCGGGTGTGTATTGTTGTTTTGGAGGAGATAGAAGATGAATCTCCACCGTTTGTTTCCAAATTGCCTCAGGAAAATAAATTCCTTCCATCTCCAGCTTCTGGAAATGTATTGGTAAGATGTGATAGTCTCTTGAGTATTTTTGTATTCTGGTGTAGTATGAGTGATTTTTTTTTTTTTTTTTTGCTTTTTAAAAATAGACTTTTTAGGCATTTGTGTTTTCAGTTTGCAGTTATGTGTACCATGTCACAATGCAAAGTGAATATGTTTCTGATATTCTTGGAGGATGAAAAAACCTTTCAGATAGGAGAATGGCTGCATATTTTCAGCCTTGAAAAGAAAAATTAACCTTATGTTTATAAAATAATTTCAGTCTGGCTGTAGACTGCCTGTACCCTAGTGGATATAAGCATGTATTTTATCTTTTGCTTCCTTTTCTTTTCCTTTCTTTCCATGTTTGGTCTGTAGTTTATGAAATTGAGGTATCAAGTAAGAATTGGGAGTTCTGCCTGTTTTAGGAGAGACTGACTGTTACTAGTATCGCAGGCCTGGCCTTTACTGTAATAGCTTGTACATTGTTTACATGTACAACTTTATCTTGTACTGTGTTATCTTTAGGCTTGTTTTAAAAGCTGTTGTCAACTGCTTTTTCTCTGCTTAGTAGAAGAACATGATATCCTATCACAGATACTTATGCTGTTGATTAGGAAACTTATATTTAGACTTACACGTGTTTGTGTGTGTTAATCATGCCATCAGACATACTGTACTTGGTCTAAGAACAGGGGAACTGAATAATTTTTGTAAATTTCTAGATCATGAACTCTTATGCTGTATCAGTGGTAAAACTTTAGTTCTCAACTTCTAAGCAACATTTTTTCAAGGAGGCCTTGTTTTAATGGGCCCCCGGATTGTGTGGGAACTACTTGAGTGAAATGGCTGGGCCTATGTATTTTAGATCCTCTAGTTTCTCTAGTGAGAACTCATTGGTAAAATTAATAGTCTTAAAAATTCAAATTTATCTGGCTTGATACATTATTTTGTTGTGGCTAAACTGTATTTGTGATCTTTCCTAGTCAAAGGTGATAGTGATCATTTGTGCAGTTTGCAAGGAAAATGTAACAAAATTCATACAGATTGCTGCTAGATACTGGTTTTTAGTTATTAGTGAAGTGGGAACAGAGGAATCATTCTATGCTATTTATTGTTACTCTTGACTTAGAAATTTATTGGAAGCAGAAATGTTTTATAAAGCCAAAGATGATTTTTTTATACCCCTTTTCTTTTATATTTTAGCCATCACTGGTTCAAGCTATATTTAATGGAGATCCTGATGAAGTTCGGGCACTAATATTTAAGAAAGAAGATGTTAACTTTCAGGTAATAAAAAGCAGAGTTAAATTTAGATAATCTTCAAACTCTCCTTGAATTGTATTTTTTTTCTTCCCCTCCCCCACTTAATAGTATTTTATTTTTTCCAGTTACATGTAAAGATAGTTTGTAGCATTCATTTTTATAAGATTTTGAGTTGCAGATTTTTTTGAATTGTATTTTTAAGGCTTCTGTTTTACACAGTTTTCAAATGAAATAAAACTAAGATTCTTCTGTGAAAAGATAGTAATATACACTTAAAGTAATTAATGACATATATGCTTCTTGAAACTTTTTGTTTTCTTTTGTTTTGTTTTTTCTAAGTTGAAATCTGACATTTCTTCCTGTAAATGGATGTAGTTGTAGAGAGATATTGAGCACGTATAAACAAATTTTCCTTTGTTTGATTACTCCTGCTGTTAAAAGGAGAATAACCTGTCTGCTTTCTGTTATTGTTGTTTTTGCAATTGATCTTTCAGGCCTGCAGTTATTATGTAGTGAGTTTTTAAAAGGAAGTTTCCTAAAATTAGTAACTTGCTCCTGGTCCATAAAAAATATTATTATATCTTTTTAAAAGTTAGCAGTTTACTTTAGTAGAATCAGGCCCATTAATGCATTTCCAGTGAAACAAGTGTTCCTCTGTAGTACTGTGAATAAAGTAGTGTCTTGCTATTTCATGTGATCTAGAAAGTAGCTCCAATAAAACTGGGGTTTATGAGTTTGAAATTATTCAGCTCTAAATAAAAGGACCTTTTTTCTTTTTTTGTTCCTTTTATACAATAAGTACTATGGTTACTTATTTTAAAAGCAACACAATACAGGAAAGCATTGTCCTTCCCTTTTAGAATATGTCCAGTTCTGGATTAGTATGTGTAATGGGAATTTTGTCACCTCATCTAAGTGGGTATGGGCTCTTTTCATCTTGGAAGAGGCCACATCTGGTTAAAGGATCCCTTGACCAGTTTCATTGACAACCTTCAGCTTATATTCATTTAAAAGGCATTTGAGTTCTCACTGTAGGTGTTTAGGTCTCTAAGCTTCATGAGGGTGAGAGAATATAATATATAAAAGCATACAATACACCAAATGTTATTGTAAAATGCAAATGATGTGCTTAACGATTTTGTTCAGAGTTAACCAAACTCTGAGAGATATATTTGCTCATTTTGAAACTGTATAACTTATGACAGCATATATTTTTTGTTCTTTGTATGTTGTGAAACATTTGAACTCTCTTGATAGTCTTATTTTAATTGTTACTGAAATGTTAAAAGAACATATCCACAAGAAAGGGCTACCTAATTTCCTTGACTAGGTAAAAATTACATTTAAGTATTTTGATCTATTATTTCATCATGTTGGTACTCCCTCCTATGATGCAGATCATAGCTCACAATTCCTTCTTTCTTTGCCTACCTCTCGCCTCTTCTGCCATAGACCATTCAGAGAGGGTTCATTCAGGTGCAGTGAAGGTCTTACTCTAGATCTGTGGGTACCAGTGGGTCATGCAAGCTATTATCTCTTGATTTCATTTACATGACTAGCTCCACCTCCTTTTCCTGTCCTTCTTTTCTCTGCTGACATCCTTTATGCCACTCATATGCTATGCTTAGTTGTTAACATGGGACTCCATGTTCTCTTAGGGACTTACAATTTTTAATTTTTTAGAACATCTGGTGTTCTGTTACTCACAACCATGTAGTAAGTATTAGTATCAAAGTGATTTTGTCTTAGGGAATGGATTAGGGTCATTAAAGGCACTGCACAGTTTTCCAAAAGCAATCTAGCCCTCTCTTCTCCTATTCCGTTATATGTTCATTTCATTTTCCATCTGCGTTGTCTTTTTTAAATTATTATTTTTTAAAATTAGCAAAAGTCAGCTTTTGTCTCTTGTTAACCTAGCCCCCTCCCCTCCATTTGAGAAATTGAAGAAAAACAATGCTGCTCTTAAAAACATGTATAGTTAAGCAAAACTAAGCAATACACAGATATGTATGTGTATATATATGTGACACAGGTATGTGTGTGTGTTTGTGTTTCTTATTTTGCATTCTGTTTCCTTCACCTCTCTCTCTGGAAGATGAGGAGCATCTTTTCATTGTTGGTTCTCAGGAATCATAGCTGATGATTACACTGAGCTCCTAATACTTTCAAAGTTGTTTGTCTTTTACATGTTGCTGTTACATGTTGTCCTGGTTCTGTTCACTCTGCTCTGTATCACTTCATATAAGTCTCCCCAGGTTTCTCTGAAACCATATCTTTCATCATTTCTTATAGCATGAAATATTCTGTCAGATTTATATAACCTAACTTGTTCATCCATTCCTCAATTTATGTGCGCACACTGGATTCCCATTTTTTGCCTCCTCAAAAAGAGCTATAAATATTTTTGTACATCCTTAGAGTTTATTTTGCTTAAGATGGTTACCCGTCCCTTAAACTACTTTCCCATTTATTCTCTTCTCCCATTTCTCTGTTGAGTGAGATGTATTTTTGTACACAACTCTGTGTGTGTGTGTATACATGTGTATGTGTGTGTGCATTCTTGTCTTTGACCAGTTAACAGTGAGGTTGAAGTGTCATCCACTTCCCCAGCCAACTCCCCCTTGTTTGTATAGATATCTACCTGTATACCCTGCTTATGTAGGATATTTTTCTCTAACCTTCCTTTCCTCCCCTCCATTCCTGCTTTCCCCCCACCCCTACCACATGTGTTCCTCTTCCCCTCTCTTCCCCTTCTTCTCTTAAGATTATCAGGACATACAGAATTACTCCCAGCCCTGCTGTCTAATTAGATTCTCTTAATGACCCTTAATGGACAGCTAGGTGGTGCGGTGGATAGAACACTGGTCTTGGGATCAGGAAGACTTATCTTCATGAGTTCAAATCCGGCCTCAGACACTTAGTAGCTGTGTGACCCTGGGTAAGTCACTTAATCTTGTTTGCCTCAGTTCCTGTTCTGTAAAATGAACTGGAGAGGAAATGGCAAACCATTCCAGTATCTTTGCCAATAAAATCCTCGTTTTTAATGGGAAAGACCTGAGCTCAAATGTGACCATACTTAATAGCAGTGTGACTCTGGGCCCATCATTTAACTTCTGTTCGCCTTAATCCATTGGCAAAGGAAATGGCAAACCACTATAGTATCTTAAGAAAACCCCATGGACAGCACTGGCATTCTGTGGGGTCATGAAGAGTCAGACTTGACTGAACAAAGACAATGACCTCAGTGAGGACACATGTATATAAGCAATTAATCCTCGTTTAGTTCTTTATCATTGTCCTTGTTAACCTTTTCACATTTTTTTTATGCCTGTGTTTAAATTGAAGAGTTTTTATATAGTTCTGGTCTTTTCAGCAGTGATGCTTGAAAGTCCTCTATTTCATCAAAGATGCATTTTCCCCCTTTATGAATATGCTCAGATTGGCTGGGTAAGTTATTCTTGAGCCCATATCCTTTGCCTTCTGGAAGATGGTATTCCAAGTTCTCTACTCCTTGCTAGCAGTGGTTTCTAAATCATGTGTAGGACTGGACTCCTTAGTATTTGAATCTTTTCTTTTTCGGTTGCTTGCAATATTTTTTATTTGACTTGGAAACTTAGTACTTTGTAATGTTCCCAGAAGTTTTCCTTTTGGGTTTTTTTTTTTCAGAAGCTGACCAGTGGATTCTCTCTATTTTTTCTTTTAAGATTTCTTAAAATATGGTGGCTAGGTTCTTGTTTGGTCATGATGCTCAAGTAGTTGGATAATTCTCAAATATTTTCTGTTTTCTTAAATTCTTAATTTTTTGTTTTTATTATGAGATACTTTACATTTTCTGTTTTGGTTTTAATGTTATTTGTCTCATGGAATCATTGGTTCTATCTATTCTTTCCTCTAATTTTGAGGGATCTTGTTGCTTGGGACAGGGTTTTGGGCCTTGTTTTCCAAGGCGTTAATTTCATTTCCACTTCTTTCTTCTAGTGTTTAAATTTTTTTCCTTCAGTGCTCTTGTTTAATGACAAAACATTTTCAACTCTCTCTTTTTTTAAAGCCTGCTTCATCTTTGCCAGGAATTCTTATTGAATTTTTACCCAAGCTGTATTTTTATTTTAGCCTTTGTTTGTTCTGGTGTAGTTTTCTTCTTCTAGGTATGTCTTGAGCACCCCTGTCACCATAAGAACTTTTTATGTTGAGACTTTTTTTGTTTGCTCATTCTTCCAGCCTGCTGTCTGACTTTGGACTTGATCTTAGAGCCAGGCTCTACGCACTTTTGGAGGGAAGGTTTCAGCTGCTCCTGTTGCTGCTTTCTTAGGTTTTTCAATGTTTTATTTTTCTAGGATCTCAGGCTGAGGACCTACAAGCATTCATCTCCAAAGTGGTTTAATCCAGAGCGAAGTCTGATTTAAGTGCCCCTTGTCTCTGCATATTCCTTACCTGGGTTTGGGTTCTAGCAACAATAGACTAGATCAGCCACTGACAGCCATTTGTGATGTTTTGTTGGTTCAGGGTGCTAGAACTATAGGCTCCCCTTGCGTCTGGTGGTCGTGTCCTGGTTTTTCTTCTCCAGACTTCAGAACTATACCACTGTTGCTTGACATTTCAGTATAACCTCCAGAGCTTTCCTACACTGAATGCCACCACAGGTGCAGGTCCTCTCGTTAGTCTGCTCTGTATCTGTGACCCTTGAACTGGATGGTAGGCAGCAAAGCTGCCAGTTGGTATCTGTCCTTATTCTATCTGGGTCTGGGAGTACGTGATCTCCTCCTCTTGTTCTTGGATGCAGTTCTGTGCTGGAGTGCTCCATGGAGCCGCTCCTGACCAGCCCCTGTCCCACCGTCCACTGACCACCACCTTGGGCTGGGAAAGCTGCTTATTGTGATGACCTTGTGAGTATGTATGGGGGGGGGGTGCCTCCCTTTGTTATTTATTTTTGACATTCTACTTAAATTTTGAGTTCCATATTCACTCCCTCCCACTGATACATCATTTATACATGTGACATCATGCAAATCATTTTCGTGTCAGCCATATTTTTAAAAAAATTACAAAAAAAATAAAGTGAGACAATTATACTTCACTTTGAACTCCATATCCATAGGGGATGCAAAGAAAGGCACCTCTCTAGAGGTGTGGATAGCATGAATTATAATTTCACCAGTGCTTACCCATGAAACTAGAACTACTAAACATTCAGAAATAGTGATGAGGGAATGACTTCATGTTTACATTATAAGTGAATAATTAAGTAAAAGGTGAAAATTGACCTTTTCCTCCTCTACAGTTTGTTTTGGAGACTCATGGTTGTTCTCTCTCTCTGTCTCTCTCCCTCATCTCTCCATGGAACAATAATTGAGTACCTAAAAAGAAAGAACAACTAACTGCAGTATCCTAGGTTGTATCCTTAAATTGTAACAAATTTTTATTTGAAAAAATTGAAAAGCATTTCTTATAGTGTACATGTAGCTTTTATGCAAATTAAGGTATAGAGAGTTAGTAACTCACCTTCACTAAATTCTTTGATATGATCATAAAAATTTTCCATGTCTATCAGAAAAAGTGCATATGTGCAGCAAGGGCAAGGAGTGTAATGCAGAAGATTCACATAAGAAGCACGTTGGAGATTTAGTTGTCATGTTGTCAAATTATGAAGTCTTTTTTGATAACATCCTGACTCATCCAAAGTATTCACTTTGTCACTTAAAAACTAATATCCGTACTCTACAAGACATATTCTTTCAACTCCTGATGCAAATGGATCAAAAACAAGAAACAACAGCATAATGCCATTATAATGAAAGGCATCAAAATCTAACTGCATGTCAGATATGTCTAGACCTATCAAAATACCGTGAAAGCCTTTGGAAAAGTTGAAAATTTGTTAGCATTCTTTTTTGGTGCTGAATCATAGGAAGTAGAACAGTAGGAAGTGATTTTACAGGTATAAACACATACACAAAAGGGTTGACATGAATGGGGTAGTCTTCCTCATTAGAATGTAAGCACTTCTTGAGGACAGGTACTGTTTGAAGTCTTAATGGGCCTCTTTTTGGTCCTCTTTAGATCTTAGTCTGAATTCTGGGAACATTGCCCTACTTATAGTTCCTTAAACTCTGGTCTCTATCTTCTTTGCCTTTGTCGATCAAGCTTGGGAAGCTCTGACCCTTCACCTATTGTTTCCCTGACTACTTTCAAGAAACCCCTCAAATACCACCTATTCTAGGAGGTCTTTCCTGCCCCCTCTTGCTGCTTCTGCCATGCCCTTTGGGATCACATTCCACTTACTCTGTCCATATCTTGCATGTACCTAATTATTTACATCAGGGCTGTCCAAAATGCAGGATTTATGTGACCCGCCTACAAGCATAGAAATTTACGTAAATGCTTTAGTCGACGAAGCTAAGCTGCCGCAGAGCTCTCGCTAAAATGGCAAATCAAAATATATTGTCTATTGTTTCGATAAAAACCTAAAGTCCGACAGCCCTGATTTACATATTGTCTTCCCCATTAGCTTCTTGAGGACAGAGACTATCCTTTTGCCTTTCTTTGCAGCCCCTATGCTTAGCATAGTGCCTAGCACATAGTAAGTGCTTCATAAGTGCTTACTGATTTGACTAAATGTTTGTTGAATTAATATATGGAAGTAGGACCATTCAGGATATGTTCCATAGTTGAAAGTAGCTCAAAAATTCTCATGCAGATCCTTTATAAGTAATTAGTATTTTTATAATACTGGTTAGCTGTTAATGAATTTGGTCATTTCTGTTACATAATATAATTACTATTTTATAATAATATATTTTTAAGGCCGAATATTTACTGAGCTTTATCTTTTCTTTTCCAACAAGAGTAAGCTTGTAGTAAGTTATCAGTTTATCACTAGGGCTAACTATATCCAAGATACTAACAATTGTAATGGTTCGAAGAGGTCGCCTCTATGGGGAATCTGCTGTTGCTCTACTTCATTTGAAAATTTCCTCTGTACTCCAAAAATTGAGATTGAAAGAAAGGAATACAGATTAGTTTGTGTTTGTCCATCTTCAGATCACAGTTATTCATAGCCATAACAAATGTCATTAAGGAAGGACTAGAGTGTTGTGTTAGGGTATGGGTATAAAAACATGGGGTAGCTAGGTTGCACAGTGCATAGAGTGCTAGGCCTGGAGTCGGGTGAGGAAGATCAGAGTTCAAATGCAGCCTCAAATGCTTACTGACTGTGTGACCCTGGGCAAGTCACTTAACCTTCTTTGCCTCTGTTTCTTCATCTGTCAAATGAGCTGGAGAAGGAAATGGCAAACCAGTCCAGTATCTTTGCCAAGAAACCCCCAAATAGAGCCACAAAGAGCTGGACATGATTGAAACTAGTGAACAACAACAACATAGAGAACAAGAAACGGGGGTGGGGGGGAAGTCCCTGTCATGAAAGTGCTTACATTCTATTGGGAGAGGCAGTGTGTCTATGTATGTGATTTTTTCTTTTGTTTTCATTTTTATTTTGGGGTGCATGTGTGTACTTGTGTACATAGAGAATAGGGACAAAATAAACATAAAGTGGATAGATACTAGGTAGTTATGGAGAAAGGGCAGTGACAATTGGGAAGAGATGAGGAAAAGCTTCCTGGAGAAGGTAGTGCTTGAGCTGCATTTTACAAAGGAAGAGAGTTATTCTGTGAGGCCAGAGTGTGAAAAGCATGCATTCCAGGCATCTTGATTGGCTAATAGAAAGGCACTATAATGGGAGTTGGAGTGGTATGTGTGGGAAGAGAGAGAAGGCCAGTTTGTCTGGATCACAGAGGGCAGCAAGGAGAGTAACATATAGTGAGTATGGAAAGATAAATGGGCCAAGTTTTAGGGAGTCAGTTCAGTTTATTGAGTTAGGGTACTGACATAATTGGATCTCTGCTTAGAAAATCTCTTGCTAGATGGAGCTTGGACAACAGAAAGACCAATTAGGGGGCCACTGCAGTAGTCCAGAGGAGAAGTGATTAGGACTTTAAGAATTAAGGTGGTGACTGAATAAGTAGACAGAAGGGGATGGGTGTATGGGAGAGAAATTGTAGAGGAACGTATTGCAAGATTAAGTAACTGATTGGATTTATGGACTCCTAGTAAGGAGTAAGAGAAAATGAAAAGTGAAACATCTGGGAGCCTAGAAGAATGGTGATACTCTCAGGTAATAGGGGATTTCAGAAGAGAGGTGGGTTTGAGGGGAAAGGATGAGTTCTGGTTTTGAACATAATTGAGTTTGAGCTGCCTCTAGGATATCTGGTTTTAAATATCCAAAAGCCAGTTGATGATGCAAGACTGGAGTTCAGTAGAGCACCTGGGAGTGGATATATGGATGAATGAATGTAATTGAAGGAATGAAAAAAGCCTTTATTAATTAGTGGGTTTTGTTTGGTTTTTTGTTTGCTTTGGTGCTAAGCACTGTGTTAGGTTATGGAGATACAAATGAAAAAAATGAGAAAGTTCCTACCCTTGAGGAACTCACATTCTATTGAAGACAACACATGGAAGAGTTAAGATTCATGGCAGCTGGAACAGCCAAGTGACCTATAGGGTGTGGCTGCTGGGTACAGTGTCAGGGCACATAGGTCCAGTGATCTTCTGCCTTCTTTTCCATGCTCTCAGTATCAGTGGCCATGTCCACCTTAACAAGGGGAATAGGGGGTTGGAGGTGCTCAGGACAGAGCCTTGAGGTATATCCACAGTTAGTCACTAGGGTGGGGTGTGGTACAGATGACGAGGCAGCAAAGAAAATTGAGAAGCAGAAGTTAGGTTGGAGGAGAACCAGAAGAGGGACTGTAGTGTAAGAAAATAGCAGAGAAGAGAGTTATCTAGGAAAAAAGTAATCAGCAGTACCACAGTATAGTAAGGAAGGGTGAAAATTAAGAAAGCACCATCAGATCTGGCAATTAGGACATCACTGGTAACTTGGGAGAGGCTCTTCTCAGTTGAATGATGGGAGAAGGATGCAAGTGGAGGCAAAGAACATAGATTTTATTACTTTGTTTTTTTCTTCTGAATTTGAGAAATATCAACAAATGTGAACATTTTCATATACAAAGAAGAGCAGAAAAAGGATTGTTAATGAAACTGGAACTCAATTATGTGTATCTTTTTTAATAGTACATATTGAAGTTTAACTAATTAGTACTAACTCTACTGTATTTATCTGAGCTTCCTTTTCCTTCTAAATATATTTTAAATGTTTGATGCACTTTTTTCAATTCATTTATTTTTGGCATCACTAGTACTACTTCCCCTCTACCTTCCATAACTCTTCACTACCCCCAATCAAAACCCTTCCTTGTAACAAATAAGCATAATTAAGCAAATTATTAAACCCACATGTTTATTTCATTGGGAAATCCCTATCATTTTGTACTTCTCTACCAAGAAGTGAGAAGCTTGATTCATCATCAGTCTTCTGGAGTCATGATTGGTAATTGCATTGATCAGAGTTCTTAAATCTCAAAGTTGTTTTCTTTTACAGTGTTGCAACTATTGTATGAATTGTTTTCCTGCTTCTTGCTTAGTTGGCTCCAGTTTATGTAAGTTTTGTAGGAGTTTGGCTGAGAAAGGGCATTTTTGAATTTATTAAAGAACATACCCTAGAGAGAATCAGCCAGAAAAGAAAGGAGGTTGGCATGCAGAAGGAATACCTCATCAGAGACTGGAGGACAGGTGGAGAGAGGGAGATGGAGTAATTTCACTGTTCTTCATCCTTACTGCCTCAGCTCTTTCCAAGGGCTTCACCCTTGCACTGGCTATACTCTTTTCCCTTCCTCATCTTGACCCCTTGGTGAACCATTTTAACTCTACATGGTTTTCTTCTCTCAAGTCACTTGCCCATTTATCCTATTGCCAGTCTTGCCCTCAGTCTTGGATCATTCCTACTATCTACTGCCTTTGTTCCTACTCATGTGCTACTGAATGAAACCGGAGAAAGTTACTATGGTTGATTCAGTTTATGTGACAGCCCTTCCAAGTGTCTTAAAGTGTGGCACCTCTTAAGCTCTGTAGCTTCATTCACAATAATTCTTAGTGTGATCTTTGTACACAGTACATTTCCCCTTTCCAGAATTTAGGGGAATATGATGTAATTATTTTTGTGTTTCTTCCAAGGTCCATGCTGTACATTATGTATTAGTGTAGAAATTTCAATATTAGTGACATATGTTCCCATTGATGACACATTAGTAAGGCAAACATTTATTAACTGCCTTCAGTATACAAAGCAATGTGCAAAATTCTGGGGAATCAAAGAAAAGTAAAAAATAATCCGTGCTCTCAAGGAACTCATAGGCTAATGGAAGAGATAACATGCAAACAACTACATACAGGATAAATTGGAAATAGTAAGGTATAAGAAGAATAAAAAAATAAGGAGGTTTTGAAGGAGTTTGAATAGTAGAGAGGTTTTCAGATGTGATCCTTGAGGTGATAGAGATCCTTTGGAGTTGAGAGAGAGAGAGAGAGAGAGAGAGAGAGAGAGTGTGTGTGTGTGTGTGTGTGTGTGTGTATTTGTGACATGTGGTCAGACCAGCACTTTTAGGAAAGTTGCTTTTGGCAGCTAGATGGAGAATGGAAATAGGGAGAGACTTGTGTAGGGGAACCAATAAGTAACTAGCTATTGAAATAGTCCAAGTGTGAGGTGATGAAGGCCTATACACGGTGGTAACAGTGTCAATGGAAAGAAGGAAGGAGGGTGTATTTGGGAGATGCTATGAAAGTAAAATTCACAAGATTTGGCAACAGATTGGATTTGTGGCATGAGAGAGAAGAGTCTACTATGACACCAGGATCTTGAGCCAGGAATCCTGGATAGTGTTAATAACATGGATTTTAAGAGTGGATACTTTGGGAGAAAAGATAATGAGGGCAGTTTTGGACATGTTGAGTATAAAATGTATATGAGATAACTCAGTTCAACATGTCAACATGTCACCATGGCAGTTAGAGATACAAGACCATGGATTTAAGAATCGTTAGCATAGAGATGCTAATTAAATCCATGAGAATTGATGAGATCACCAAGTGACAACGGAGCAGAGAAGAAGATTGGGCCAGACACAGACAAGGTTAGCTGATGTGACCTGAAAGAAGATGGAGCAGTCAGAGAGGTAGGAGAACCAGGAGAGTAGTGTTTGAACAATCAGGGGGAAAAAAGAGTATTAAGGAGAATAGAGTGATCAGCAGTGTCAAAACCTGCAGAGAGAATGAGGATTGATTAAAAAGGTTGCTAGTTTTGACAATTAAGGGATTGTAACTTTGGAGAGAGTTTTTTAATCATGATGAAGCCAGACTTCAGAGGGTTAAGAAAAGATTGAAAAGAAAGGAAGTTGAAGAACTTTTTGTAAATGAATCTATACAACTATTAAGTAAGTTTTGGTAGATTGATTCCCAAATATTTTTTCTTTATTTTCTAGTTATTTTGAATGGTACTTCACCTTATTACTGCCTCCTTGATTTTGTTGTTTTTATATAGAAATACTCTTGATTTTGTCAACAGGGAAAGTTTGGTTTTCTTTATCTTTATGTTGTTTATTTCTTTTGTATTACTGCTGTTTCTGGCATTTTTACAACTGTATTAAATAATAATGGGGTAAGAGGCATCTTTATTTACTCCAGTATTCAGTGGGAAAACTTTGTTTTCTCCATTGTATATATAGTGCTTGCTTTTAGTTTTAGGTAGATAATTTTCATCATATTAAAAAGTCTATACTGTATGAGGTTTTTTTAAAGCATAAATGAGTATTGTGTTTTGTCAAAGATTTTCCCTTCCTTTTGAGATAAACTTGTGGTTTGGGTGTTACTGTTTTTCCTGTGATCCATTTTCCTAATGTTGAACCATCTTTGCCTCACAGCTCTAAATTCAACTTGATGATAATATCCTTTTGGGGTATAAATTGCTTTAATCTTTCTGCTAGGATATAATTTAAATGTTTGGGATTGATATCATTAATGATATTGTTCTGTGGCTCTTTCTTTGCTTCATTCTTCACTGATATTCTTAGGTATTAGGATTATATTGGATATATGTGCTAAATAAGTAGGGAATTGATATCCCTAACTGAAGTCCCATGGAAGAAAAACTAATCAGGAAATCTAAGTTCTAAAATGAACTTTGTCCTTTATTAGGCATATGACTTCTGACACATGTCAACAGGCCATCACAACAGCAGGCCAACACAAAACTCATGTGAAAACTAGGCTTATTACAAGAGAAGTGAACATGCATGTAGAACCCACAATCCATACAGAAGTTTGCATGTTTGTAACAGCTGGACAAAGGAAGGAGGAGATATCAGAAATCACCTAAATGGGCATGGCATGGGAGGGGAAAGGTGCAGTAAAGGTGTAAAAAGTACAAAACCCCTTAACAGTCCTTAACACGGAATCTTGGCATTGGAAAGAACCTCATGGGACACTTAGTCCAAACAGATCTGAATGTGAATCTGCTAAGATGCAAAGGGAGTTTAGATGCCTTAAGCAAAGTGGCCTTTGTTCATGACAGCCATTCCATTATTGGATAGATTCAATTGTTAGGTTTGTCTTAAGGAAGCTAAGTCAGGATCTGCAATTTCATTGGTATCAAGCACTTCTACAAAGTAGAGCTTTAGAGTTGCATAGATGAGTTCCTCAGAAGTTATGTGAATTGGGGCAGCTAGGTGGCTCAGTGAGTAGAGCACCAGCCTTGGAGTCAGGAGGACCTGGGTTCAAATCCGGCCTCAGACACTTGACACATGTACTAGCTGTGTGACCTTGGGCAAGTCACTTAACCCCAATTGCCCTGCCAAAAAAAAACAAACCCAAGAAGTTATGTGAATTTCCAGGCTCATCCACCTAAATTATACATGCCTTCCCCATTCTGAGGCCACTTCTCCATTATAAAGTTGTTACAATGGATGTATAGAATCCATTACACTCTTCTGAATATTTATTAACTCTACCTCTGTAAAGCATCTTTTATTCCTTGTTTCTGCTTTTCCCATCAGAGGGCAAGATAAACAGATCTATTATTTCCTTTTCTAAGTGACAATCCTTCAAATAAGACAGATATCATTTCTTCCTTTCCCATTCCTTTCTCTTTTCTAGGCTCCCAAATTCTGTCATTCTTAAGGACCTGCTCACCCCATCTTCTACTGAAAATGTTGTACCCAGAATTGAGCATACTCTCAGATAGGGTCTGACTAGGACAGAGTACATACAACAGAACTATTATCTAGAGAGTCTTTGACACAGTGCAGCCAAGAATTGTAATAGCTTTCTTGGCTGCCATGTCACACTTTTGATACATTGAATTTCCAAGTCTCTGAACCCCAACAAAAAGTGAAAATGTTTGACTAGGGGACCTTTGAAATTGTATGAGCATAATATCCCAGAGCACTGCTTGGAAGAGGAGGACTTCCTAGGCAGTTCTCAGACAACTGGATGAATGTTAGAGACTAAAGGCCTTTACAGGGACAGTTCATTTCATTGTAGTCATGTTGCAAATGGAGCATTGACCAAATAGCACTACAGTACTATTCCCCACTATTTTTTAATTTGAGGAGATAGGAAGACTTTTGAGGATATGCTTTTAATTGAGTACATACTCTTCGTATGTACTATTTCTTATCACTTTTTTATTTTTAATTTATGGAATAAAACAAGCATTTCTATAACATAGTACAGTAAAGATGATTGCACTTGAAATTACAAATCTCTGCACAACTTGCTATTGCTTTCAAATATCCAACAAAATCATCATGTAAATATCTTTTATATCTCCTTATTTTCCCCCCACCCCTGCCCCATGGCCGCCATTAGACACAAATTGATATATATGTAAAGTTATTCTATATGTACTTCTATTTATCAGTTCTTTCTTTGGGTACAGATAGCAATTTTCTTCATATGTCCTCTATAGTTATCTGGGTATTTATAATAGAATAACATTCACTCAAAGTTATTCTTAAAACAATATTGCTGTTACTGTATACAATGTTTTCTTGGTTCTGCTCATTTCATTCTTCATTATTACATGCAGGTCTTTCCATGTTTTTCTAAGATCGTTGAGTTAATCATTTCTAATTAAACAGTAGTATTCCTTCACAGTTATATACCACAACTTGTTCAGCCATTCCCCAGTTGTCAGGTACCCTTATAATTTCCGGTTCTTTGGCACATAAAGAGAGCTACTACAAACATTTTAGAACTTATAGGTTCTTTTACTTTTTCTCTACTCATCTCTAGAAATAGACCTCTAGCAGTGGTATTGCTGGGTCAAAGGGTACAATAGGGGAGTTTAAACAAAACGTAATTCCAGATTGTTCTCTAAAACAGTTGGATCAATTCACATTTCCACCAACATATCCTCTTCAACATTTGTTGCTTTCCCCTTCAATCATTTTATCCAGTTTGACAAATGTAAAATATTATCTCAAGGTTGTTTTAATTTGCATTTGTCTAATCAGTAATGATTTAGAACATTTTTTCTTATGACTATAAATCACTTTGATTTCTTCATTGGAAAGTTGTCTGTTCATATCCTTTGATCATTTATCAATTAGGAAATGACTCATATTCTTATAGGGACAGAGTTTATATATTTTTATGTGAGGCTTTTATCTGATAAACTGTCTCTAAAATTTTTTCTTACATTTTTCTAATGTAATTGAAATTATCCATTTTACACCTAACTTTCTATTACTTTTCTTCTTGCTTCAGTTCTGATTTTTCAAATCATCATCTACGTTTTTACTTTTCTTGTCTCTTTTGTATTCTGCCATTAGCACTTTGATGACACTAAAGGCTACAAATGTAACTGACTCTTAATTTAAAATTAACATTTACATTTGGGATTTGAAACCCAAACAGATACTTATTTTGTTAATTGCTATTTCTTGCTTTTTGTGTCCTTAAATGATAAATAGCAACTACGCTAATTAGCCTTGTTATTGTTTGTTTTTGTTTTTTTTAAACAAAACTATCTGGGTAAGATTATGGATTTTTTCAGTATTTAATGGTTTTGTAGTTGTTTTAAGGCATGTCTTTTCGGATCATATTTATGTCTTTAAATAATTATATTTCTAATTAAAAAAATAAATTAGATGGGCTCTAATTTTTTTAAATTTCAGCTGTCACTTCAGGAATTAGTCATTCATGGATTCATTGTTCCCTTATGTTACCAGACATATCTAGACATTTTTCTATAACAAGTATATATTAAAAATTTTCATTTTACTCAATTCGACTAGATATAGTAGTCAATGGAGACTTTTGAATCCTATATGTCATTTTTTTGTGTTGTTAGTTATCTGTCCCACATGTATAGTTGTAAGAAGAACTAGGATCAAATCTACCTTACCTGTCTGACCTTGGACCAGTCACTTGGCTATCTGACCTAAAGTTTCCTTCTTTCACAAATAAAGCAGTTGGATTAGATTATATCTAAAGTATTTTCTAGCTCCTAAACCTGTGATCTTATCATTTAGAGATTTGTAATATTCTGTAAGAAGATGATGTCACTAAAAATAATACTAGAAATAAAAGGACTTTTTTTAAAAATCGGATTTTGAATTTATCAGACATTTGAATTGAATGAAGTAGGTTTATAACATTTATTTCCTTTTACAGAGACTTTTGTATATTAAGTTATATTTTTAAAAACTACTTTCAAAAGCTTTGAGAAAAAGTCAACTTAGTCATCAGAAAATGTTCAAGTATTAATTTTGATTTGTACACACACACACACACACACACACACACCCCCTTGTGATTTTTGTCTGCTTATATAGGCATTGTTGATGGCAATGACTCCTTACCTTAGTAGAATTCTTCAAAACTTAGTACAGCTCCTGGTCCTGAGCTGTTAAACCTTTGCTTCTCAGGTTTCATAGATTCCATTACCTGACATGTACTTTGAAGTCTTTCCAGTTTGTAGGATCTGCCAGTTTGCCTTAGAGAAGTCTGGGTCACCTCTGTGCCATAAATGAAATATCAGAATAAAATTTTAGTCAAGTGAATAATATTTGGCTCTGTCTCTCTATGTTGATAGTCAAATTTATATCATTTAATGGCTCTTAGACATATTAGACATATAAAGCTTAAACAAGGATTGCTTTGTGAAGCAAATGGGTTTTGAATTTTTATATAAACCAGGTCTGCCATGACATTGAAAGAAAGCAATAAAGACCCACAATCGAGGAATTTCTCTTAATTTTTTGCTGCTTTTCTTCAACAGGAAAACTACATAGAAAATAATAGTTTTTTTAAAAAAATGTACTTGAAAATGAATTTCACTTCATTAGTAAAAAAAATTTTTTATAATAAAATTTGTTAGACTTAATATTCAGAAATTACTCAATCCTTAGAGAACCATAACAGAAATGATAAATCCAACAATGCTTTCTCTTCAGTAAAGATTACAAAACTAAATAGTCTTCCACCCTGCCAGAGTTTCTTAATTCTTATTTCAAGCTTTCATAGCAGACGTTGATATTATTTATCTCACTTAATACAATGTTTTGTTTAGGGAAAGTTGAGACTATAATCAGCTTTTTCATTTGTGATACTTCAGTAAAATACTAATTCCAACATTTTAAATATGTTATTGGCTAGCCCAGGGGTGGGGAACCTGGGGCCTCAAGACTACTACTCAAGACCTCCAGGTCCTTGGGTATGGCCTTTTGACTGAGTCCAAGTTTTACAGAACAAATCCTTTTATTAGGGGGATTTGTTCTGTGAAGTTTGGAGTTAGTCAAAGGGCCAAACTTGAGGACCTAGAGGGCTATAGGTGGCCTTGAGGCCACAGGTTCCCCACCCCTGGGCTAGACATACTAAAACATCATAAAGCAGTAGCATGGGATTTAGCTACTACAAAATAGACTATGAGAAATAAAATTATTCAGAAATCTAAGTAGCGACTTAGTAAATTTCAAATTCTATACTTGTTTTTGGCAATACCAAGACACTAGGCTTCTTTTTAAAATGTTACTATTAATAATAATAGCTAATATTTGTCTAGGGCTTTAAAGTTTGCCAAATGCTTTCCATATATTGTCTCATTTGAGCTACACAGCAACCCTGGGATGTAAGTTCTATTATCAGCCCGTTTTACAGATGAAGAAACTGAAGTGGTGATGATTTGGCCAAAAGTCTCACAGCAAGTGTTGGAGGCAGGATTTTGAATTCACATTTCTAGAACAAATGACATAAGTCTTCTAAACGTGATGATATATGTGCGATAAATGTATATTCACACATATATTTAAATGAGATAATATATGGAAAGCATTTATTTATGTCTCAGAAACCAAAGTGAATATATTGTTGTTCCATTGGAGTTTTTTCCCCCTGTCATTTCCAACACAGTTAATGAGTATCTGAGACTAGATTTGAATACATGAATATGAGTCTTAATGATTCCAAGCCATGATTATAACACTTTTTATGTCATGGGCCCCTTTGCCTGGCGAAGCCTATGGATAGACCCCTCCTCAGAATGTTTTTCAAAAACATAAAATGTACTTAGGAGTAGGTATCAAAATATTTTTTACTGACTTGAGAATCCCTGGTCTCCTTCCAATTTCTCTTTTGCCGATGAAAAAACTGTTTAGACATAATGAGACTCACTCATAGTTGCCTATCTCATACATGGGATTAAATATTACCACATAATTCAAATTAGTAGTTTTCTCTTTATATCACACTGCTTGTTTATGTTATATATTTAGAATAATATGCATTTTAGATTATTTGGAACATGACTGTTGACTAGAAAAAAATACATAATGGCCAAATTAGGGAGATGGGGAGAAATTTTTGTGAACTTGAGTTTTTAAATGACTTATTTTCTCTCTTTCCTGTTTATGGAAAGACTGTGTTAAAACAGTGTATTTTAGTTTGTTATTTCTCAAGTTAAGACTTTGTATTTTCTTTGAAAACATCTGATGTCGCCCTTGGCAGTTTATTGGCTGAATAAGCATTTACACCTGTCATGTGCTTTATTGTGCTCAGAATTTGTCACTTTGTCTTTAACAAAAAACATCTGTGAAAATACCTGTTTGTAAATACTGGCAGTTTGGAAGGAAAGGTAGCATATTAGGATGTATCATGATAGACTTGCAAAAAAAATTTGTATGAGATACAAAAAGTATGTGTTCATGCTTCATCTTATTAAATGTTTAACTTTGGTATTACATATATCTAACAACTGGATTTAAATTCTGAAAATAATTTCATAGTCTTAATATTGCTTTTAACTTGTATATACGCTTTTTAGCGCAGATTTCTTTCCACTCCTTAAAAGGTGTATGCAAATTAATTTGATCACATCTATTCATTAGTGTACTGACTTTCCAAACTTGGTCATCAGGATTCACAGTTATAGACCTAGGTACATATATTAGTTAAACACTTCAGGACTATCAGTTAAAAAGTAACTTTAGGCAGAGCCAAGATGGCGGCCGAAAAAGAGGGACTCACCTAAGCTCTCCCACAAATCCCTCCAAACACCTGTAAAAAATGGCTCTGAATAAATTCTAGAGCTACAGAACCCACGAAATAACACGGGGAAGCAGGTCTCCAGCCTAGGACAGCCTGGATGATCGCTGGGAAGGGTCTGTCGCACCATACTGGAAGCAGAGTGCAGCCCATTGTGGGCTGTGCCAGGACAAACCAGGCCAGAGTAGATAGAGCAGAGCAGGCCTCAGGGCCATGAATCACTGAGCTGTGGCAGTTACCAGACTTCTCAACCCAACCCACAAACACCAAAGACTACATAGCTGGTCAGTAGAAAATCTGCTGGATCTGGGTGAGAGAAGTGACCCTCAGGGCTGCGGGTGGCAGCAGCAGGAAGCTCCAGTGGCAGCTGCTTCCAGAGTCCCTGGCTCACATGGTGGGAAGAATCAAGTGGCAGATCTGAGCAGGAATGCAGGGATCACTTTGCTGGCACAGAGGCAGGGTCCTCTTGCTTTGCCCTGCTTGGATCTGGATCACGGTCCTGGTTGGCAGTTCTTGGGGGAGGAGGAGCACTGGTGTGGCAGAGCTTGTGGTGACTGTGGAGTAGAAGTAACTCTGAAAACAGCAGTGCAAGGCCCCTGAAGCTTGGGACAAAGCACTCTCCACTCTAAAAGCAGTCGTACCCTGACAAAAAGCTCAAGAGTCAAGTAATTGGCTGGGAACATAAGCAGGCAGCATAAAAGGACTCAGACTCAGACTATAGAATCTTTTTTTCATAACAAAGAAGATCGAAACATACAGCCAGAAGAAGTCAACAAAATCAAAGAGCCTACATCAAAGGCCTCAAAGAAAATTATGAATTGGTCTCAGGCCATGGAAGAGCTCAAAAAGGATATGGAAAAGCAAGTAAGAGAAGTAGAGGAAAAATTGGGAAGAGAAATGAGAGTGATGCAAGAAAATCATGAAAAAGAAGGCAACAGCTTGCTAAAGGAGACCCAAAAAAATACTGAAGAAAATAACACCTAAAAAAATAGATTAACCCAAATGGCAAAAGAGCTCCAAAAAGCCAATGAGGAGAAGAATGCCTTGAAAGGCAGAATTACCCAAATGGAAAAGGAGGTTCAAAAGACCACTGAAGAAAATACTACCTTAAAAATTAGATTGAAGCTAGTGACTTTATGAGAAATCAAGAAATTATGAACCAGAACCAAAAGAATGAAAAAATGGAAGACAGTGTGAAATATCTTATTGGAAAAAACCACTGACCTGGAGAATAGATCCAGGAGAGATAATTTAAAAATTATTGGACTACCCAAAAGCCATGATCAAAAAAAACAGCCTAGACATCATCTTTCAAGAAATTATCAAGGGAAACTACCCTGATATTCTAGAACCAGAGGGTAAAATGGAAATTGGAAGAATGCACCAATTGCCTCTTGAAAAAGATCCCAAAAAGAAAACTCCTAAGAATGTCGTAGCCAAATTCCAGACCTCCCAGATCACGAAGAAAATACTGCAAGCAGCCAGAAAGAAACAATTCAAGTATTGTGGAAATACAGTCAGGATAACACAGGATCTAGCTGCTTCTACATTAAGGGATTGAAGGGCTTGGGTTATGATGTTCCGGAGGTCAAAGGAGCCAGGATTAAAACCAAGAATCACCTACCCAGCAAAACTGAGCATAATGCTCCAAGGCAAAATATGGATTTTCAATAAAATAGAGGACTTCAAAACTTTCTTGATGAAAAGACCAGAGCTGAATAGAAAATTTGACTTTAAAACACAAGAATCAAGAGAAGCATGAAAAGGTAAACAGGAAAGAGAAATTATAAAGGACTTACTAAAGTCAAACTGTTTTGTTTACATTCCTACATGGAAAGATATTTGTAACTCAAGACCCTTCTCAATATTAGGGTAGATGAAGGGAATATACATATATATATATAGACAGAGGACACAGGATGAGTTGAATATGAAGGGATGATATCTAAAAAAAAACAAAATTAAGGGGTGAAAGAGGAATATATTCGGAGGAGAAAGGGAGAGATAGAATAGGGTAAATTATCTCACATAAAAGTGGCAAGAAAAATCAGTTCTAATGGAAGGGAAGAGGGGGCAAGTGAAAGCGAATGAGTGAATCTTGCTCTCATCAGGTTTGACTTAAGGAGGGAATAACATACACACTCAATTGGGTATTTTACCCCACAGAAAAGTAGTGGGGAAGGGGATAAGAGAGGGGGGATGATAGAAGGGAGGGCAGATCAAGGGAGGAGAGGTAATCAAAGGCAAACATTTTTGAAAATGGACAGGGTCAAGGGAGAAAACTGAATAAAGGGAGACAGGCTAGGAGGGAGGGAAATATAGTTAATCTTTCACAACATGACTATCATGGAAGTGTTTTGCATAATGATACATGTGTGGCCTATGTTGAATTGCTTGCCTTCTCAAGGAGGGTGAGTGGGGAGGGAATTTGGAACTCAAAAGTTCTAAAAACAAATGCTCAACAAAAATGTTGTTTTTACATGCAACTGAGAAATAAGAGATACAGGCAATGGGGTATGGAAATCTATCTAGCCCTACAAGAAAGTAAGGGGAAAGGGGATAAGCGGGGGCAGGGGGGCGAGTGGGGTGACAGAAGGGAGGGCAGACTGGGGAAAGGGGCAATCAGAATATATGCTGTCTTGGAGTGGGGGGGAGGGTAGAAATGGGGAGAAAATTTGTAACTCAAAGTCTTGTGGAAATCAATGTTGAAAACTAAAAACATCAAATAAATATTGTTAAATAAAGCAAAAAAAAAGAAAGTTACAAGGAGTTCAACGGAGGGACACAGTACTAGGCTTTGGGGACTGGTAAAGGAAATTATTATGTATTAAAAGCTGAAATAAACTGTACTATTAAAAACAGTGTAGTGTAGTGGAAAGGATGCTGTTGAGCTGTATTTCAGTTCTAGTGATGCTGCTAGCTTACCTTTAGACAGGTCACTTTAACCCTCTTTGGTCTTTAGTGCCTTTACCATGAGGAAGGTGGACCAGACAATGTCCAAGGTCTCTTCTAGGTCTAGGGCCAATGCTTTTGATGATTTTCTTTAATTCTAATAAGATGACAGTAAGTTATTTCCTAAATTTACAAAGGAAATTGTATTTATTGTGTTAAAATTTTTTGTATTGCTCGTGAAAGAATTTCTATTTAGTAGACTTTGGAATACCTTATTTTTATTTTTTTTTTGTTTTCATAATAATGATTGATGCTACTTAGTACAGTAGGGCTTGTGTGAGAGCAATATACTTGAATCAAGAGAGAGTTGGGTTCCAGGGATGGGGAACCTGTGACCTCAAGGCCACGTGTGGCCCTCTAGATCCTCAAGTGTGATTTGACTAACTACAGACTTCACAGAACATATCCCCTTAATGAAAGGATTTGTTCTGTAAAACTTGGACTCGGTCAGAAGGCGACATCCACGGACCTAGAAGGCCACATGTGGCATCGGGGCTGCAGGTTCCCCACCCTGGTAGACCCTGTTGCTGATGCATATCAGTTCTTTGGTCTTGAGTAAGTTACAATCTCACTGAACCTGAATTTCTTCACCTGTAAATCAGATAATTCTATATACTTTCATATATTATAAACTGGACAATTTTTTCCTTAAGGATATATATTTTAATGTACTTGAGGAGTGCAAATATGCTAGCTTATTATTATTAACCTGTTAAATTAGGTTGGAAATTATTAATATCATAATTAATCCTCATAACATTCCTAGAAACCTTTTGAAATAATTTACACTTTTTGAATTAAATTTGACAAACATTGATTAAATGCCTGTGATGTCCCATAGAAACATGTGATATTGCAGGAAGTTGAGGAGATGATGAAGTCCAGGTGAGCAACCAAGTGGGAGTTGAGGATTCCAGATGGGCTCGTAGTGTACAAAATTCTTCATTCAGGCAGTCAAACACTGAATAGTGAGTTACTTTAGGAAAATGTGTAGAAGCATCATATAAATTCTTAAATATCTAAACCAAGAGATTCATACTACAGAATACTGATTGACTTTGCTCAATCATAATCTTTTATAGCAGATCTCCTAAGGACAAATTTCAGCTAGTCTATATGTAATCATGTTATTGGTGGTGATGTCTTGACTTACGCATGAATTGGATTTTAAGTGAGGCAGTTATATAAGTTCAGTGTCAGGACAAAAGTCAGAGTGACTGACAGCGGATGGCCTTAGAATCTTCAATGTCTAATCAAGCTCTAAGTGCTCCCCACGGTGTCTGCTTCAGCCTCCTTCTTGGCCATTGGGACAAATTGTTTTCATCTACCCATTCCTTGGGGGGAAGTCTTCACATCTTTGGGGTAGACACACACCCCCTCCCCCAACTCACTGATGGATTTTTGAAACCTTTTACCCTTAACCTGGGTTAGCCTGTCTGCTGAGATGGTTTCACTGGGATGTTACCTGTGTGCATGCTGTAACTTCTTGGAGCCACACGTGAGAATTGAGTAAGACACCAGAGGTGGATGAGCAGCTCTGAAAAAGGCTGTAGTCATAGGACACCAGTGAAGGCAAGATTGGTCTATAAATCAAAAGAAATAACATCCCTTAATGAACTATATGGCCTCCTAGAGACACTCCCCCACCCCTAGCTAGTGAACAGCTGCTATCTGAGGACCAAGTTGCTCTGTGGGTCTGCGCTTGTGAGAATATAGTGCACAAGTCTACACCAGCATCTTTACCTTTAATAGCCAACCAGAGAACACTAGCTTAAAGTAAAGGTATTTACTGAAAAGTCATGGTGAGAACGATAGCAATAAAACATTTCCCCCATATTAGCATTACTAATTTGTAAAATTTAACAAGACTTTCCAGGTTGTTTCAGCAGTAATGCCCAGCTTGAGACCCAGGATCTAATTTCTGGTTTTCAGCCTAATTCCTTGGTTTTTAAAAATGAAATATGAGACTACAAGAAGGGACCCCTTGGATGGGGTTCCTTGCTTTTCTGTAAGTAGGTCACAAAATCTGCACTGCCCTGGATATATAAATATGTTCTCTTTGACCAAATTTCTTGAGGTCCTTATGTTGCCAATACAATTTCCTTTTGTTCTTGAAAGTAATTTACAAGAATGAATACTTTGCAGTTCTTTTGAGAACTGTTTGTTTCTATCCTTTGACCATTTATTGAGAAGTAGCTATTAGTCGTGTGTGTGTATTTCTTAGTTGTTTCTACATCTTGGACACCAAACCATTAGAAAAAAATTGAAAATTTTCCCCCATTTGAGCACTTCCCTTCTCATCCTAGATGCATTAATGTTGCCTGTGTTGCCTTTTCAGTTTCAAGTAATCAAAAGTTACCTTTTTTATCTTTAGTAATTGCCTTTATCTTTTGTTTGGTTAAGAACACATCTCTTAAAGCTGTGAAAAATGTATGATCTATATTTCTCTTATAATTTTTATAGTATAGTCTCTAATAGAATGTGTTGTGGAGTTGTATAAGGTGTTGACCTAAGCCAGATTTCTGCCAGATTGCTTTGCAGTTTGCCCAGTAGATGTTTTTTACTCTTTTTTAATCCAGTAGAGCCTACTACTGTTTTTAATGTGATGAGTGGGCTTTTTTTCATACAATATTTTTTAGAACGTAGTGTATTGATAGTTATTCTTTTTAAAACCCCTGATAGAGATTGATATTTTTGCATTGTAACAGATATAGGAACAAACTTTTTCATAGAAAACAAGATATGAATGTTAGTAAAGTTTGTATTGCTCTGCTTGACAAGCCTGAAATCTTTTTGTTTACCCATGGCTAGAACATAGATTTTTACTTCGAGTTAAGTCAGCATGCATTCATTAAGGCTTACTGTATGTCAGATACTGTATATCATGCTGGGAATACAAATTGTCAACCTCCAGAATTCTGCCTAAGAAAGACAACATTAGGCTGTATGTATGCCTGCTTATTTCTCTCAGAGGAGGGGGGTGGGGCGAGGTGGACATGCATGCATGGGAGCTGTGGTCAGCTGAGCTCACTTTGGGGTTAGGGTGCATAGTTTATATACCCTTTCAACAGGGGCTGATGTCACTCCCATCATCATTTTACCCCTGGATCGAGAAAATACCTCTCTACCTAACAATTCCCTGCTATACCAGACCACTCCCAGCCTTGGGCTATCTAGACAAAAGAATCTGTCTCCACCTGAGCTGAGTAGAACACTATGGGCTTCCCCACTTTAGACTAAATTCCTTGCAAGCTTGGGTGGGGTCTGACCAAGATTTGGAGAGTGCAACCTTATTATCTGTAATGTCCTTCTGAAGAAAGACTGAATTTAAGTCTGGTCTTTGGAAGAAGGGGGAAGCTCTCAACCTCCTCAAGATATTGGTTATTAATCATCATTTTTTTCACATTTTCACAAAATATAAGCAAAAAGAGAGTCCCTGACCTCAAGGAACTTAAATTCTACTAGGGCAAAATAAAAGGAAACTGAAAAGCAAGTGGTATTAGAGAAGCTAAGGCCTTTCCCCAGGTATTCCTCTTGTCTAAATGCCTATAGTGAACCCTGGAAAGGGAGTTTAGAGCCCCAGTAAAAGATCTTATGCCCTGGGTGAGGTGGGGGAGGCTGGGAATTGCAATGTTTCTGTGTTTTAAACAAAACAAAGGGTTGACATAACCAGTTAGACAAGACTTTGTTGTCTCTTATCCAAGGACAATAAATAGTTGTTACAATAGTAGATGAGTCTATCTGCTTACTGTGTCATTGCATAGTTTGCTTTTTTTTTTTATCTCTTTAAATAGAAGTTGGGGACTTCCCACTATTAAGTTACTAGGTGGTTGGGGATCATCAGCATATCACAAAATGAGTGTGGTTCCTATTTTTTCTTCAGTATTTCCTCTCTTTGATACACCTTATGAAATATCACCAAATTCAAACTACTAGATGTCTGTTTTCTTTAAAATTTTGAGCTCCCTTGCTTTTCCTCTCTTTCTCTAATAGTTTTCTTTAACAATGATTATTTTTACTTGAGTCTTTTATAAGTGTTTAACCTTCACTTATGTATTCCAGTAGGCAGTTGGTTGAACAACAAAATATCTTAATTCAGTGTTGCTTATCGCAGTAATGAAATAAAAGTATATTGATGTTAAATCATGCAAAATCTTAAATCTGGCTCTTAGGTACCTTTTCAAAAGGGTTGGGACATTGTAAGAGACCACAGTATTAAAAATAACTCTACAATCAGGGAGACAGAAAGGAACAGGCCAGGTATCTTAATGTCTGTTTAAACAGCCAGTATCTTGTTCAGTTGTCTCAGATTTAGCTGCCTACTTTGTGAGATTGTCTGTAGACAATCTTGGTAGATATTTTTTGTCATTATTCAGATTCAAAGGGATCTGTCCTAGACCATTGCCCACAAATTGTCCAACTTGCCCTGATTACACTGAGACATGTATCCATGAATCAGCCAACACCTTGGAGTTGTTTGCTTTTAATGTGGTTATTAGTACCTGAGATGAGTCTTTCTACAATGTTTCTGGGGCAGATTTGCAAATGTGTTTCTTTTAAATCCATTTATTTAAGTAATTATTCTGAGGCACCTCTTTTTCTTTACCCGTCCTCCCAAGAAAGAGGAAAACTGTGATCCATTTCAGTTTATTATTGTAAAAGACCTTGTGCAAGTGATAAGAGAAAGAACAATTTTCCTAGAATTAGCAAAGAGGTAGGTGCTGGTTGTGTGCATGCTGCAGTATAGAGCCAATTAAAAACTGCAAACAAAAAAAAGAATACAACAGGTAATCAAGGAAAATATGATAAGAGATGAGCTAGCCGTTTGCCGAGGTAAGAATAGGGCATGACAGGTGGAGCCAGAGTGCTCTGCTGCCATCTTTGTGGAAGTGTCAAGGGAATGTATCCATCACGTTTGATGGACTTGTATGTAGGTATCACAAGATTGACGGACATGAACATACAATCTGCATCTTTGGAAGCAACTTCAAATTGATGAGATCCTGTTTGAATATTTGAGCATAGTTTTTGTGATTTTCAAATGGGGAAACTGAGGCTCAAATGGGTCACATGAGCTGCCAACTCTAAGATTGTTATGGTAGGTACAAATATTATCCCCTTTTTAAAGATGGGATTATTGAGGCTCAGAGATCAGAAATGTCTTGCCCAAGGTCCCATAACCTACACTAAGGATCAGGTCTAGGACTGAAACCTAGGGTTTCTGACTCCAAGGCCAATGTTCTTTCCACTAGCCAGAAGCAATCATTCATGAAAAAGTTCTACTTCAAAATTAACCAAAAAAAAATGAGAATCTTACGAGGCTAGCTTCAAATATCTCATTTGCTGAACCTCTAATTATTAGTCCTATCTTTTGTATCACTTTGCCAAGCCTACAAACTATAATATTAAGGCCACATGGACTGTCCTATTTTCTTTGTGATAAGTCCCATGGCAGGCATTACTATATAATCGTTTCTTGCCAAGGAGAAACTTCTCAGCAAAATTATTTATGGGTTGAATATTGTTATTTTTTCAAAACCTGTAAAGAGGAAACCATTTTCTTTTTAAAATTTTCTTTTAAAAATAATTAAGGGAAAAGAAAGTAATGAGAACAGTCTATATTGCTTGTTCTGGTTAGAATTTTTTCATATTTTAGTTTTGATTTAGCCGAAAGATTTTTATCATGTTAGAACTATATAACTAATCCTTATAATCATATACCCAGGAAAGGATTTCTATCAGGTATTAAAGCATTCCTGTTATTGAAAATAAAAATTTAATTAGAAAAAATAAAAGGCTAATTAGGTAGGAGGATTAATAGGAAATGCATTTTATTTATTTTTAACTTTTCTTTGTCCTTTGTTTTTATACTGTAATTCAGGCCTGCACAACCTATGGCCCACTGGCTGGAGGGCTGCAGGTTGTGCAGGCCTGCTATAGTTTGTGATATACTGTACTATATAAACCAATTACCCCACCTCCCCTTCCACCTTAACAAATACACACCCACACAGCATCTAGCAGATTTTACTGCGTTCTGCATCTGTACTCCCCCTCTTTACAGAAGGATGGAGACACTGAAGACTGGTAATTACAATTAAGGGTAAGTTGCCTTCATAGTTTTCCTTTACATTGTCGTTGTGTATTTTGTTGTCTTGGTTTTGATTACTTTGTATCAGTTTAGACAAATCTTTCCATGCTTCTAAATCCTTATATTTTATGTTTGGCCATTGCGTTTCCCTGTGTGTTGAGTTGAGAGTTTCTTTCAGGGGGTGCTTTAAGACAAAAATCGAAGAAACCCGTAGCCAAGTAGTCCCATGGGGCCAGCAAGTCCATTCAGCTCCCTGGGTACCCTCCCTCCCTGAATCAAAAACCATTATCCCCAGCCTACTCAAGCCATGACTAGGCCAAAAAAAAAATCCCACTTCCAAGGCCCCTACAGGTCTGGGAACCCCACCCATGGTGACCATTATAACGAGAGGCTTTCTGAATCTCATGTGGTGCTTTACCCTGATCAGACCTGCCAGGTTCTCCACAAAATCTTCCCCTCTCCTCCACCTCATCCCTTTGATGTTGAGCTCCCTCACCACATCCACTTTTGTTTTTTCTCATAGGACTTCTACAACACACACACACATACACACACATTCTCTCTCTCTCTCTGTCTCTGTCTCTCTCTCTCTCTCTCTCTCTCTCTCTCTTTCTCTTTCTCTCTCTCCCTCCCCACCCCCTCTGATGCCCCTCTAGCACTGGAAGAAATCCTACGCTGAATACAGGTAGTGACTTCAGAATTCTTTCTAGTTTTATTTAACTCTGTAGTTCTGATACCTTTGGGCAGTGTTCTTCAATAATTCTGTGAAATATCATATTTTTTGGAGTGCTTTTCAAGAAGCGCAGCAATTATTAAATTATCTTTCTTCCTGTTTTCCAGATCAGTTATTTTTAATAATAGTTATCTCATGTTCTAACAGGTTTTTTGTGTTTTTACTTTGCAGTAATATTTCTTGTGGCATCATTGGATTTTTAAGCTCTGTTAAATCTTTTCTTATTTTCATGATGTCTACTACTTTGATAATGTTTTCAGAATTCTAAGCTGTTGGTTCTTCTATGATTTTTCTCAGTAGTTGTAATTTTTATCCCTTGTTGTTTGCTTCATTTCTTTCAGTGGCCTTTCAGCCACTCATGGTCTATCCTCATTTTTTGTGTTCAACTTTTGATTGTTTTCTTCATTTCTGGTATGCTTTTATCCCCTCAAACCCCTTGATGCCCCACTGTTATTTTGACCTAATATCTTTTGGCTTTGCAAGTGCTGAAGTTGCTGTCATGCACATTTCTCAGAAGTTTTTGTGTGGGAGTGGAGGGTCGTATGGAACTTTTGGTTCCTGGCTTGAAGTGTACCTTAAGTGGAAAGACTTCTGGACTTAGCTTCTGGACTCTTCCCTCTCAGGGAGTCATGGGAAGCCAGGGTCCCAGTTACAGAGAGAACAGATGACAGATTGGGTGATCACAGTCTTGATGAAAGCAAACCACCTACAATTGTGACTTCTGGGACCTTCTCCTTTGGTTGCAATTGGTTTGTAGGTTGGCAAGGAGTAAACTGAAGCCGGTAATATGGTCCTCGGTGGTGATGGTGATGATTTTGTCTTTTTGATGTGATTATCTTATTGGAATTTTCCCTTCGATGTTAGTACATGGTAATCATATACTGCAATGTGTTTACTCAATCAGTGAGTACCTGTTTTTTTCTGTTGTTGCCATTATAAAAGGAGCTGCTAAATTCAATTATTATAGTAGACTAACTATGCCTCTTCATAGTTGATACATACCTGCTTGTAGTATTTAATTTTGTCTCCCCATTCTCATTCTTTCATCCTTTCTCTGATTTTTCTCTTCCTTCTCTCTTTTACTTTTAAAGTAACTGTTAGACGTATCCAAATGATGTTTCAGATTTTGTTTGGTTGCCTGCAGCTTCCCATGCATTTTGTTAATATTCCCTAAAACAAGTGTGCAAGTCCTTTTTGGCTTTAGAACTTAATAAACATTCAGTTAATTTTCATGACTATATACTTTCTTGACAGAGTTTATGATTATTTTTACCCTCTAATCTGAATAGTTCAGGATTTTCAAAATTCTAAAACTATTTACTATTTAATTTTTTTTGCCCTTTTGATTTTAATTGTTAAAAAAAATTGTTTTTAATTACAAAACTTATTTCATTGATATTTTGAACAAAGTAGACAGATATATTTCTCACTAAATTGCCTTCTAATATACAAGGTGTTTCAAAAGTCTTGGTGCAATTTTAAGCTGTTAATGGTGTGGTGGTCTGTAGCTTTAGGTGGTCTGTCAGTAATAATAGCTCATATGTATATATTGTTTTGCAGTTTATAAAGCTCTTTCAAACTGGGATCAAATCCATAGTAGTAACATTATTGTTGAGTGGAAAGAACATTAGATTTGTGGCCAATGCCTGAGTTTGAATCCAGACTCTTTTTGGTTTCTTGTGCAAATCGTTTAATGTTTATGGTCCCTACTTTCTTCATATGTAAAATGAGATCATTGGATGATTTCTAAAAGTTCTTCTAGCTGTAAATCAATAATCTTGGTGAGTTTTTCCCTAAAGAGATTAAGATGTGTTAAGTTTCACGTTGCTAAATTTAAAGCTCAAAGACTGAAAGACATTCTGAAAACAAATATGAAAGTGTTATTTTAAAAATAGGAGTATCATATGTGTTTCTAATAGGGAGTTCATTATGCAGATAAAGTATGAAATCATTTCATAATGTCACATAGGGCTAAGAATCTGGCCTAAGTCATTTAACGTCTGATACTTTTTGTCTTTTAATTGATACACTAATATCCTTGCCAGGTCAGAGTTCATAGCCCTTGTTTTATAGTTTCCCTATGTATCCTCAAAAGTTAAGAAAAAGGATCATTTCAACTTTGGGAATTGATACTGATGCCTCTCCCCTTAAATAAAACATATTAAAAAAGAATTTTCTGTTTAAAACTTTTCTCCCCTTCTTATCATAGGACAATGAAAAGAGGACACCATTACATGCTGCTGCTTATCTGGGAGATGCAGAGATTATTGAACTACTTATTTTATCTGGTATGTTAAGCTCTATGTAATAAAAAGCGTATTATATAAGTTCTATTTCACCTAGTATTTGCCAAAGCAGTTGGTAAACAAAATATTTACCACGATTTGGTTCTTCATGTTTATTTGCATGGAAGGCAGAGACTAATCCTGTGTTAACTTTTTAAAGTGTAAGAGCACTGCAATTAAAAGAAGAAACGCTTATCCTTTCCCTTCCCCCTCCTTGCCTCAATCCCGCTTTCTTGACTTGGCACTGACGTTTGTAGGAAAGGAAAATTAGAACATAAATTAGTCTTTTCTTATCTGAAGATTTGAGCTTATGAAATTAAAAATCACCAGCATGGTTGATAACAGACTGAAATATCTACCGGATCTTGTTTTCCATATATTGATTTGATGCAGAGGTGGAAAGCTACTGTTGCTGCTTTCTCTTCTTTCCTCCTACCTTCACTTGCTGTCAGCCAAGTACAGAATCCCTAGCACTGAATTATTTACCCACCTTGAAACCTGTTCCATTTCTTCCCAGAATCCCTCTTCTCTGAAATATGTCATTTTATCATGTATAAGTTGGAAAATTTTGCTTTACAACCATTTCTCAAGAAGATTTGCCCTCATTTTGTTGAATAATATTAATACTAAAACCGTTTTAGTCTAATTTAATATTCATGGCCTAACATTGAGAACTTTGATTGCTTTTGGCTAAATTCTATGTCAGTCTAGGCATATGTGACTCATATGATATTTGCTTTTCTTACTGAAGCATTTTAAAACTTAGCTTCCATATGGAGAAATTACATCAGAACTGGTTTGTGATTACCTTTCACATTTTCAAAATTTGGACTACCCAGCTTCTTTGAAAATACATTTTTACATTTAAAGAGTTAAACAACAAACCTTCGTTTTGTATGTAATAGTAACATGCGGTGAACTTTTTGAATGTGACACCTTCGTGACAGTGAAGTCAACATTGGATTGAAGTTTTAGTTTCTTTTTCTTCTGTCTTTTTTGGGGGTGGGGGTGGGGATGAGGCAATCTTGGGGTTAAGTGACATACCCGGGGTCACACAGCTAGTAATTGTCAAGTGTCTGAGGCAGGATTGGAACTCAGGTTCTCCTGGCTCCAGGGCTGGTGTTCTATCAACTGTGTCACCTAGCTGCCCCGAAGTTTGAGATTCTTTTGAACAAGTAGCATCAGAAGTCTATTTAGGACACATACTTACGGATGTATAACTATAGACACCACAAAGAGATGGAGATACTTATTCCAACTACTGCTTTTAGAAACGGAATCACATTATTTTTTAACATATTTCTCTCCTTATGATGTGAAATAATGAAAGCCACTGTGAATTTTATTTTCTTTTGAGGGATTTGTTTTTATTCTGCACGCTAAGTTTAAGTAGAATAGAAAAAGATTTACTATTTCTTATGTACACCTTACCTTCTTTAGAAATACATGATAAATTCAATATGTAACTTCAGTGCTGTCTTGTTTGTGATTCTTTCTAGTCTTCCTTCAGTTCTTCTGGATATTTGAAAATAACGTTTGAGTGACACTCCCCTCCCCCCTTTTTTCTTCTTATTCCCACCACCTCTTTCTTTCAGAAACTTCCAATATTTGTGGCTGGGATGGCAGAATAGGGGAGAAAACAAAACCTTTGTAACAATTACTCATAGTCAGGCAATACAAATTCCTACATTGGACACACCCAAAAATATATGTCTTATTCTGTACCTTGAGTCCATGTTTCCTTCATGTCCTCTGGAATTGTGGTTGGTCCTTGCATTGATCAGGGTTCTTAGGTCTTTCAAAGTTGTTTTTCTTTATAATTGTTCCTGTTGTTTAAATTGTTCTCCTCTGCATCAGTCCATATAAGTTTTGGTGGGACATATTAAATAAGTTACTGGGATAAAGGTTATATTCTTTGGAAGGACTTACCACAGTAGTCCCTTATTAAGTTTTTGTTGAACTGAATTAGGATAACTAGCTAAGAAATCCTGTGTAAGCAGATTAATAAATACAAAATATATACAAAGCTATTTAGTGAGAATGAACACTAGCAACTTGGAGGATTAAGAAAGACCGTCTTTAGGAGGGGTCACTGAACAGAGTCCTGGAAGGGGACTTGGGATTCTAATTAGTATAGGTAGGGGGAGGGAATTGTCAAACTTGGAGCTATGGGCATGCAGCCTGGAAAATTCCTGAAACAGGCCTGAACCAGAATGAAATACAACTGAGAAATATTGACGGTAAGTACCTATTTAAAAAAAGTATTCGTGGTTTTCCAAGTCGGTATGTGGCCTGCAGGGATCCATAAGTACTGGAGTTTTAATACCACTTGTCTAAGCAGTGGGAGAACAGCCTGTGCAAAGGCAGTGAGGTGGCCGCTCAAACGTCTTGTAAGATGAATGGCAAGTAGGTGAATTTGGGTAGAACACAGAGTACGTGAGGGGGAGTATGGAAAGATAGGTTCGCTAGACCCAGATTGTGGTGAACTCATATTGGCAATAGAAAGTCACGGAAGCTTCTGTAGTGGGAGAGAAACACTGCCAATCCTCTGCTTTAGGAATCTCAGTTTGGAGAAATCTCATGGAGAAAGAGGAGCCTGGAGGCCCAGAGACAAATTAAGAAGCTGTTCCATTAGTCCAATTAAACCATTGATAAGGTTCTGAACTAGGCAATAGGAATGAAGAAACGTGAATGGATGTGACAGATACTGTGGGGATAGAGGTGACTGAACCTGGTAATTGCTTGGATATGTAGATTTGAGGGAGAAAGCATAAAAAACTTGAATTAAAAGTAAAAAGATGCTTGTAAAAATCCAATTCAGTCTTAAAATATTCATAATGAGACTATATTTCTCAGAAATAGTAATTTTGCTCATTGTATGTATTTGATAGCAAATAAAGGTGTGACTGTCTAGGATCTGCCCACTGTAGCTAGAGTAGTTATTATAAAAAGGTAGCTGATATGTTTCATCCTTCTCCAATTAACTTATAGTTTAGGTAATTTAATTAAATATTAAATATTATAGATGTTGGGCATCTGGAGAGATAAGAATGTCAGGCTAATATAGTATAATTGAAAAGCTCAGGATTTGGTTTAAGAAGATGTGTACTTATATTCCAGCTCGGCTATTTTTCTGTGGGACCTTGGGCCACAACCTGAGAGGTTGGGTTAGATGGCCTCTGAAGTCTCCTTCAGCTCTACACCTGGGAATTAAGGACGATCCTGTAATGGCTACTACTGTTGTCATGCTTCTGTTTCTCTATTTTGATTGTTAACACATAGGCAAGTCTTTTGACTCGATTTAAGCATCCGTGCATTTTTTGTTTTAATATGATCCACATAATATTGGAGAAAGTGAACCTAAATGTGTTGTCTCAGGTTAGAGATAGTGCTCCATCACATGGAAGGATAATTCTCCACACTTCAAATAGGAGTCATCAGGGTCATCAGACATGTCTTAAAAAAATCTCAAGTTGATGTAATTCCATTTGTATTTTCATTGCTCCCTTTAGATAATTCCCATAGTGGCTAGATAGAGTTCTGGTTCTGCAGTCAAAAAGACCCAAGTTCAGATGTGGCCTTGGATACTAGTTACTAGATGTGTGACCCTGGGCAAATTCACTTAATCTCTGTTTGCTTCAGTTTTCTTAACTGTAAAATGGGGATAATAATAGCACCTACCTCCCAGGGTTTTTGTGAGGATTAAATGAAATGATATTTGTAAACTGCTTAGCATAATGCCTGGCATGTAGGAGATGGCTTTATGCATGTTTCCTTCATTCCTCCTCATTTAAATAATTTCTCTTTGTGTCATCAGAATTGCATCATTGAAAGTTTCTCATTCTTCCTTAGCTGACTTGATGTGTAGAATTTTGAGTTGTATGTGATTGTACTTATCTTTCTTCTGAATCCTTGGAAATAGGCTCTCCCACAATCCAGAGTTCACGTTGGATTGTGCCTAGTTTTCCTCTCTTCTATCCCAGATTATAAGGTAGAGAAGGTGTCCCTTCCATCCCAAGGATTCCATCTTTTAAGCAACCACTTCCTCCTTGTTGGAGAAAATCAGGTTTACAGTAGTCATTCCCACTGTTGCTTCCTCACAGGTTTTGAAAGATGAAATTATTAGCTGCTTTCTTTTTTGAAATTATGTTAGATAGCAGGATACTTTCCTCGTTCCATTGAGGAAATCTGTAGCATATTCTGAGGATAATATTGCTTCTGTTTCTGCTTGCCATTGATTTTTACTGAAGGGAGGTTTTATGAACTTTAAAAAAACCTTTCGATAATTGTATTTGATGTCATTGGTTTCCATTTTAATCCTGTATATTTCATTTTGTTCACTTAAAAATATGATTCTGAGAAGGGGTCCAGGATATAAAATGATAAAGACCTTGTAAAGCCTTCCCATGCTCCCCTCCTCTGATTTCAGGATTTCCTTAGACGAGAGTATCTTTTACGTAAGGTGCTTCCCAGCACTCCCCACCCCTTTAGACATTCTTCTTTAGCTTAAGAGCTGTGTTCCCTTCTTAGATTTGACTCTACAAAGTGATATGAGGTCAGATTTGCCTCCTTGTGTTAAGATTTCTAATTTACTTTCTTTAATACCCATATGTTGTATATTTATGTAATCAATCAGCAAGGCCTGCTGTTTGCCACTGTGCTAGATTCTGGGGATACAAATGCAATGAATGAAACATTCCTTACTTTTAAAGAATTTACCTCCTGGTAGGGTAGACAAAAAATATACAGAATAAATATAAAGAGAATAAATACCAAGTAGCTAGATATATTGATCTTTCAGCTTCCGATTTTGACACATTGGCAGCTGAGCTTTCTTGGAGTTTTGGTGCAGCTACTTTATTAGTGCTGGAGTTCCTTGTAATTGTCCCCCACTGCTCCCTTGTGGTGCATTGGGCACCTTCCAATGGGGACTCATCTTCAGATGTCATATCATTTTATCATTTTAATACTGTTCATGGGGTTTTCCTGGCAAAGGTAATGGAGTGGTTTGCCATTTCCTTTTCCAGGGGATCACCTTTTGTAAGAACTCTCCACTATGACCTGTCCATCTTGGGTGACCATACATGGCATAGCTTATAGTTTCATTGAGCTAGGCAGAGGACTTAACAGAAGCAGATTAAGAACAAGTAGTAAGACTATACAAAAGAACTACACAACAACAATCTTAATATCACCAATAGACACAATGCTGTGGTTACTGATCCAGAGCCAGACATCCTGGAGAATGAAGTCAAGTGGGCCTTAGGAAGCATTGCTAACAGTGAGGCTAGTGGAGGTGATGCAATTCCAGTTGAGCTATGTAAAATCCTAAAAGGTTATGCTGTTAAAGTGCTGCACTCGATATGCCAGCAAATTTGGAAAACTCAGCAATGGCTGCTGGATTGGAAAAAATCAGTCCCAATTCTAAAGAAGGGCAATGCCAAGGAATGTTCAAATTACCAAACGGTTGCACTCCTTTCACATTCCAGCAAGGTTATGCTTAAGATTTTGCAAGCTGGGTTGCAGCAGTATGTGAAAACTAAGAATTATCAGAAGAGCAGGCTGATTTTCAAAGAGGCAGGGGAACTAGAGATCAAATTGCCAACATTCACTGGATTATGGAGAAAACAAGGTAGTTCCAGAACAACATCTGCTTCTGCTTCAGTGACTACAATAGCCTTTGACTGTGTCTATCACAACAAAATATGGTAAGTCCTCAAAGAAATGGGAGTACCATATCATCTTATCTCCTGAGGAACAGTTAGACCCAAACATGGAACAAATGATTAGTTTAAGTTTGGAAAAGGAGTATGACAAGGCTGTATATTGTCACCTTATTTATTTAACTTGTATGCAGAGTACATCATGTGAAATGCCAGGCTGGATGAATCAAAAGCTGGAATTAAGGTTGCCAGGAGAAGTATCAACAATCTCAACATATGCAGATGATACCACTCTTATGGCATAAAGTGAAGAGGAATTACGAAGTGTCTTGATGAGAATGAAAGAGGGCAGTATAAAAGCTGGCTTGAAACTTAGCATCAGCAAAACTCAGATCTTGACAACTGGTCCCATTACTTCCTGGCAAATAGAGGGAGAAGAAATGGAAGCAGAGTCAGATTTTATATTCTTGAGTTCAGAGATCATTGCAGAACAGTGACTGTGGCCATGAAATTAAGACACTTGGTCCTTGGGAAGTTAGGGCGTACTAAAAAGGCAGAGACATAATTTTGCTGACAAAGGTCTTTATAGTCAAAGCTATGGTTTTTCCAGTAGCAATGAATGACTGTGAGGGTTGGATTATTAGGAAAGCTGAGTGCCACAGAGTTGATGCTTTTGAATCATGGTGCTGGAGAAGATTTTTGAGAATCCCTTGGTCACAAAAGAGATCAAATTTGTCAATACTTAAAGAAATTAATTCAAGCTGTTCAGTGGAAGATCAAATACTGAAGCTGAAGCGAAAAGATTGAAGGCAAAAGGAAAAGGGGATAGCAGAGGATGAGATGCATAGAGTCATGGAAACAATGAACATGAACTTGGACAGACTTCAAGAGGTAGTAGAGGATGGAAAGGGATGGTGTGCTGCGATTCATGGGGTCATGAAAAGTCCTACTGAGTGACTGAACAAAAACAACCACAAGGTTCGTTATAAGGTAGTTTGAAGAGGGAGACACTGGCCTTGGAGGGATAGGGCTTTGCATAGAAGGTGAGCAGATAAGGGCCTTAGAGATCATACAGTCCTACCCTGCACTTTATAGATAACTGTGGCTCCACAAGGTGGGAAATTACTTACCCCATGATCACAGACAGATTGTATTCAGCTGATTTAAGGCTATGAACCCAAGTATTTTGATTCCCCACTTTTTGGTTCTTCCACTTGAAGGGAGCAGGATTTAATATATTTCTGTGAAAACTTACCCCTTTGTTACTAGCTAATTATAGGACCTCATATGGCATTTCTTATACTCCTGTGTATGTAAAATGACTTATGTCATTTGCTATAATTATAGCAATTATGATGGTATTTCTGTGGTGAATCTACTTAATAATTTCCATTTCACAGGCTTAGAATCATAGAGTTCTAGAATAGGTAAAAAAAAACATTGAATCTTGTTCAACTGCTTTATTTTACAGATGATAAAACCGGGGCCTAGAGAAACATGTCCAATTCTGTAATATTTTCGATTTGACTTACTTTTTAAAAAGTTATTTCTCTTTGAACCTAACCTAGCCCTTTAAAAAGATAGCTCAGATTTTTTTTAAACGTCAGGTTCTCTAAGCAGTAGACAGTAAAACTTGGTGGTTGAAAGAAATGACTGATCAGTTCTTACTCAGTAACACCTAGAAAGGCAAGTCCAGAGGAAACCATTGGACTGCGTGCGTGTGCGTGTGTGTGTGTGTGTGTGTGTGTGTGTGTGAGAGAGAGAGAGAGAGAGAGAGAGAGAGAGAGAGAGAGAGAGAGAGAGAGAGGATGGACACTAAAGATAGGAGGCGAGGGGAAGAATAAGGCATTAAAGATAATGACATAAATTATACAGAAATGCATGTATAGCAGAGCTGGCAAACAAGTCTTTGGCCATTCTAGCAGAGTCAAGGATTTCTTTCTTTAGAAGAAATTAAAGAGAGTCCTTCCATGCTACCTCAACATCTAAAATTTCTTCTTGGCTCTCTTTTGCCCCTACTGTCCCTGGAGGTGAGCCCTCATTAACACCCCCCTGGGCTTGCAGTAGTCTCCTGACAAGTGTTCTGCCTATGCTCTTTCCTCCCTCAGAACTCACTGTGACCTACCTGCCAGGCTCATGCTTCTTAGTCATGTTGCTCTTTGCCTCTATGTGGGGAAAGGAGACTAGTAAGGGCACTTTGCCTACGGAAATGTACCAGTGTTGTACAGTGTTTGGTCTTAAAGGTGAAGTGACCTGCCTGGAGCCACACAGTGGGTGTGTGCCAGAGGTGCTGCTGAAGCCCAGGTGACCTCTCTTTTCACTCTTCTATGCTGCCTCTGCTTTAAACCTTTCAGTTGCTCTCTCCTGCTTCCCCGTTGAAGTCCTCATTCTTGACTAGCCTTCATCATCCTATGCAATCTATGATTTCCACACTTTGTCTAATGCTATTTTCTTTCATGCCACAATGGTGGCAAGCAAGTTGCTTGATATTAATGCTACATTGTTATTTTGATATAAGGAGGAGATATTTTTATGGATTTCCTTGTATTAATCTTCCAGGAAGGAAAATGTGAATGCATCTTTATCTTATTTAACACACAATAATGCATTTCATTATACATCAAACCATCTTCATCCATATGGATACTCCTGCATGGATTGTAAACTCATAGAGTACTGGCTTGTGATTTGTTACTCTTGTTCATATTTTTCCTCTAAATCACCCATGGGAGACCTCAATCACATCATTTGTTAATTGAATTTTACATATTCAGGTTCCTAAGGTAAGAGTAGCTATTGTGTTATTTGCATATCAACTCTAGAATCCAATGCCATTAAACCCCTCCGTTGTGCCTTAGATGAGCCACCATCCCCACAAGTGGAAGTTTAACAAAATCTGAAGAAGAAAAATGAAGAAATTGAGAGGAACCAAAGTGTACTGAATTACTAGTGAATATAAAAGGGTTCCAGTTCATTTTGGAGTTTAAAAGCGAAGTATGCACATAGTTGGTGATGTGTATCTAATTTATATTCAGTGATTAAACTGTAGCTTTGTAGCTACTTAACAGTATTCTTCCTGTTGCTTGGCCCATTGTGAATTTAATTGACTTGCTTAGGGCCATAAAGCCAGTGTGGCAATAGTATGACTTAATCCACATCTTCCTGATTTCTAGGCTAGTTCTCTGTAATGCTGCAATGCCTTTCATATGTACGTGTGGTCAATTAAGTGAGCATCCATAGTATTTTCATGAGTACTGCCAAGTGGTTACATTTCCTTTGGCCTTACCTTACTCTGGAATATCCTCTGTTGGAGCACTGAGGCAGCTTTTAGTCCTGTAGTGCACTGAATTAGGGATCAGTAGGTAGGTCATCCTTGTACTGAAAGTTGAGAGTTCAGTTGAAAGGGAGTGACTGAAGGTGGTGGGCAAACGCATATGGATTAGCTTGGCACTGCGGTTTAGTGTTGAAGTCTCTCTCGAATGGGACTATGAGCTCTTCCTTCATAATACAAAGCTGCAATAAGAAAACAACAAAATTTCGTTCTAAAATCATTGACCAAATTAAGAACTGCAGACTAAAGTCATAGTTGTACTGCAGTTTTGCTCTGTCTCTGTTTCTACCTAGAAACTTTCAAAATCAAGTATAATGGTTATTCTTTTATAAATAAGTAGTTTATTCACTTCATTTAGGACTTATGCGTTTCAGATATGACCTCTTTGCTTGAATATCATAGTCATCTTCCAGTTATACAGAGCTGACCAGGAGGTCTTGAGGGATTTACCCAGGGGAGTATAAGCTCTGTCAAGTTTTGACTTTGATGGTTTCTTCTGTGCAGAAACCAGTCTAGCTCAGAATGGAGAGGACCATCACCAGCAGTTGGGTTATTATTACTTGTTGAATTCTTTGGCTGTGAGACCAATGAAACAGATAAAAATAAAAATAGTTTTTGAAAGAGAAAGAGAAAATAATCACATTTTAATGGGCTGAAAACAACTGAGCACTAACTTTGTAATCAAATTCAGTCATCTGTCTGCATTCAAATCATTTACTAGTTAGAACAAAAGTTAAAATTAAGACTACATTAGAAGATAAAGCTAAAGAACTCCAACCTGGCCCATTAAACAAGCTGTTCCTCTGGCGGAAAAGGGGAATAGATAAAAGTAAAAACATTGAATCTCACATTTACCATTTATCAGATGCTTCTCTGGTACAATATAAATGCCATGGTGAGAAGTCTAAAAGAGTTCCCAAACTCAGCCAATCAACACTGAATATCCTTTCCAGGCAAAGACTTGACAACCAAAAGTAATACTTGTTTAATGAGTGCCTGCTCCTCTGAAGAAGATGGACAGTTTACAGGTATCATTGTAACATAAAGCGGAGAAAGGCAGCAGAGGTAAAAACAAAAACAAACCCAAGTTTCATAAAAGCTTAGCAGGAGACCCTAAGGCAAAATATCTCAAGATTATTTGTAGATAAAACTAGAAGGAGCAGAACAAATATATGGGAAATGGAAGACATTTTTTTAAAAAATCTGGCAACATCCTGTTATTTTTTTGATGACTGTGGATTTACTGCATTTGGATTGATTTTATTGAACCCAAGTGTTTCTCCATTGATCTTTTGATCACCTAAAATTTTGATTCTTCTGAGATTTGGATTTCTGTGATTTGAAGCTATCATTAAAATATTAATATTGAAAAGATGTGTTTTAGACTCTCTCAAATTCTGTGTCAGCTGTAATATATACATCAATGTGTTGGGTAGTTTTGCTGGTCTTTTTCTCTCCATGAAATCCGTGGCCACCCCCTAAAAATAATCTACACAGGAAGTACACCAAATAGATGAATTATTAATATATGTGGCCTTTTTAATGATACAGATTTCTGTTAAGTCCTTAATTAATCTACCAGTGCATATATTTTCTATTGCAGTATGTATAGGCACTGTAGAACAATAATATGTCCATATAATTAATGGGACATGGATGAAAAAATTGATATTGGGAAATTAAATAGAACTTTAAGTAACTTCTAGTTATTTATTCTTCCCAAAGCATATTTTTATTTATAGTTTGTTACATCACATTAATTTCAGAATATGTTTTCTCTTACCTAGTGAGCCCTCCCTTATAACAAAGATTGCAGAACAAAGTGGGGGAAAAAACCAGTTCAGCAAAGTGGAGAGATTTATGGTAGATATAAGTAGGCTACAGCTTATTATCACTAACAAATTGTTAACAAAAAATAATTTTATAAGGCCTGAAAAGGTGAGATCATCGTATGGGGAGACTTGAGATAACAACTGGACATCTCACATGTGACATAGGTAACTACCTATGGTAATTAAAAAACTAACCTAACTAAAGACAAACTGTATTCGGCACAAACCCATTATGGAGAATTTTTTAGAAGATATAGTCAAAGTATTATATCGGATAGTCTTGTTTAGGTTGCCGTATGTACTAATAGAGGAGATCACAGATCTGTTAAGATTAAAAAAGAAAATTTAGGTCACATGAATATAAAACTTTCTTTTAAAAGTCTATCATCACAATAACCTTCCTTGATAGATGGGGTGAGTATCCTATTTTTTTCAGAAGAGAAAACCAAGGCTTAGAGAGGTTCTGATTTGCCTAAGGTCATATAACTAGTAAATGTTTGGGTCACAATTCAAATTCAGGTTTTGTGACACCAAATTTGGTCTGCTTTTTGTTACCACTGTTAGATAGGTTTAGGGATTAGATCTGTGGTTTCTTTGCATTGGGAATTACAAGGAAAGGGATCTCCTTCTTTCCGTGCATGTTGGCACCTTCTCCGAAATTAATGGTCCTACAGAGTTGCCTAAAAGTATCGAAAGGTCCCCCAGGACCAGAATTCTAATGTGTTGAAGGCAGGACTTGAACACAGATCTTTCTGGTGTCCTTTTTACCCTACCACATTCTGTTGTTAATCTCCAGCAAAATCACTAACCAGTATACATCTTAGATCAGTTGTTTTATACAAAAGAACTAGAATTCAAATGCACAAAGAGCCAATAATGGTTCATGTGTAATGCTTTATGGTTACAAAGCACTATATTTACAATAACTGTGAAATAGTCTACAAAATACTGTTAATGCACCCTCTCCTCCTGGTACTTTGTCTTCTCTAGGCTCTCCTGCCGTTGTCTCCTTCTATCTCTTAACTACTCCTCACCTTCTTTGCTGGCTTATTATCCTGATCTTGATCCCTGTGGTTTTGTTGGTGTTTCCCCAAGGCTCTTTCCTAGGCTCCCTCCCCTTTCTATTGTCTCAGGGTCCTCTTTGGTCCCTATGGGTTTAATTATCATCTCTATTCTTATGACTCACAGAGATATGTATCTAGCTCCAGTTTCTCTCCTTAGCTTCAATCCCACATCAGCAGTCGCCTATTGGACATTTCAACCTGGATATCCCAGTATTCTCTCAACCTGAACAGTTCCACAACTAAACTCATTACCTTTCCCTGCAAACACAGCCTTCTTCAAGTCTTCCCTATCTCTAGGATAGGTATCACAATTCTGTCTCCCAGGTTCATAACCCTGGTGTTATGCTCAAGACTTCCATCTCCCTCATGCTACATATGCAGTTAGTTACTGTATCTTGCTTTTTCTTCCTCCGCTGTATCTCTTGCAGTCAACCTTCCTCTGTATTCAGATAGCTTTCATTATAGTTCCTCTCACTGAAGGTGGCTAGCTTCAGTTCTCTTCCCACTTCATTCCATCTGCCCCACTGCCGCCAAAGTCATTTTCCTTAAATATAGATGTGACCATGCTAGTCCCCTACTTAATAAACTCCAGTGGCTTCCTAATATGAATCTAGAATCAATTACAAACTCGTTTCTTTATCTTTTATCTTTTCAGCCTCATTTGACAGTATATGAGAAGACATTACTCCCCATTGCATATTTCATACTGTTTCAGTATATTGATAAGCTATACAGAATTTTTTTCTCCTCTTTTTCTTTTGTATTTTTTACATATAATTACCCTGGGAAGGGAGAGAAATATTGAGGACATTTATAATGTAAAAATGATGTCAATAAAACATTTTAAAAAAAGAAAAATAATTTTGAGCACCCATTCTAGATAGATTCTTATAGATGATGACACCCTCCATATACTATTCTTTATCAATAACATGCTGTCATTCACAAATGTTGGCCTACATATCCACATCAGAAAAACTCTGGATGAAGTATATCTTTTTTGCAAACTGTGACATACAGTTAAAGGAGCAAAACCACAGAGTTGGTACCTGTATTTTGGAGAGGCAGTGAATGTTTGTGGACAGTGCTCTGGGCCCAGTGTTGAACAGAAGGAAGCAAACAGACTGTACTGATTTTGGAAAATGGTGCAGTGATTTTAATGATACTGTCTCCCTGAAACAAAGGCCCATCTTTTTAACACCAGGATAATTCCAGTGATACTTTATGCTAGTTTCCAAAGAATTAAAAGTTGAGGGTCACCTGAAAGGCAGTAGAGTGACATACAAGGGTAACTGAAGCATCTTACAATGAATTGTATAGAAATTTTGAAAAAAAAAAGGTCCTCAAAGCAGTGGACAGTGGAAGCTGACAAAAAGACTTGCTGGTTACGTAGCAGGCTTGTAGGCTAACCTGTGGACATCCCACACACTCAACTGTTATTCATATAATTTCAATAGAAGTAGAGGCGGGCGTCCAACGTACCATGTGAATTTCCCATGGAAAATTCATATAGCAATGGCGTTGTATATAGGGACTATATGGTACTGTATAGGAGTCCCTGTTTTGGTAGATTTAGATGAGTTCTGATGTATGATTTTGGAGGAAATACCCACATTGAGATAACGGACCTACCAAAGTATAAAAATACTGGAAAATTAATACTTCAGGAAAATTAATTTGACTTAGGTTGTACGGAAGGATTGGACAAAGTTAAGCTTAGTGGTAGATAGATCAGATCGGAAACTGTTGCAATAGCCTTGATGTCGAATGATACGGATTTCTTTCTTTCTTTTTTAAACTGTAGTTGTAAGAATGGGAGTAGAAACAAAGGGAAGGGACAGATTGAATAGCCATTTAATGGGAATATAGATTATGAGGCAAGTTGGCTGCTAAGTTATACCAGGCAAGGAAGAGCCACTTTCACTGATCTTCAGCTTGTTCTTCCACTGATGTTTTTATTGTCATCATCATCATCATCATCATTTTATCACTATTCATTCTACTTCCTATGGGTTTTTAAAGGGAGCGCAGGGATGTCATCATAGGATCATAGATTTAGTGCCTGAAAGTACATTGTAAACTCATTTTCAAAGGGAGTTAAAATTGAGTAAAAATAAATTCTCTCTCTTGTTTGTGTGCTTCATATTTCTGTATCTTTCAAATGTACCACCATCCTTCCAGTGATTTTAATGAACAATCATGGGTATCATCCTTGGCTCCTCATTCTCACCCCACATAGCCATTCAGTTGCTAGATAGTGTCTCCATCATTTTTCTTGTATGCATCCCCTTCCCTCCCCTCACACATACACCTCCATAATTCAGGCTTTCTTTATCTCTTGCCTAGACTATTGCAATAACTTCCTAACTAGTCTCCCTGCCTGGAAGAACTAGGTTCTTCTCTATTTCCTATGCTTCCTCCATATATCTTCCAAAGTGAAATTCCTTAACTTTAGGTCTGACTATGGTTCCTCTGCTCAGTAAACTCTAGTGGCTTCCTGTTATCTCTAGAATTAGTTATAAATTCTTCTTTTTGGCATTTAAAGACCTTTACGACTTTCCCTCAATCTCTCTTTATCCCCTTATTATACATTACCCATGTAGCCTATGATCCATTCAAACTAGCATTTTTACTGTTTCTCATACATAATGCTCTATGCCCCCCATCTTTATGACATTGTATTGACTGCCCTCACTGTCTGGAATGCACCCCCCCCCCCACTTCCCTTCTGTCTCATAGAATCACAAATAAAAGACCACCTTCCACATCGAGCCCTTTTTTGTCCCCCTCTACCCTACTGTCTTGTCACCAGTACTCCTTGTATTACCTATACAAAAGTTAGTTTTGCTGTAATGCTTATTTTGAAAATACAAATTTGTTCCAACAAGATTGACATGTTGGGGAACAATTGGAGCATAATGCAAATTTCTTGTTTGCTTACGTGGAATTTTGTCCATGAGAAATAGCTGTCATGTCATGGAGTTGGAGCTGCCTTCTTCCTCATAGGCATTGACTTTGCAAACCTGGCTCCACGGGAACAGGCTGAGTAGATAGATGCTTGAGGCCTCAGACTCAGCCACTACTTAGCATGGGAATTATGTTTTCCTTAACAGTTTTACAGGCATAACATTATGCTACCATTTTCATTATGTTCCTATTGTTTAATATCATTGATGAATTTTTGTCCCCATAAGCTCTTTGTTTTTATTACACAACTTTGCATAGCAGGATGACGATTTTCTTCTTTTTTTTAGGAATGCTTATGTTTCATTGGGGCAGTTGGGTGGTGCAGTGGATAGAGTGCCATCATTCCTGGAGTCAGGAAAACTCATCTTCCTGAGTTCAAATGTGGCCGCAGGCACTTCCTAGCTGTGTGACCCTGGGCAAGTCACTTAACCCTGTTTGCCTCAGTTTTATCATCTGGAGCTCGAGAAGGAAATGGCAAACCACTCTACTGTCTTTGCCAGGAAAACCCAAAATGGGGTCACACACTTGGACACGACTGAAAAAAAACTAGACAACAAGAAAATGTTGCATTAAACCAGAACTAATTGTATCTAGTTATGTGCACTTGACTCTTGAAAGCCTTCAGGCTCTTTGAAGGTAGTGACTGTTTCACTGTACTTTGTGTCTGTAGTCCTGGCACAGTATCTGACATCTAGTAAGTGCTTGATAAATACTTATTGATAAGATTTATTGTACCTTATATTTTGTTTAGAGTCTGTCGCCTGTATTTAGTGACTGTTTCGGTGGTTGTGTAATAGTATGACCTAGCATTTGGTTAAATTCAGCCAGCATTAAGTAAATACCTGCTATGTCCCAGGTACATTGCTCAAAGACTAAAGGAAAACAGTCTCTCTGCTGAAGGCCCTTACATTTGACTGGGGGTAGATATGTGCATGGTTAAGTAAATGCAAAATACACACCAAGTAATGTTAGCAGGGTGGAGGTCCTGATAAGCCTCTGACCTGGAAAATGTCTCCTGTAGAGGACATAATGTATGTAACAGACTGGTCTAATAAACAGTGACCCTGAGGGAGTGGTAAGCATGAATTATCTTTCTTGATAGGTGTAACAACTGTAGTGTGATTAAAAAAATGTCCGATTTGTTGCCTACATTAATAATGGAAAGAAAATCCAAATTTCACTTAATTGTTAGTGAAAATAAAGATGCAACATTTTTCCTATCCAGGTTCACAGACCCTCTGAACTTTATCTCTAGGGACAAAGAGAAATTTCGAGCTTTAAGCTCAGGGGAGATGTAAGGGCTAGATATGTAGATTTGAGTCCTAGTCACCAAGGTAGTTGAAGCCATGGCAGGTGATAAGATTACCTAGAGAAAGGAGAGGAAAAGATCCCAGAACAGAGACTGTTGAACAGAGATGGCAGCATATAGATGATGATCTACCAAAGGAAAAGTAGGGGGTAGGAGACTCAGGAAAGAACAATGTCAGGAAAATCCAAGGGGAAGCAGCATTGGGTCCTTATGCATCAGATTCAGAGATGCTGTCACATGCTGAAGAGAAGAGAAGAAGTATGAAGATGAAGAAAATACTCAGCATTTATTAATAAAGAGCAAGTTCATTGATGTCCTTGGAGAGAGCAAGTTCACCTTATTAGTGGGGATGGAAGAGAGATTGCAGAGATTTTGAGGGAAGGCGGGGTGGTGCTGTCAGTGCATACAGCTTTAACATTGTGCTACAAATACCTGGACAATAATTTAATATTATTTGCTGTTTATGAATTTAAACACTTGTACATTTTCAACAACAGTAACATTTGTTTCATGATTTTTTTGTTTACATTTGGTTTTTTAAATTTTCGACTGGTCTTTTAGCTCTTAAGAGAAAGATAATAGCAATAAAATTAGTAGAATGTAAAAAGAGATCACACTTTGTTTCCTACCCTTTGGATATTTGGAATTCTAAGTGGAAAGAAAATCTTAACATCAACAAAAGCAACAAGGGTGTAACTCTTCTTTTGTGCTTTAAGTGCAGTAAATAATTTTTCCTTATACCCAAACTTTCTGTCTTTACTATTATTTTTTTTTCATCTTTTCCTTGTATTTTGTCTTAGCTACCCTTCTTGCCCATTCATTGGAGCAGATATTAAACAGGGATTATGAAGTTATCATTATGCCGCACAAGATAGCTGGAACGCTGTACTTTATAGCCAATGAAAATGGTATTAAAAATAACCCTAAACATTATCACATGAAAATCTATTAAATGATGACATTGTTTTATACGCTTATCTTGTGTTATCTCTCTTATAGTTTTGGGTAAAGTTCCGTTGACACCAGTTATCCCAAAACCTCTCTGCTCCCTTCTGGTTCCTTTCCACAAAACAATCAAAACTTACAGTACAGCTATCACAAGTCGGCTCTCTTTCCCTCAGCTCTGTCATTAACTGCCATAACTGCTCTCTCAGCATTTCCTGTGACACAGTTTCCTTTTCCTATCAGCAAACTCCTCCCACCACATGTGACTTAGGCTTCCTGTGATGTAAGCAGGTTGCATGGCCTATTAATGGGTGGGAAAGATCTTCAATTCTAAATTGCTATTATGTTTGACCCCAAGATCTTTCTCATCCATTACATAGGGCAATGGGAGTTTGGGGATAACATTGTCAGTGTATGAAAGATAAAATAGCATCCATGTAATTTTAATTTTTCTTTTCAACTGCTGATAGCTTCTATGGAAATATTTATTAATCCATGTTGCATTTTTGTCCATTTAAGAAACTAACTTGTTAAATAGATGATTAATTGTAATCTAAAAATAAACTTCTAGTCATTTCTGCTCTATTTCTCCCATAATGGAGTTGTATGTTACAATAAATTTTAAAAACTAATTTTTCTCAACTCTGCATTTGTTTACTTTAGTTCCCCTTTCTCCATCTGTTTCAGTTTCTCCTAAAAATAGATGGGTTTATTTAGTGAAATTGACTCCCTTGAAAGAGGAAATGCTACTTCTAGTCCAACCTATACATAAACAGAATCTTGTCTAAAACTTTCCTGATAAGTGGTCAACCAAAGGATTGATTTTCCATTCCATTTTTTAATAGTTCAAGCTCTTAGAAAGCTTTTCTTTGCCTTAACACTAAATATTCCTCTGTACAGCTTCCTTTCATTACTTTCAGTTTTGTCCTTTGGAGCCAAGCAGAACAATCTGCTCCATTTATGACAGCCCTTCAAATTCCTAAAGACAGATATCCCATCCTCCCTAAGTCCAGGACAAAGCTTCTCAGTTCCATCAGCCCCTCTTTACATGGAAAGATCTCAAGGTACTTACCTAGATTTAGATTTGGTAAGAACTCCCTCTCTCCCAACCCTGGTTCAAGGGAATTTAGTCATCCAAGAGGGAGTGTGGGCTATTTTAACTCTGCCCCTAGTCTTGTGGTATTATCTTGAGCAAGTAACACAAAGAGCTCCCCAGGCCTCGATTTCCTCATCTGATGTCCTTATTCATTCTCATCAATAACCTGGAACTTTGCAGTCTCTCAAAATACACAGTCTGAAATTCCAGGCTTTGATCCTCCCCTCCTAATAATTGTCTACCTCTCAGAATCCTTCATTAGGATTAAACCTACATTTCATCTTCACCATGTGACCTCTGGTCTCTCAAAACTCCCTCACCAGTCATTCCCAATCTTCCCAATCTTGACTCTGTTAACCCGGTAATAGTTCAAGGAATTGGAACTGTACTACTCTTGAATGTACCACTTATTGTTTTTCTTTGATTTCCACTCTGCTTGTTTTCGTGGAGAAATGGAAATGAAGTGTGTAAACCTGGGAGCAAAGATCAGGTGAGGGTGGTAGAAGGGTTAGGGATAGCAGAGACAATACAGAAAACTCAGAACAATTTAAGATAATAACAGAAGCATTCATCCAGGAAAAGAGCAGAGATGTGAGAAGGGCAAAGTCATGGAAAAATGCAATTTCTTTAATATGTGTCCATAATGTAGAAAACATATGTACTTAGTCCCAAGAAATGCAGATAAGGGTCATCATTTTTACAAATATAGTTAAGTATAGTCAAGAAAATGGTCACTTTTTCCTTCCAAACTGCCCTAGTTCTAATTCTTTTATTTGCACCCCCCCCCCACCCCCAGCTAATACGTGAACCTAAAGTGCAGGCAAGGTATTTTTTCTAAATCTTTTCTATATATTCCATACATTTTCTCTATACCCCACGACTCCTTCCACAGCTATACGGTAAATCTTCATAGGTATCCACTTATGTTTTATTATTATTACTACCTGCCTAAAATGCTAGATTCTCTGAGTATCGCTTGTTTTCTCTAAGAGTAACTCATTTAAGGTATGCATTTATAGACCACCTGATTATAGCTAAGACCATTGGAAATTTAAAAAATGTTTTACATGGTAAGTTAGCTTTTTTTTTTTTTTTTGCTAGGGGGAAGGTAGGGCAGTTGGGGTTAAGTGACTTGCCCAAGGTCACTCAGCTAGTAAATGTGTCAAGTGTCTGAGGCCGGATTTGAACTCAGGTCCTCCTGACTCCAGGGCTGGTGCTCTACTCAGTGTACCACCTAGCTGCCCCTAAGTTAGCTTCTTTTAAGTGCTCACATTTAATGTTCAAAATGTATTCTAGCACAACTCTTCTAGCACAAACCAGACTTTACCTTGTGAAGCTTCTTGGATTCATGATTAGTCTGATGTATGTGACCCCTTCCAGAGCCTACTGTACTGTTTTCGGGAGTTCCCCACTAAAAGTAAAATAGAAGAGTGATTTTCTCAGGTTGATAGGTGGAGATGAACTAATAGAAAAAACTCATGCACTGGCTCTGTGCCCCACTGTCCTTCTCTTCCCCCACCACCACCCGTCTCTCTCTTCTCACCCTTTCCCACTCCTGGCCTGATAACAAGAGCTAAGGCGGTTGACCTCACTGCTTTTGGTGAGCAGCCAAAATAGGGCATTATTTACAATTTGAGAAGAGAAAGGCCAGTGCTTGGCTCATGGCCCAGTTTACGAGGATGCTGGCTATGTCCTCTGTGGACTGAGAGGGATCAAAAGAGCAAGTTTTTACAGACAAAATTTTGGAAGAAAATATTGTTGCTATCAGATGATTTCTTAACAAGATCTTTGATGTCATTGGTATAGTGAGCTCCACATGGGGAAACTAGCACCACCAGTATAGATCTGCAACTCCCATCTATCCTATATTTATCTTAAATTCTGTACTTCTAATCTTCCCTATTAGAGTCTACATTTTTTTTTCTTTTGGAGAGGGGAAGGCAGGGTAATTGGGGTTAAGTGACTTGCCCAAGGTTACACAGCTAGTAAGTGTGTCAAGTGTCTAAGGCCAGATTTGAACTCAGATCCTTGTGATTCCAGGGCTGGTGCTCTATTCACTGCACCACCTAGTTGCCCCTGAGTCTACATTTCTTAAGGATATTTATTGCTTTTCTTTATATCCCCTGGCTTGGTATAATACCTGGCACCAGTTATGTTCTTGATAAGTGCTTGTTGACTGACTGCAACTTAGAGTCATACTGGTCTGAGGCACATAAACAGTTAAAGGGTTTGAAACAAGTTTACCTCACTTAGAACAGGCTCTCTATCCACTACACCTTGCCTCTCTTTCATTACTAATGAAATTAATTATTAGTATTATTATTCAGGATTGAAAAGAGAAAAAGCTTTGTTATCTTTTTCCTCATCAGCACTAGATCAGTGATTCTCGTTTAGTAGTTTGAACAATGGTCCAAGGAATTCACACTAAAAATTCTTTAAGGTGACTTGAGCCGTAAATAGTTGCCCAGTTATGTTACAAATATATTTTTCCTCTGTGACAACAAGCGTGTGTATATTTGTCACATTATAGGTTTGTTTCTTCAGTGATCAAAATCATCATCATTATGTGGGAAATGATTTTGGTTTTGTGCAGTTATTCCACCAGACTCTGCTTCTGACTCAGTGCAGTGTGTTCTTGCAGTTTCTCAACTTGTTACCAAATTGCTTCTGAACCATTACAAGGGCTCAATATTTCAGCTCAAAGCAATTCCCAATGAATGGTCTGATGTATTTGCATACCCTCATTTAATTTCTGTACATTGCAGGAGAGCAGCTCCCTTGTTCCTTTCTGTTACCCTGTAATCATACCTCATCATCTGTGTAATCACATGACCAAGCTGCTCTGTGCATTTGCATTTTTGTAATATGAATATCAGGCTGTTTAAAAATCATGATCATTAGGCATGCAACATTACATGCCATCTTAAAACCATCATGGACCATTCACAAATTTTCTGCAGGAACAAACTTCATATTTCCTCTCATTTCAGTATTTAAAGGCTGTTTTTAAACTTAGCCTCCACTTGTGTTACTATTCTATTTGGCAGATTTTCTATTGAACTAGTTGGCAGTATTGATTAGTCAGTAGCTTCTGAAAAAGTATAGCTGGTATGTAAGTGGTAGAAGAGAATAAAGTCATAGCTGAAGAGATTTTTGTCTTATAAAAATTAGTTTATATATAAATGTTGTTTTTTTTAAAAATTAAACTACTGTCATTAACCAGTAGAAAAGTATTTTATGTTATTACTAGCTATTCGTTGTCATCATTTAGCTAAAAGGCTAAAAATTTTGAAATGTATTTCTGTCTCTTAGCAAGAGAGCTTTTAAAATTCTCCTATCATTCTCCACTATATATTTGTGTGAGCAAGCATTTTCATTTTATTCTTATTTTAAATCAAAATATGAAACTCAATGTGGGACCAGTTTTAAGACTATATTTAGCCAAATATTGCAAACCTTTATTTAAATAAAGTTCAACATTGAAGCCAAATTTGCATGTGATTATTATGTTAAACATTTTCGCGGTTGCAACTTAGTTAAGAATGAAGTGCCTACTATATGCCAGGCACTATCAGATAATAATAAGCATATAAAGTCTTACTGGATTATTATTTCTTGTAATTTTTACAGAATGTCCTATATAAAATACTAATATCTTAAAATTTTGTATTTAGAGTTTTAATAATTAGAAGTAGAATCTAGTTACTGTAAACACTTACTGAATAAATCTAAGAGAATATTATGAGTAGTATATTAAATTACTCTGATTACCCGTAACACATTTTCTTGTTATTGTTGAAAGGGGTTTGACAGATAAAAACCACTGGAAATCACTTACTTAGATAAAGGTAAAACGATATGTATTGAATGATTTTTGTGTGTAAGGCAAAATTAATGGAGGGCAAAAATAAAGTTCAGTTTGTAAGCTAGATCCTGGGACAAGAAATTAAAAAATCAAATTGATAAAGGGATTTATAATGGATACAGTGCAGTGTTAAATCACAAAGAGATCACTTTTGACTAGGGGAAATCAAGAAAGACTCTGGAAGAGGAGGTATTTGAACTAGGTCTTTCGTCATGTATTCAGCAAGAGGATTTTATTTTAGGAGCCACAAAGTATCTTTCCATATTTAGAAGGTCCAAGAGGTAGGGAAGATAGAAGGGAGTTTGGTTTGGCTAGAATGTGGAATTTGTAAGGGGTGAAAAGGTAAGTCAGAGCCAGATTGTAGAGGTCATTCAGTGTCAAGCTAAGGAGTTTGGAATTCATTCTCATCCTTTCTTCTGCTCATGTCTATGGTATTTCTCTGATTTCTGTTTTATACTAGAAGGTCTTGTTTCTCAAACTGTTGTGAAGAACCAGTTAACTTTTTCAGTTTAGATAGTAAAAACTTTTTTTTTCCTTTTTCTTGGTGGTTGTATTGAAATCACTATTTTGATTTAAAACTGGCCTGCTAGGTACCATGCTACGATGAAGAAGTAGAGGAAAAAGCAGTGTCAACAAAGATTTAACTGATTCTCGTGAATTTTTTAAAAAGAACTAGAAAATAGAAATTTTATTGGATAACACAAATAGAATGATACTGATTTGACTAATTTTTTTTTCTTGTCACAGAGCTTCTTTGTCTTTACATTTTTGAAAACATTGTTGCAGACCCATTTCAACATGCAAATATGCAGATTGTAAAATGTTTCGCTGGAAGATAAAATTTGGAATTCAGATAAAAATAGGTCACTTGTAGCAAAATTCTTTCGTAACAAGTTTGTGTTATTATTTAGCTATCTCTAGGATTATCTGCCTGGTATTAAGATTTCATTTCTTTATTCACTTGATTTAAAGAACTTTTTGGGCATTACCTAAAATAATTATGAGGCCAGATATCCTTTAGACTTTAGGAACCAGCGTCACCTTAAAGCAATATCCCTGGCTACCTAGACTTTGGTTGTGCAACCTTGGGGCACCTGTAGTGGATTGATGCCTTCATTTATTTGCCTTTATTTACTTTATCATTTGTTAGAAAGTTGTAAGCTTCCCTGAAAATTTTTCAAGACATTCTTGATGTGGTTTAAGGAAAGAAGTTGTATTTTGTAAATCATTGGGTTAAATAATTCTTGTTTCTGTGGTAATGTGAACAGTATCTACACTGGTACTGCCCCAAGTGTGTCTGGTTTTTCCCTTAAGGAGAAGGGTAGTTATTTAGCAATCAATAGTGTAGAAATATGAGTAGAGGATCTAGCATCCTGTCATGCCATTAGGAGGTTTCTTGATTTGACTGAAAATATGCTCAAAATTAGAGAATGAATCCATGAACTCAGACTAGTTGCATCCATGTGAATTCTAAAATCAGACAGTTGCCCTGGGAAGAACATGCCCTTTACCTGGAGTTACAGAGAACTAGATAGTCCAAACTTAGAGCAAATCATGATTTCCCGCTTTATGCTAAGGGAAGATAGGTTAAAGTTTAGATAGGTTTAAGTGTCACTAAATTTAGAACAGTGCAGATATCCTTTATATGCCCTTATGGTCAGAAAGTTATCAGAAGAAACTGAGGTATGCAAATCTGCTGTGACTGAAGCTATGAATTGGTCCAATAAGTCTTAAAGTAGTAACTGTAACTGAGAAAACCCTAATTTTAGGCAAATGAACCAGATTAGAGAAAATATCAGAAAAATAAGAACAGCAGCCACATGAAAAGAGAAGTAGATTGGCCATAATCATATCAAATTGCTATTGAGAACTTTATAATGGATCTCAAAATGACCTATTAGATTGAACATGGAATCCTGGATAGTGTTCTATGTATCCAAATTTCAGTCCCAACCGCCTCTTCTACTTAATACAGTGAATCATTATTGATAGCATTTAATATTAGTTCTAAATAGAGACAAGTAGAGATGATAGAATACTTGGAGAAGGCGTTATGAAGACGCTAGGACCTTAAAGAGACCAGGGATGAAATAGGCAGAGAAGAGAAGGAGTGATAGTGACAAGTGTGAAGTGCAGTTAGAATAGAGTTCATCCCTTTAGTCAAAGTAACCTTTACCCTTCTTTCTGACATCACCGTTGCAGTAATTTTTTCCTTTTCTGAAATCCTGTTTCATGTATATGACATTCCTTCGCCCTTGGTTATGTAGCCATGTTCTTCCTAAGGTTGCTGTGACCAAAGTAGCTTTGAAATAACATTGTTAATTTATTATAACCAAGTCACATTACCAATTATAACATTGCTTCAAAGGAGCTAACTGCGCCTTAATGTGTAACTGTAACACTTTTTTTTTTGAACAGTGAAAATTTTCTTTTTAACATTGAGCAACATTATAATTGGATTTACAAAAACAGAGTTGGGCAGTCAAGAATAGCACAGCATGAGAATCAATTAAGAACAACTGCCTGCTGTGTGCCAGTTACTATGGTAGGTTCTGAGATGTGGATACAAAGTCAAGGAGCAATCCAGTGGGGGAGACAACATGCAAACAACTATGTGCAGATGGGATCTATACAGGATAAGTTGGGCATAGTCTCAGAGGCAAGACAATACCATTTAGGAGCATAGGACAAGCTTTTTTGCAGAAGGTGGACTTCAGCTGAGACTTTGAAGGAAGCCAGGAAGTAGAGATGAGGAGGGAGGCTAGGCCTGAGGGATAGCCAGGGAATATTTAAAGTCAGGCAATGTGTGAGGATCTGCAGAGAAGCCAGTGTCAAAGAATGAATGTATTGCAAAGGACTTCACACTCTTATGGTGAAGACAATAAGTATATGGACAAATTAAATACAAGCAGAACAAATGCAAAGAAATAAAGTTAAATACAGGATAGTTTGAGAGAGAGGGCGCTACCTATTGGGGAGATCAGAAAAGGCTTTATGGAAAAGGTCATGCTTGAGCTGCGTCTTGAAGGAAAAGAAGGATTCCATGAGGGAGGGTGTTCAGATGGGTTGCAATTTGTATCTATGAAGGAAATTTCCATATCTTTAAAGTCCCTTTATTGTTTTAATCTTACCTTCCAGCTGGGGAGATAAACTTTAAAAACTTTTTTAAATTACGAATTTCACCAACAGCACACAAAAAATGAACAACTCAACCCCAAAATGTTTCCATATACAAAATAGAATGAAACAGCTAGGTTGGCACAGTGGATAGAGTGCTAGGCTTAGAGTCAGGAATACTCATCTTCCTGAGTTCAAATTCCATCTCAGACACTTACTAGCTGTGTTACCCTGGGCACATCCCTTGATCCTGTTTGCCTCAGTTTTCTCATCTGTAAAATGAACTAGAGAAAGAAATGTCAAGCCATTTCATTATCTCTGTCAAGAAAACCCCAAATAGGGTTATGAAGAGTCAGACACAATTGGAAATGACTGAATATTGCAATAGAATGGCAAAAGAGTATTATATATGAAATTGAATTTTGGTGTTTTAGAGCTTGCTTTTTTTTAAGTATACAATTAAATGTGTTACTTTCAAAGCTGCCCTGCTTATCTTTACTTCCTTCTGAATTACTAGTGGGTGATTGTGGGATCTTTTAGCATTCTAGATAGGATGTAAATAACGGAGATATAATTCATTCATACTGTATTTGGAGTACAACATAAACCTGAAAGCACTTTTGAGTTAGCTGTTGTATTACATGTGACAGTAATGGTGGTAGTGGTAGTGATAATTTAGACAATCCATGAATGCCTGTTAGGTTGTATTCTTGGAAATGTTTCATAGGAACATGGGATTTCAGGTTAGAAAGGTCTTTAGAGATCATCTGGGACAACCTATCTTTTCATAAATGAGAAAATTGAGAGGAGAAATGACTAAACCAAGGTCAAACAGCAGCAGTTAGGACCTGAACTCAGGTCTTCTAACTTCAAATTTAGTGTTCTTTCGGTACCACCACATTGCCTCTTCACTGTGGTGTACAAATCAAATTAGTTATCCATTAGAGACAAGAGTTAATCTTTGTGAAAAATAACTTTTAAATAAATAAAACCACCATCACAATCCACCAGAAAGACATACTATGTACTAGTGTATTATAAAATGTAGTTTCCAGTGGTTTATGTAAATCAGTAAAATTAAAGAATGTATAAATCAGGTAAGCAAGGTGAATGCAATGCCCAGTCTCAGCCAAGAGCCTTAGAAGAAAGCACTAACAAAGGGCATGTAATCCTGACTGAATCACCCATCTGCCTTATGCTGCTTGCTTAAATGGGAAAAGACTAAATTGGTAGGTTCCAATTTTTAAATTTTTCTTTTGAAAATTTAAAAAGATTTTCCTTAATAGTAGATTCTCAAACATGTTTTTAAAGTAGCACTAATGCAGTAGTCAATAAATCCAAGAATATAAATGGGAGAATGGCTCATTATTTGACAGAAATATGCAAGGAAAATTGTAAGGCAGTTTTATGATTATTAATAATAATCATAGTTCAAGTTGACATCTTGCTTATATTGTATACCACAATAAGCTCAAAATGAATATGAAAACTGAAAGAGTCATACCATTTCAAAAAGTACAAGAAAATTACCTTTGATAGCTACAGTTGGGAAGAGAATCTTAAATAAGGGACAAAGGAGGTCATGGTAGGCAGAATACACAGTTTATTTATATGCAGTTCTGAGAACTCTTTATTTGTATTATTTGGTCACATGCATTGGGAAATGGCCCGCAGTATTTCATATCTGTGTTTTCCCCTATGTATATCTTACATAAGAGACTCTGAGAGACAGATGATACAAAGATTTTTTTTTTTACCTTTTTATCCCATTTAAATTGATATTACCTGTGTAAAAGCTTTTCAGTTTCATGTAATATAATTTTTTTCCCCTTTTTAACTCTTAATTATTTTCCCATTAACCAAAGCAGTAAAGGTACCTGATCTCTTCCAGTTTGTTTTTTTAAGGTATGACCTTCAGGATTCAAGTCATGTATCCATTTTGTGCTTATTTTAGTGTATGGTGCAATATGTTGATCTATACCTCATTTTTGCCAGATTGCATTCCAGTTTTCTTTTGCCAGTGGTTCTTTTCAAAAAGCGAATCTTCTCCTTTTTTAATAATCATTTTTGACAATGATGATAGAAGAACCAGCACGTTTACATTCTAACATCTCTGTCTCCAAAGTCTGTATAAATAAATACAAATGATCTTAAGGATGGTGAAGTCAGGAAGAATGACAAGACCAGGCATATGGAAAACAATGCTGAAATTGATAAAATGTTAAAAATATGGGTGGATTTCTTTAGAAAATATCTTGAGAGAAAACAAAAGAGGGATGGGGGAGGACAGATCTCATGGAGAATATTAATCCTGAAAGCTAGATGACTAAGAACTACACTGGGCTTCTTCATCTTTTTATAAACTCTCCATAAGGAATGATCTATATGTATATTGAGGGATGATGGGGGCGGGGGGCGGGTTGTGCACAGGATACTATAAAATCCTACTGTTGGTTATTTGTTTATGAAAAACAGAACACACCTATGAATGCTTTTCCTCCCAAAAGAATTACTGCTGTTACAATACAAGATTCCTTTAGAAATGCATTTGAAAAAAACAAAACAAAACTGTTCAGTGGCCCTCTGATCTTTAGCATTAAGTGAGGCATAAAACAAGGAAGCCTATGTTCCCTTAAGATATTTACCACTATCACAGAAGTCCAGATGTAAGGTGGAATCCTTCTAGGTCAAATAATATTTTTAAATGCATAAAATAAAGTGCACTGGATTACAAAGGAAACCAGTTATGCTAAAATAGTTACCAAAAGGTTAAAAAAAAATCCACAGACCTTAAGTTAAGAATCTCTGCTGCAGATGGCAAAGTACAGTCCTTCTGTTTTTAGGTTACATTGTACTTATTTCATCATTCCCCAGAACATCAAAGGGCATTCTCTTTGAGATTAACGATCACTGAAAGGAGATCAACCTAACCATCCATACTAGGGAAAACTAAATGAATGAAAAATGCCTGTTTGGATTTTGATATACAGCTGAATGTCCACTTTATTGAGTTAGTACACAAGTAACATACTTCGTACAGATGGATATTGAACTGTACAAAATTGAGTAAGAGACAGAGAATGAGTTTGAAACTGTTAAATTATGTGATGTTTTTAATGATCCTACCACCTAGTATCCACACTTACTTAGTGCAAACTCCTTTTCAATGTGAATGTTTCCCCATTGGTACTTTATATTTTTTAATCTTTTTTTATTTGAGAGGAAAAGGCAGGGCAATTGGGGTTCAGTGACTTGCCCAAGGTCATTAAGCTAGTAAGTGTGTCAAGTGTCTGAGGTCACATTTGAACTCAGGTCCTCCTGATTCCAGGGTCAGTATTCTACTCACTGCGCCACCTAGCTGCCCCTATCCCCCATTGGTACTTTATAAATTTGAATCTTGAAACATGAAAATCTCTGAGGAATTAGTTGTAGACCACCCAAAAGATATTAGAGAGATACATTGTGATATTTTTCTAATCAGGATATAAGCTCAAGAAGAGTATAAAAGATATCATTGAGAAAATATGTGATCAGAAAAGGATGTGGCCAGTCATGTAACATGAGAAGAGGCATAAGATGGATTGTCCAAGTGCTTTATTGGTATTCTTGGATTGTAAGAGACTTGAAGGCCTCCATCAGTTTGGGAGAATCTTCTGTAGAGATCTATGAGACAAGCTGGAAAATCCTAGTATCAAGGAGATCAGAGATCCACTAAAGTATTAGAGCTCTCTTATGTTCATGTATTCAGGACTTGATGGCTTCTAGAGTTCCTTCCAACTCTGCAGCCATGATTAATACTGTATTATAGTTAGTTGAATCAGAGAGGTGGAGAGCAAAGTTCTTTGGGAAGTCTGAAGAGGAATGATGTTTACTGGCTTGGGAATCAAAGATGGATGGCTTCATGCAGAGCTTGGCATGTGAGTTAAGTTTTTAAAACCTGGGTGGAAATTTAGAAATCAAAAGAGGAGTGAGATGGAAGCCAAGAAGGGAAAATGTGTATGATCCATTTTGACTGAAAAGAAGTATTAGTGGAAGGGAATAATGATTGCCAGAGCAAAGAAGAATTGATGAGATCTGAACATGTGCTTTAGAGCAGTCATTCGGTTAGCTCTAGAAATATATATTACCTTGATTTATTAGTAATAAGTACATGCTGCCTTATTTAAATATTTTTATCCATCATCTAAAATAATTTCACCTTGTAACTATAAATTTGTTGTCATCTCTCATTAAGTTAAACTTTTTGCCATAATGTCTGAAACGCAAAATCTGTTAATACTTTTGGTATAGTGATTTTATAGAAATAATAGTTTTTAATTTAAAAAAAATTCAATTTATTTTTTTTTTTGTTGCAGGAGCTAGAGTTAATGCCAAAGACAGCAAATGGTTGACTCCTTTACACAGAGCAGTTGCATCTTGTAGTGAGGTATGAAATTTTTTTAGTAGCATAATTTTTGAAGAAATGGTTACCTGGTGGCCATATTATCACTAGCAGAAAGAACTATAAGAACCTACTTGGGTTAAGCACCTATCTTCTCTCCACGAGTGGGAAAACTTTGGGCCTCTAGCATCGGTGCAGGCAGAAGTACATCCAGGTACCCTTCCCTCTACCCCTTTTATAAATATGTTCATTTGGTAAAGATCATTTCTCTCCTAGGGAATCCTTTCTTCACAGCCCTCTAGGAAACTCTCAAGCTCCAAGGCCTACTTTTGACCTGTGAGGACATGCTGCTTCTGTACTACTGCTTCTTATGATAAGATTAGATATTCATTTAATTAATAATACAAGTCATGGTAACTGAGAAAGTACTGGTAAAGGGGTAGTTGCAAGAAAATTTAAAAACAAGAAGAGATGACTTGTAGCTTTCCCATTCAAAGTTCTGTTCCGTACTATGTCATGACTTTTTGCAAATTAATTCAGATTGAGTTGTGGAAAAAGCATCAGAAACCTTAAACTGTCATTAATTAACTTTGAGACCTTGACCAAGGTCTATAACAGGGCTGGCCATGTGGCCCGCAGTGCAATTTATGCAGCCCACCTACAAGCATAGAAATTTACATAAATGCTTTAGTAAACAAAGCTGAGCTACCAGAGAGCTCTCACTAAAATGGCAAATCAAAATATATTGTCCATTGTTTCAATAAAAACCTAAGGTCGGACAGCCCTGGTCTATAACATCTTAGGCCTTAGCATCCTCATCACAAAATTAGGTGGATGAACTAGAATCTAGTATGGTCTCAAAGTTACATAATGCTTAGTGTTCTGGATTATAACAATAATAGAGGCAGAGCATGATGCAGTACAAATGTATCATGAGTCCACTGTGTGTGAGATGCTTTGCTAAGCATTCAGGATGCAAAAATGAAAAAATACCATAGTCCTCTCCCTTAAGAAACTTACATTTTGATTGGGAAAGTAGGGCATACATATTATCAAATGGAAAATGACTAGAATAAAACAGGTGACTTTCAGCTAGTAGGAATCAGAGGGAGGCTTCATGGAGGAGTGATAGCATCTGGATGAAGACTTAGAGGAAGGGAAGAATTTCTTCAGTTGTCAGAGCTAAGGATGAATGTGTATTCTAGGCATCCCAAGCAGGTCAGAGTATGGTTGGCCAATAGCTATTGAGCCCATTTGCATAGGATGTAGAGTGCATGAAGGCCAGAATAATATGTGAAAGAAATTTCTCTGTCTCTCTCTCTCTCCCTCTCCCCCACCTTTCTCCTCTTCGCTCTCTCTTCTCTCCCTCTCCCCGCCCCCCCTTAACCAATGGACACCTCTTCCTAAATGTCCTGTAAATATCTCAACCTCAACAATTCTAAAACCACCTCTTCTGAAAATGTCCTCCGTCTGCTGTTGTTTCCTGTGTAGAAAATGGGGTTAATAATGGCATCTACCTGACGGGTTGTTGTGAGCATCAAAAGAAATCATAGTTGTTAAATGCTTAGCACAGTGTGTGTTGCATATAGTAAATGCTAAATAAATGCTTATTTTTCTGCCACCTCATAGCTGCCAGAAGACTATTTCTGAAGTACGAGTCTGGTCATGTGCCATTTCTATATGAGAATCTTAGAATCATGGATTTAGAGAGACATTGTAGGTCTCTCTCCAGTTCTCAAGACCTGCAGGCGGTTTTATTTTTCTGGGATCTCACAATGAGTGGCCCTGAATGCAGCTCTTCTGACTCAACACCAGGCCGACTTCTGCTGTCGTGCCATGCTGCGCTGCTGCCTCTTCCCTCTAGAGTTAAACACAAGTTCCCTTCACTCTTCCTGCTTATTTCAGAGTCTAAGTTCAGTCCAAATTGTTGCTGGTATCCAAAAGAAGCATTTCTTTATGTCCCCTGTCCCTGTGCCATCCTGCCCCTAGCCTTGAAATGTCTTTCCTCCCAAGGCTGAGTTCAGAAGCTGCCTTCTAAGTGTTCTCTCTGTCAAATCATCTTGTAATTTATTTATGGGTGTACGTGTTGAGTCTACCAAGTCCACTCAGTGAGGGCAGCAACTATTTTTTTTTTCATTGTATCTACTAGCACCTTGCTTGCTTCTTGAATTGAATTTGAGGAATAAAAGGAGACAATATAAGAGAACCAAAATTATAGTTGAGGAATAGCTAAGAAAAACATAGGTCATTTGCTAAAGCAATTTTTTACTCTTTTGTACCTAAACAACGGTTAACAATAGGAAGTACTCTGCTTTGGAGCAATCAGAAATTTGAAATATCAAGACAGAAATCTTAGGATACCTGAGTAGTTAAGTCACATGTTTACATGATTGTCTATACTATATCAAAAGACCCTTTAGTTTGGGGGGATTTGTTAAAGCAGATTAATAAGTTTTTATGGTTGTAAATTCCACAAAAACCTTTATCATTTAATATTAATTTTCTCAGTGGGTATTTGTATATTTTTTACAACTGTTCTATCCTTTTTCACTCATTTTTATTCACATAAATTTTTCAGGAAGCTGTCCAGGTATTGTTGAAGCATTCAGCAGATGTTAATGCTCGTGATAAAAACTGGCAAACTCCTTTACACATAGCTGCTGCAAACAAAGCTGTCCAATGTGCTGAAGCTTTGGTGCCCCTCCTAAGCAATGTAAATGTGTCTGATAGAGCTGGCAGGACAGCTTTACATCATGCAGCATTCAGTGGACATGTTGAGGTATGCAATCAATTATTTAGTGTTCTATAAGAGCAGTTTTTGTCCTTTGGAATGAAAAAAAATTATTTGTGAGAAAAATAGGAGAAAGTATTTTGGAATTCATTTTTCCTCTTACCCTTTTACCCTCTTACCAATTGTGAACATGCCTGTGTAGTTCTGTATCACAAAATATAAGAGACTCTCTATATAGAAGGTAAAAAAGTAAAACATTTATTCAGACACCAGAGAACCAGATCTCAGAACCAGTAAGTCCAAGCCATCATAGCAAGAAGTTAGTACACAATATCACAGCAGAGAACGACTCCATCCCAAAGCCATCCATCCCCCTGCAGAGGCCTGCCCACAAACACTCACAAATTCTGCCTCTGCTCTGAGCATTTCCTGCTTTACCCTTCTGCTTCCACTCGTTCAGCAAGCTCCTCCCACCACATGTGACTTAGGCTTCCTGTGACATAAGCAAGGTCACATAGGCCTATCAATAGCTGGGAAAGATCTTCAGATTTAAAATACCATTACGACTCTCATTCCAGCAGACATTTGTATCTTAATTATCATTATTTTAGAAGTTTTTTTTAATTCCACAATTATAGTTAGTTATGTTTCATTTGCAGCAAATACAACCTTCAGCAAGGATTATGGGACTTAAGCACCAGGTTGCTGAATTGCATTATTTCCTTCGTTTATTTTCCCCACTATCATAGAATCATAGAACTTTTTAACCTGTAGGAAATTTAAATAAGATTAAGTCCAAGGTTTCAAGTTAATTTAAAAGCATTATTAAATTCATAATATCCCTTGAGGTAGCTTGGTGGCCCAACAGATAGAGCAGAGCCCTGGGCCTGGAGTTGGGGAGATCTGAGTTCAGATCCAGCCTCAGACACTTAGCTGCGTGACTCTGGGCAAGTGATTTCACTTCTGTTTTGCTTCAGGTTCCTTTTCTATAAAATGGGGGTTACCTCCCAGGCTTGTTATAAGGATTAAATGAGATGTTTGTAAAGTGGGTACATAGTAGGCACTTAATAAAGTCTTGTTTCCTTCCTTTTCTTCCTTCCTTTAGGCATTTTGTATTTTCTTATTGAATGGATACAAGCAGTCCAACTACTTTCTTGTGGGGGCCCATGAATTTTTTTTTTAACATTAAAAAAGCAATCCATATACTCCCAAAAAATTATTTGGGAATTTTTTCTAGTTCTGTCCTCTCATTTCGAATACAAAGTAACCGAGGCCCATAAAAGTTGAGGACCTTGCCCACAGGGACCTCCTTAGTGGCATTATAGGGATTAGGAAACATCTCGATTTTATACGTTAATATGAAATTATTTCATTTATATTTCAGATGGTCAATCTGCTGCTGTCCAGAGGTGCCAATATTAATGCATTTGACAAGAAGGACAGAAGAGCTATTCATTGGGCAGCATATATGGGTAGGTATCTTTATTTCATTTTTGATCTGTTTTGTAAATCACACATTATAATACTTGTGATTGAATGACTGACTTACTCATTTTTGTAGAAGTTAAGAAAGAACAAAATATAGACAGTAGTTACATACAGATTACACATAGCATTAGGAACGCTATGTCCAGTGCTATTTTGAATTATTCTGTTAATATGAAATGTTGAATATATAGTGTATTTGATTCTCCTCTCCATCTCTTATTTCATCGGGTTTTGAGATCAAGGCTCACTCATTGCTAGCCCACTGGTTGTATAGTCAATCCTCAACTGTTGTTGCAGGTATCTTCCTAGAAAATGGCATGAAAGTCAAAAACACAGATGTTAATACATTGAGCCTGTGGGAAATACGGGCCTAGGTTCCCACAACGACCAAAAACTAATCTTTTGCTAGAGGTTGCTGAAAATACACTTTTCAACACATATACAATTTTTTATAACAAAACATTAATTCTAATAATTGTACTTTCCTTAACATAGTAGTCATGAAATAACTCATAAAATTGGTAATATGCAAAACATTTTTTTCTCACTAGTAGTTCCCTAGATTTCTGTGACCTTTTGTGCCAGTATCTCAATTTTTAAAAACATTGATTTCAGACAATATTTACTTTTCATAACTCATGAAATCTACAGTACCACAGAGTACAGCAAATAAAATTCTTAAAACTAAAACTTTTTTTTTCCTGAATCTTACCTTTCACTGGGTACTGGGTCAGATGTCAGATAGTCATGAATATGCACAGTTGCCAAAATGAAAGTGAAAATGAGGTTACTAAGAAAATCACAGGAGTGTTTCTAGTCCCATGAATGTTGAAGATTAACTGTATATGGATCTTTAGCCCTTTAAGTCTAAATCTAGTCCAATAATCAATTTTTAAGCACCTCCTATATTGCCAGCCACAGTGCTAAGTGCTATTATAGTTCTAATAATGTGTCATAACCATATAAATAATTTGTTCTGCTTTAAGTCATATTTTTTAACTTATACATTTATAATTCTTCTCATGAGCTGCAAACCTATTAGAGTTAAGCAGAGTTAACTCAGAACTCACAGGAAATGTGATAAAGGACTAGCCTTCTGACTCAAGTCTTCCTCTCCTGTTGATTCTGCTCTTGGAACAGCAGCTCTATCCCCTTCCTTCTGACACTGCTGCCACCTTATTTATTGTAGGCCCTCATTTCCCTCATGCCTTGACCTCACACCTCACACAGTAACCCTCTGCTTGGCTTCACTGCTCTTCAGTCTCTTGCTTAACTATCAAAGTGGCATTGCTAAAAGACAGATCTGACCATGTCACACCCCTTCTTCGATAACATCTGTGGCTCTCTATTGTTTCCCAGATCAAAATATAAAATCATTTCATTAACTTGGCCCCTTCCTGCTTTTCTGGTCTTCTTGTTTCTGACTCCCCTCAGCATAATCAATGATCCCATGACTGGCTTCTTTGATTTTCCTCACACAAGACATACCATCTCTGGCCTCTGGGCCCTTTCCTTGGCTGTTGTCCATACCTGTAATGCTCTCCTTCCTGGTCCTACATCTCCTGGTTTCACTGGCCTCCTTCAAGTATCAGCTACAATACCATTTTCTGCAAGAAGCCTTGCCTGATACCCCTAAATGATAGTGCCTTTCATCTAACTTTGTCCAGTTTATCCTGCATGTATCTTGTTTTTACATAGCTGTTGGCACGCTGTCTCCCCCATTAGTGCAGGGACTGTCTTTTTGCCTTTCTTTGTATCCCCAGTGCTTAGCACAGAGCCTGGTACATAGTGGGTGCTTAGTAATGTGTATTGACATGACTTCCTGATTCAAGTACAATGCCATAACCACTGCACTTGACTGTTTCTCCTCCTCAATAATTGATTACTTAAATTTTACTAACTAAATCTTTAGTTCAAGACAATCAGGAGATTGGTTTTAATATAATAACTTACCATAGAGTAGCTTTGGGGAGTGAACTGCTAACTTTAAAGTGTTTTGTGTGAGTGTACGTGTGTGGAGAAGTGGACAAAGAATAACACCACATTCCTAGGTGTGTGTGTGTGTACATACAACATACATGGCATGTGTGTCCTGAATGTATCCCAAATAAATGGTAATATGGAAATGCTTCCATTTTTTAAAAAAATTTAATAATGCCTGGCGAATGATTATGTTAAAGAATACAAAGTATACAAACACATAGCACAAATACAAAAAGTACAAAGTGTACAAAACTTTTCCTGCTCCAAGACTTGACTTATAGCTATTGACAGAAAGGAGGGAGCAGTAAGCTGCCTCCAGTTGTTCTTGCCCAGAATAGCACCGAACATGTAGCTCAGGGCCTCTGAGGTTGGTTTTGGTTTTGGGGTTTGTTTTTTGTCAGGTGTGGTGTAGGGTGTCAAGTATGGTATAGGGAGCTTCCTGCCCTCTGAGCTAAGCCTTCCAATTATTCTATTTATGCACATTGGGAAAAAATTCATAGCTCTCTTCCTCCTTTCACTTTTGATGCATTGAGCCAGATTAAGAAGGACATAATGTTTCCACAGGAGGAGGGGACAGAATATGAGCTCTCTGGTTGCATATCCTTGGAATGATGGCAACACATTTGACTAGAGCATGGCCAAGTATACTTCTGTACTTGCACATCCAGTCCTGTTACAGGCCTTCTTTAACTCTTGGCCGTATTCTTTCATAATAATCTCAAAAGAGTTCTGCCTACCACCAGGCTATTTTGCTGCAGTCCATTCTTTTTGTGCTACTGAAGTAATTTTCCATGGCCCTATCTGTACAGTGACTGCTCTGTCCTCTGTATGTCAAGCCAAGCAACCAACTAGTTCCTAAGGCACCGTTCATCAAATACCTCCTTGCATTTCTCTTCCCCACTGCTCTTCTGCTCTTCATCAGAGGTCCCTTACAGTGTTTTCCTCACATATTGCATGTTATATTTTGAATTGTTTTAAGGAAAATTCATCCAAGTGTCTTCCTTTAAATAAGATTCCTGCCATAATAGTGGGCCTGTGAAGTTACTCCAGAAATATTTGTTAGTGTTATTTAGGATGGTTTTTCCTTCTCATATTAAAAACCTTTTTAAAAATTCTGTTTTAGTAAAAATACCCAACAGGCATGGACTTTTCAGCATATAAAGAAAAATGGGAGGAGTGTAAATAATACTAGGGCAGCTGGGTGGTACAGTGAAGTGCTGAGCCTGGAGTCAGGAAGACTCATCTTCATGCGCTCAAATCCAGCCTCAGACCCTTACTAACTGTGTGACCCTGAGTAATTCGCTGAGCCCTTTTTGCCTCAGTTCCTTGTCTATAAAATGAGCTGGAGAAGGAAATGACAAACCATTCCAGTATCTTTGCCAAGAAAACCCACATGGGGTCATAAAGAATCAGACATGACTGAGAAACAACCAAACAATAACAACATAAGACTAAATTTCTATTATGTATACTGTTTGTTTTTTTCTCATTGTGTCTATCTTTTTAGTATAATTCAAATTTCATTTGGTAGTTCTAATACAGCCTTAATTGTCTCTTTTCCTTTCTGAATATCTTCTGCTCTCTTATCATTTTTTTAACCTTTAAGTGAGTCCTTATCCTGGTAGCTGGGATCTTTGTGTTTATTGAACACTGTGGTATTAGATGTATTTGCTTGTGCATATTATGTATCTAATCTTTTCCACTGATTCATCTCTCTTTTATTTTTTAATCAGTGTCAAATTGTTTTTATAATTACTGCTTTTTGTGTGGTTTAAAATCTGGTACTGCTAGCTTCCATTTCTTTTCATTATTTCTCTTGAGATTCTTGACTTTTTTGCCTCCATATGAATTTCATTATTTTTGTTCTTCAGTCATTTTAGTCTCGTCTGACTCTTCATGGCACTATTTGGGGTTTTCTTTGCAAGGAGACTGAAGTGGTTGGCCATTTCCTCATCCAGCTCATTTTATAGATGAGGAACTGAGGCAAACAGGGTTAAGTGACTTGTCCAGAGTCTCACAGCTAGTAAGTGTCTGAGGCCAGATTGGAACTCATGAATTTCTGACTCCAAGCTCAGCACTTTCCACTGTACCATCTAGTAGCCTATAGTTTCATTATTAGTTTTTCTAGTTCTATAAAGTAATCCTTTGCTGGTTTTGATTAGTATGATATTGAATAATAACTTAGGTAGTATTATAAATTTCATTATATTGACTTGTCTTATCCACGAGCAATTAATATTTTGCCAATCATTTCAGTCTGTTTTTCATTTGCAATTGTATTTACAAATGAATTCTGTCAAACATTCAAAGAACAATTAATTACAATATTACATAAATTGTTTGCAAAAGAAGGGATCCAACTAGATTCCTTTATGATGCGGATATGGTCCTGATACATCAACCAGGAAGAGTCAAAACAGAAAAATAAAGTTATAGACCAATATCCCTAATGAATAAAGATGAAAAACATATATTAGGTGCCTCTCATGTGCCAGGCACCATGCTAAGCTCTGAGTGTACAAGAAGAGGCAAAAGACAGCCCTTGCCCTCAAGCAACTTACAATCTAAATTATAAATATTAACAAAAGAGGTTAATGACTCAAGTTTGCTTTATACCATGAACTCAGGGTTGGTTTGAAATAAGGAAAACTATAAATTCAACTATCGTAATAAAATTAAGAGAAATTTGATTACGTCACTAGATACAGAAAAAGGCTTTTGATAAAATAGAATGTCCATTTCTTTTTTTAAGAAAACAGAAAACATCGGAATAAGTAGGATTTTACTTGAAATGATAAACAGTATTTATCTAAAACCAAGAGCTACAATTATTTGTATTAAAGATAAACTGGGATCCTTTCTATTAAGTAAGTTGGGGGTGAAACCAGGTTGTTCATTGTCGCCATTTCTATTTAATATAGTATTAGAAATGTTAGCTATAGCAATAAAACAAGAAAAGACAAATTGAAGTATTAATATAGGTAAAGCAAAAACAAAATTATTGCTTTTTCCAAATGATATGATGTTGTACTTAACCCTAAAGTGTCAACTAAAAAATTAATTGAAACAATAACTACAAACTTACAGGATATAAAGTAAGTCCACACAAATCATCAGCAGTTTCTATGTAATTCTAATAAAGCCCAGGTCTTCTGACTTCAGTGGAGTACTTTGTCCCCATGCCCTCTAGCTGCCACACTTTCTTAAAGTTATTGAAACAGTTCTTAAGTTCTTTTTTTAAAAAGTGAGTGATTTTTTTATTTCTGGTGGTTAAATATATAAATTCAGTGTTGGTACGGGTTTTCCATGGTTTAAGAAAGCGTTTTTTGGCTGGGGGCGGAGCCAAGATGGCAGCTGGAAAGCAGGGACTTGCGTGAGCTCCCCGCCAAGTTCCTCCAAAAACCTGTAAAAAATGGCTCTGAACAAATTCTAGAACTGTAGAACCCACAAAATAGCAGAGGGAGGCAGGGCTCCAGCCCAGAACAACCTGGATAGTCACTAGGTGAGGTCTATTGCGCAGGGAGCTGGGAGCAGAGGGGAGCAGAGCCCAGCGTGGGCGGCGGCAGGACCAAACAGACCAGGAGTCGGTCAGAATGGGCCCTAGCACCCTGAATCAGTGAGCTGTGGCAGTTGCCAGACTTCTCAACCCACAAACACCAAAGACAACAGAGAAGCTTAGTGGGAAAAGGTGCAGGGGAAAGAGTGGAAGGAGTTTGAGGTTCAGCCACCATCCTAGGGACAGCAGGGGTGGCTCAGCTATAGAAATACAGCTGCAGTTGCTTCTGGCCCCAGGCCCACCAGGTGGGAGGAATTAAGTGGAAGATCAGAGCAGGAGTGCACAGCCTGCTTAAGATCTGAGTCAGGTCCTGGTTGGTGGTTCTTGGGGAAGGAGGAGTGCTGGTGTGGCAGAGCTGGCTCCCTCAAGCTTGGAACAAAGTACTCTCTACTCTAAATGCAGTCATACCCTGACAAAAACTCAAGGGTCAAGTAGTTGGCTGGGAACATGGCCAGGCAGCGAAAACAGACTCAGATTCAGACTCAGACTTTGGAATCTTTCTTTGGTGACAAAGAAGACCAAAACATACAGCCAGAAGAAGTCAACCAAGTCAAAAGCCCACATAAAAAACCTCCAAGAAAAACATGAACTGTTCTCAGGCCATGGAAGAGCTCAAAAAGGATTTGGAAAAGCAAGTTACAGAAGTAGAGGAAAAATTGGGAAGAGAAATGAGAATGATGTGAGAAAACTATGAAAAACAAGTCAATGACTTGCTAAAGGAGACCCAAAAAAATATTGTAGAAAACAACACCTTAAAAAATAGACTAACTCAAATGGCAAAAGAACTCCAAAAAGCCAATGAGGAGAAGAATGCCTTGAAAGGCAGAATTAGCCAAATGGAAGAGGAGGTCCAAAAGACCACTGAAGAAAATACTACCTTAAAAATGAGATTGGAGCAAGTGGAAGCTAGTGACTTTATGAGAAATCAAGATATTATAAAACAGAACCAAAGGAATGAAAAAGTGGAAGACAATGTGAAATATCTGCTTGGGAAAACCACTGACCTGGAAAATAGATCCAGGAGAGATAATTTAAAAATTATTGGACTACCTGAAAGCCATGATCAAAAAAAAACAGCCTAGACATCATCTTTCAAGAAATTATCAAGGAGAACTGCCCTGATATTCAAGAGCCACAGGGTAAAATAGAAATTGAAAGAATCCACAGATCGCCTTCTCAAAAAGATCCCAAAAAGAAAACTCCTAGGAACATTGCTGCCAAATTCCAGAGTTCCCAGATCAAGAAGAAAATACTGCAGGCAGCCAGAAAGAAACAATTTGAGTATTGTGGAAACACAATCAAAATAACACAAGATCTAGCAGCTTCTACATTAAGGGATCAAAGGGCTTGGAATATGATATTCTGGAGGTCAGTGGAGCTAGGATTAAAACCAAGAATCACCTACCCAGCAAAACTGAGTATCATGCTCCAAGGCAAAATATGGATTTTCAATAAAATAGAGGACCTTCAAGCTTTCTCAGTGAAAAGACCAGAGCTAAATAGAAAATTTGACTTTCAAACACAAGAATCAAGAAAAGCATGAAAAGATAAACAAGAAAAAGAAATCCCAAGGGACTTACTAAAGTTGAACTGTTTTGTTTACATTCCTACTTGGAAAGATGATGTGTATGATTCATGAGACCTCAGTATTAGGGTAGCTGAAGGGAATATACGTACATACGTGTGTGTGTGTGTGTGTGTGTGTGTACATACATATATATATATATATATATATATATAGATAGAGAGAGAGAGAGAGAGAGAGAGAGAGAGAGAGAGAGAGAGAGGGCACAGGGTGAGTTGAATATGAAGGGATGATATCTAAAAATATAAAATCAAATTAAGGGATGAGAGAGGAATATACTGAAAGAGGGAGAAAGGTAGAGATAGAATGGGCTAAATTATCTCACATAAAAGTGGCCAAAAAAAAAGCAGTTCTGTAGGAAGGGAAGAGGGGGCAGGTGAGGAGGAAGATGAGTGAATCTTGCTCTCATCGGATTTGACCTGAGGAGGGAATACCATACATACTCAATTGGGCATCTTACCCCACAGGAAAGGAGGAGGAAGAAGATGAAAAAGGGAGGGCAGATAGGGGGTGGAGGTAATCAAAAACAAATACTTTCAAAAAGGGACAGGGTCAAGGGAGAAAATTGAATAAAGGGGGATAGGTTAGGGAGGAACAAAATATGGTTAGTCTTTCGCAGCATGAGTATTGTGGAGGGGTTTTACATAATGATACACATGTGGCCTATGTTGAATTGCTTGCCTTCTTAGGGAAGATAGGTGGGGAGGGAAGAGGGGAGAGAATTTGGAACTCAAAGTTTTAAAAACAGAGGTTCAAAAGCAAGCAAAAGTTTTTGCATGCAAATAGGAAATAAGATGCACAGGCAGTGGGGCGTAGAAATTTATCTTGCCCTACAAGAAAAGAAGGGAAAATGGGATGGGAGGGGAGTGGGGTGACAGAAGGGAGGGCTGACTGGGGAACAGGGCAACCAGAATATATGCCATCTTGGAGTGGGGGAGAGGGTAGAAATGGGGAGAAAATTTGTAATTCAAACCCTTGTGAAAAGCGATGCTCCTAACTAAATATATTTAAAAAATGAAAAAAAAATATAAAATAAAAGAAAGTGTTTCTTGTCTGTTAGGTGTTTTTTTTTTTTTACCCGTACAGTTTTGTTTTTTCATCACAGTCATTTCTACATACATCCCTTTCCTGTCCTCCCAGTGGGTTCTTTTGTAACAAAATATACCATCATATTGGTTGTGTCTGACTATATGCACTGTTCTGTGCCTTGCCCTCCATTTCCTTCCCTCTCCGTCTTTTTCTCCTCCAGTCATCCATCTTTGCAAAGAAGGGAAAGAAAGAAGTGCATTTTCTCAGGTCTTTTCACATTAAACTTGGTAGTGATAATTTACTTTCCATTTTTTCACTCATATATATTATTTGCCTTCTACTTGAGTCAGTTTTGTATCTCTTCATTTAAATCTTGTAATTTTTTTCTTCCGAATTCATTGCATTTATCTTTTCTTTTTTCAGGGGTACCTGGTGGCCCAGTAGACAGCATGCTAGACCTGGAGTCAGTAAGACCTGAATTCCTGTAGCCTGAGACACTAGCTATATGACCCTGGGCAAATCACTTAACCTCTGTCTGCCTCAGTTTCTTCATCTCTAAAATGAGGATAAGAGTAGCGACCTCCCAGGGTTGTTGTGAGGATAACAGTTATAAAGTGTTTAGTCTGGTGCCATAGTAAGTGCCATATGTAGTGTTACCTATTAGCATCATCGTCATCATTATTATTGCAGTGCAGTAATATTCTGTTATGTTCACATACCCCAGTTTTAAAAACATTCCCCTATCAATGAGTATTACTTAGTTTCCAGGGTTTTGCTCTTACCAAAGTGTTGTTAGAATATAAATGCCAAGGCTTTTTTCACTTTTGTATTTACTTTCCCTGAGCTTGTCATAGAAACTGGTATTTAGGTTCCCAATAAATGCCCGTTGCTGTTTTTTCTGTCTTAGAGAAAGTGAAGGAATGTCTTAGTCACTCTCTTATCACGTATGTTTGGGCCCATTCGTTTTCCTTGGCAGTGTAGTAGCCTATGGCTCTTCCACTGCCTTTGTTGCCCTTTTTGCCACTTTCCTATGTGTTAGGTGAAATGTTAAGAGTTGTGTGAGTTTTAGTGATTTTTATTAGTTTTTCATATGGTTATTAATAATTTGCAATCTACCTTTTGAAAAATGTTCATATTCTTTTACTGTTTATCTCCTGGGGAACAACTCTTGATCTGACGTGTGTGTTCCTTCCCTGTATGTATCATGGATCTCAGAGATGTCTCAGTAGCTTCCCTTATGATCCTAGGTACATAGGTTTTGTTTTTTTAAAAGCTTTTCAATTTTATGCGTTAAAATTATCTATTATCTTTTCTGCTATGTTTTTATCAATATTTAAATGACACTATGTCTTAGGCTCAAGTTAAATATCCATCTGAACCATTGTAGTATGTTGTCCATGATATTTCATAAAAAGAACAGGAAGACTATGAATACTTCATTCAGTGTGAAGAAATATAAATACACAAAGCAAGACTAAGTTACATATTGGCATTCTAGAATGCAGCTCCTCAAATTTACAACAGCCCTATGCATTCTGTCTGTATCTACTGGGGTTTTGCATTTTTTTTAAAAAAAAAAAACTATATTTCATTATTTTCAACCAGCAAAAATCTGCCTTCTCACCTTCCCACCCCATCACCTCTTTTTATTCCCAACTCCCAAACACACACTTGAGACCTAAAGGTCTCAAAATACCTCTCCTTCTTTAGATTATATGTCTTCTCAGATTTCTATAGTCATTCCCTTCATCATTACTTACAGTGCAATAATATTACATCACCTTTATATCATTTATATACCATAGCTTGTTCAGCCATTCCCCAGGGCAGTCCCTTTGACCTGTTCAGGTGAGAGCGAGATTGAAGTGTTGGCTGCTCCATATCCCCCCGCCTCCGCAACCTAGCTGTGTTTGTTAAGACTGACTCAGACACTCATTATGCGAGATAATTTTCCCTAATCTTCCTTTTCCTTCTCCCTCAATATATTCTTCTTACCCTCTTTCCATTGTTCTCTTAAAATCATCAAGACACCAGATAATTCAACAGAACCACTCATAGGCCTTGTCTAATCATACTGCCTCCCTTGATGATGCTAGGATTCAGAATAGACATGTGTATTTGAAAGTAAGCCGTGTATCCTTCTTTGGTTCTTTATCATTGTTCATGCATGTTTACCTTTTTATGTTTCCTTTCACTGCTGTGTTTGAACTTAAGAGTTTCTGCACAACTTGGATCTCTTCATCAGGAACGCTTTGAAGTTCCATTTCATCCAAGGTTCATTTTCCCCCTGTACCGTGGTACTCAGTTTTGCTGGGCAAATTGTTCTTTGTTGTAGGCCCCACATGCTTCCCCTTCTGGAATGTGGTATTCCAAGATTGTCGCTGCTTCCCAGTGGTGTCTGCTGAAGCACCTGGGAGCCTGACTGGTGCGCTTTAACATCCTAAAAGCTCTGGATTTTGGCTGTGATGTTCCTAGACGTTTTCAGTGTAGACTTTCTTTCAGGGTGTAACCAGTGGATTCTTTCTGTTTCCATGTAGCCTAACCCTCTGTTTCTAAGCATGCTGGGTTCGTAGTTCTATGTTTTAATGAAATGTGATGAAATGGGCAGCATTTGGATAGTCCAATAATTCTTAAATTTTTTTCTCCTTGATCTTTTTTACAGATCAGTTGTTTTTGCTGTGAAGTAATTTACATGTTCTCTTTTTTCACACTTTGTTTAATATGCCTTGTTGTCTTTTAGAGTCATTGGCTTCTCTTTGGTCTATTCTTATTTTTAGGGAGTTTGTTCCTTAGGAAAGGTTTTCTTCCTCTTGTGCCAAGCTGTTAATTCTCTTTCCAATTCTTTATTCCATAGCTCTTGTTTCTTTGCCAATTTTCTCCTCATTTATTTCTCATTTTATTTATTAAAAAATTTTAACTTTTTTTTAACTTCATCTTTTCCAGGAATTCTCATTGAGTTTGTGCCCAACCTGTATTTTTCTCTGACAAATTATTTCTAGGTGTTTTGGAGTTATATTCTTCTGTATTTGTTTATTATTGTGGGGTTCTTTTTTGTTTGCCTATCCTTTCAGCCTGACTTGAAACTTGATGTGAGGGTTTGGCTCTGCCACATTTCTGGAGGATAGGTCTTGTCCTGTGGATGCTTTATTGAGGTGTTCATTTGGTGTTGTATTTGTTATTCCAGGATCTCAGGGACAGGCTAGGGACCTGCTAGCTTTCTGTGCTCCAAGAGTAGTCTGATCCAGGACAAAGTTTGATTACTGTCTTTCTGCTATGATCTCTGCAAATTCCTGACCTGGGTTTCAGTCAGCAGCGGGAGATTACTACTGCACTCAACCCCTATCAGCCAGCTCTACGTGGTTTGGTTGGTTGAGAGTGACAGAATTGTAGGGTCCCCTTTGGCCTGGACATTTCTCTACAGGCTTCAGATGGGGCTAGAAGCTGAATCAGAGCCCTTGCTCTGCTCCTGGGATCTGAACCACCCTGCTGCTGCTTTCTTGTAACTTCCTCCTTTATTGGTACCACCTAGAACCTCCCTATCTGGAATCTCTACATTTCCCCCTCCTCATTTGCAGGTCCTTTTCTCAGTCTGCTCTGGTTCTATGACTCATAACTAGGGTAGTGGTTGATGAAGTTGGGGGCACTTGTCCCCATCACAATATCCTGTTTGGGTCTGGGTGTGGCCTCGTCTGAATCTGGGACCTCTTCTTGCCTGGGTGCACTGCCTCCCCTGGGCACTGGAGTGTCCAGGCATAGTGTTTTACTACCCTGACCCTGCCGCCTGTGTCAGCGGACCTCTCATGTCTCCCTATGCTTACCTGGTCCAGAAAAAGAACTCACTGCAACCTTTTCTGAATTTATCAGGAATCATTCTGGTGCATTTTCTAGATCTGTTTGGATGAGTTATGGATTCAGCTGCATTGCTTCCTACTACTCTACTCTCTTAACTCTGCCCCTCTTATGCATTTTACATCATAAGATCCTGATGTTGTGATGAGCAAACTACACTTTAGAATTCCCTTTCCTGTGTCTGATTTTAGCATCTTATGTTAATTAAAAGCCCGATTACAGAGCAGTTTGCTAAAAATCTTAATGCTGCTGTAATTCTTATAGTTGTGACCTACATTCTAATGATTTAGAGAAAATAGTAACACAACGCATGCGCGCGCGCGCACACACACACACACACACACACACACACACACACACTTTGCAGAGGAATAACAGGAACGCATGAGCCAAGACAGAAACTTGAGCAGTCACGGGCTTGTCAGGGAAAGTGACACTCAGTTGAGCTGGAGAGTAAAGGATGTTGTACATGTAGTAGTGGAAGAGAAAAGTCTGAAACATAGGTAGGGACCATGTATTCATGTTCTCCTCCTCCAAAAGCAAAGATTTTTAAATAAGCACATTCAGCATTTAGGGAAAATGTAAATAATTATGGATAGCATATTAAAATTGAGAATGAGGAGCTTAGTTTGCACAGAAGGCCTAGTGAGAGATTATTGGAATGGGATAAATATATTCACATGCTGAATATTTACTCATAACTTTTGACTGTTCAAGAAATTGGCCAAAGTCATTACTGGTCATTACAGGTTTTTGTGGAATCTCAAACTTGCTGAAAAAGAGAGTGGTCAAGTAGTCTCACTATTTTAAATATAAAAATATTCTAAATTTTAAACTGGTAAGATTAAATAATTTCAGAAAGCATAAGAAATCTTGATTATTAAATAAAATAAGCTAGAATCAAAAATAAAAAATTGGTGTTTTAAGCCGTTTTAGAAGGTTTATGGATTACATGTTAGTCATAGTAAAAAATGAGTATCCATAAACTTGAAATTAATATGTGCATATACTACCACATATAATAGCAGTTCTTTACTTTTATGCCCCCTTCCTCTTAGAAACCCAACCACCTTTATTTATGGTCATACATACCCAGTGGTTTCCTATATGTGAATATATATGTATAAAAACAGGTTGGGGGAAAACAAATTGTATGTTTATTGACTTTATCCCTGATATATACAGCAATGAAAAAGATGAGACTATTTATCTTTACCCATTGATTTCAGGGCACATTGAAGTTGTGAAATTGCTTGTCGCTCATGGAGCTGAAGTCACATGTAAAGATAAGAAATCTTATACACCTCTTCATGCTGCTGCTTCCAGTGGAATGATCAGTGTCGTGAAATATCTTCTAGATCTCGGTGTTGATGTAAGTACTGGGAAGCTTTGAAAACAACAGTTAAAAAAAATTTGTACCATTGGTCACTGCAATATAGACATTTTCCCGATGTTGTAAATGCTTCTTAAAGTTTTTCCTTTTGCCGAATATGATCTTCAAGTGTGAGAACAGCCATCATTCATTTCAATCTGCTAAACATTTATTAAAGACCTACTATGTGCCTGGCCTCATACTAAGGGCTGGAGACAAAAAAAAAGAGGGAAAAGACAGTCCTTGCCCCCAAGGAGCTTACATTGTAGTGGATTATTTTGCAATTTAGCAACTCAACATGATAATTGAGTATAAAGAGGGCAGTTCTACTTAGGAGATAAAGGGTATTCTTCTAGGATGAGTTACCTTCAAGTGGGTAAATTTTTTTTTAAATGCAGTCATAAGCTCTTCACCTCTGATTCTGCTGTAGGGTCCAGGAGATTCTGTCTTCCTGCTGAACAGCTTGTCGAAAAAGTTAGTTTTATTATGATTGATTCAATACCTTCTTAGAAACACCTCACTTATCCAGCAATTTCAGGCATCTGAAATACAGCTGAGAAGCAAAAAACCTTCTCAAGCAAACAAGATAGGTGTTATACAGGCTTCTGTGCTGTCACCAAAAAAGAGAGCTGCTTTGGCTCTTTTTCCTTGTGTTAATTCTAACAAACTTGAATATATGAGTTATGTGCAAATAGAATACAGAAGGAAGACATTAGGAAAGAGAAAGAGAGAGAAAGTTTAAATTATCTTCACATCCATTTTATAGATGCAGGCTTAGTTTAATAATAAGTTTTCTCAAAAACTTCATTTGGTAAGTCATGTTTTTGAATTCTGAAATAAGACATCCTTTCTTTTAGACAACATACTGATTTAATTTTTATAGTTTTAGTTAGAGTTTAATTTTTATAATTTTAATAGTTTTTTCATTGACTAATGCCTTTTAATTTCATTGTCACTATTTTAACACATTTAAGATTGTTTTTGTTTTATTCATACATAATATGAAATCATTGCTGTATGGATAGATGTATTTTCTAAATATGGAATCTACTTACATATAATCTTTAAGTGAACTAATGGAAAAGAGTATTGCACATTTAATACAAATTTTGAGCCCATAGTGTTAAGCATTTTGCTGTTTTTTTAACCAAAGTATGGCTCATATACCACAGTATTTCTTTAATAATGGAAATACAGAAAACTCAAGCATATTTTTTTCTAAGACTCTTAATAACAAAATACTTGGAAAACTGTTCATTAGAATAATTTGTATTTTTCAAGTATTTACCACTTTATATAAGTGAATTCTGTGGTGCTAAATAGAATGAACTTTCTTGAACAAAAATATTTTGAATAAAATCATTGAACAAGCATTTCTTAAGCACCTACTAAATGTCAGTCACTGTGTACTAGGTATTGGGGGTCAGGGGATAGAAAATATAAAGTGAAATTGGTAGTATCAGGAAAACATGATGACCACATGGATGGAAATCACGCCATCCAAAGCATCGAAATAGAACCAAAAGGAGCCTTTCCATTTGGTCAAGCTGATTCTTCATTCCCTAACAGTCTTTGCCTTTTTGTAAAATGCCAAGTTTTTAAGTCTGTAAAGTATCTAGAAATTTCATTTGCTTCACATGAATTGGGCAAAAAAAAAATATTACATAGATTGCATTCCTTTTAAAAATTTGTTTTCAATTGTTTGTATTTTTAGTTTTGAGTCCATCTATCCATGTGTGTGTCTGTGTGTACACACATGCATGTATAAGCATATGCATACCCACTCATTCATTCTTGAATGCATTACTGCAAGTAACCTGTTGGGAGTCCTTTAGAGAAATATGAAACATGCAAATTATTATAGAGACACTGGAATTTTCAATTTATGCCATTGAATTGTAAGTTATTCTCAAATAAATGGTTTAGTTTGAGAAATTATTATTAATTATTAATAGAAAAATCCAATTGGTAATGCTATTAGACATAAAGCTTTAGTTCTTATGTTTTTATGACTTTTAATGTCACAAATAAGTAATTAAGTCTTCAGCAAAAATTGTAAGATTCACTGTGTATGTTATTATTTTTAAAAAATATTTTTAGAAAATTCACTTTGTACTTTTCTATACTTCCCCTAATCATTCTGTTTTTCAGCCAATCCATAAAATCATTATGAATGCATACGTACAAATTCAATTCTCTCTATCCTATTAGCTGTTGCTATTCTATGGCTTAACATAGAAATGCTGTTTAATTACTAACACAGTTGTTTTCTAAGAAAAAATACTTTTAAAAATTGTCTGTTTCAGAAGTATTTTATCTCAGGTCTACAACATATTCCTTTCTTTCATAAAAAGCAGTGTGTTACAGTGTATTTAAGGGGCAGAAATCCTGATTTTGAGTTCTGCCTATGCTGTTTAGGACTTGAGCAACTTGATTATTTTTCAGCATTTACTCATCTGTAAAGCACCACCTCACAGAGTTAGTTGTTGGTAGTAATTGGTTTCTCTATCCAGTGTCATGTTTATGGTAGTGCTTTGTTTATAGTCTCTCTTTTGAATCTCTCAGCAACCTGTGGGGTTTGGAATAGCAGTGGGCATTTCTCCAGTGCTTTTAGATTTACATTTGTTATCTTATTTGATCTTCACAACAACCCTGTAAGGAAGGTGGTGTAATGATCCTTGTTTTACAGAAGAGGAAGCTGAAGCACTTGCTCAAGGCCACACAGCCAGGATCTCAAAAGCAGAGGATTCCAGTTCAGGTCTTCTAGACCCCTAGTCCAGATATTACAGGCATCCCCATTTTACAGAAGAAGAAACTGAGCCTTAAAGAAATGAGGCTGCACTGCTTTGTATTAGAGTGTAGACCTTCCTCCCACTGTGTCCAGCATTGCCAGTGTAGGAGGAATCGCCTCAGAAGTGCTCAGCAGCTCTCTTCTCTGTCTGACAGATGAATGAACCCAATGCCTATGGAAATACACCTCTTCACGTGGCCTGCTACAATGGACAAGATGTGGTCGTAAATGAGTTGATAGATTGTGGTGCTCACGTAAACCAGACGAATGAGAAAGGGTTTACTCCTTTACACTTTGCTGCAGCATCGACGCATGGCGCCCTGTGCTTGGAGCTCCTGGTTGGGAATGGAGCCGATGTGAACATGAAGGTGCAGTCTTTTAAATTACTTTGGAAAGTTGGTTGCTATTCATGAATTACATATTTACATCAGACTTGTAAATGTGTATAAAGAATAGCTTCCTTTGTCTAGAATTGTATAAAATCATTTCATAAGTTTAGTAATTTGAAAAAATCTAGGGTATCACTGAGAGATCATTTTTCTTTGTTTTTCTCGAGGGAAACATGCTACCAAAAACCTGAAGTATCCTGTCCACTAAGTGGAATTTAATTAACTTCGAGTTATTCAGAGATATCTTCACTGATTGCTTCATGATTTATCATGCATTCATATGCCAGTGATGGTCTTGTGGCCTGCAAAAAAACCCCACAAAATAAAGTCTGAATACTTAGAGAATAAATCAATCAATCAATCAATCAATCAATCAAAGCCTAAAAAGTAGGAAGCACTTTGAATTAAATGTTGGTAACAAATGTATTTTGCCAACGTACTAAGTTGCTATTCCTTTTTTTTTTTTTTTTTTTTGAAGGGGGGGGGGAAGGCAAGGTAATTGAGGTTAAGTGTTTTGCCCAAGGTCACACAGCTAGTAAGTGTGTCCAGTGTCTGAGGCTGGATTTGAACTCAGGTCTTCCTGACTCCAGGGCTGGTGCTCTATTCACTGCACCACCTAGCTGCCCCTAAGTCACTATTCCTTTACTGTGTTTGGGATCCCATTGAAGAAGGGGAGTTACCATGAAATAATTGTGAGAATCTCATTGAGAATGAGAATGAAAGGGGAAAGAACCATGCACTTCTTAAATACCTACTATGTGCCAGGGACTGTGCTAAGAGCTTTACAGATATTATCTCATTTGAGCCTCACAACAGTCCTGTGACGTGTGTGTGTGCACACGTGCATGCATGCGCACATATGTGTGCACTGTTATTATCCGCATTTTGTTGAGGAAACTGAGGCAGGGTCACACAGCTAGTAAGTATCTGAGACTGGGTTTGAACTCAGGTCTTCTGCCTCCAGGCCCAGCCATTTGTCCTCTGCACCACCAGCCATTTCACAGAAGGGTTCACGCCCGACGTGTGACACAATGCTATCCATAGGACCTTGGGCAAGTCACTTAACTTCTCAGATGCTGACTTGAGTTGGTAGAGGGAATGTCTCCATCCATCAGTAAAACCACAGGTCTAGTCTTTGTCCCCATCCTGGAGATTAGTTGCAGTTGCCCAGAGAATGAGAGAAGCTTCTTTATGGCCTTTTGTCTCTGTCACTCTGGAGCAGCAGATGGCTTGCTGCTACTGACCCATCAAGTTACAGTCATGAAAAGCCATCTGGTGATTATTCTTAGTCTGAAGTACCTTAAAATCCAGATGAAATAGAAGTTGAGTCCAGTAGCCTGGCTATCTGAAATAACAACTTGGGCCACCCAGCTTCCATGGCCTAGTGGGTACAGATACAGTTTTGTGGCCCTTTCTGGACTGCCTTCAAATTACTGCCTTCTCTCCCCACCTGGAGACAGTTTCCTAAAATTATATTTGGCTACAACATAGCTGGAATGGCTTCTACTTTTTATTTACATTTCAGCTCTTTGCACTTTAAAAAACACTACAATACAGAGCCTTCACTAAAGCCTGCTTTACCCAACAGAAAAGTTGGTGATGACTGGGTTCTTAAAGAGCTTAGCTGATAGAGCCCAGCATCTGCTTCTAGGCTTTGACTGCATAGCCCACCATGTTGCTGTAGCTCCTTTGGGAGGTTTTCTTTGCCCCTTAGTGGACAGTTTCATGAATTTGGAGTAGTTCATTCTCAGGGGTAAAAAGGCTGCATCAGTAGAAAGACTCTCACCACATGGAGGAAATCACAGATCCTTTAAGGATAGATAGCATCCAGTTCAATAAAAGTAATTGGAAACAATTTACAATTATAGAATTACAATTATAAAATTACAATTATATATTACTTAAAGCTTAGACTTTGACAAAATAATACAATTTGAAAACTGTAGAGAAATAAGATATATGGGACATTATTTACTCTGTTGTGAATTCCCCCCATTTTCCAAAGTTGGGTAGCTTTCTTTCGTTTCTTTCATTTAGATTTCATGTAGCCAACATTAAATTTTGTTCAGGTCACAAAATTCATATAATTTTGTATTGATGACAAAATTGCAATTAATATTACCTTTGCATTTGGAATTTTAACTTTCGTAACAATGGTAACAACATGTATATGTTGCAAAAATATATTTCATAAATAACAAGTTTGTGCTTCAATTTAGCAAACATGTTAAGTGACTGCTTTTTACTAGTCACTTTCTTGGTTTCTGGAGATTAAAAAAAATTTTTTTAAATGGTACTACAGTTCTCCTAACTCCCAGACCCCCTTATCTCCAAAGTATCTGTAGTCTAGTGATGATTGAATGATAGGTTTAGTGGAACACATAACTGAATGCTTTCCCCCAGCTCCCTGTCTAATAATTTTCTTTTAAATGTGATAGTTTAAAGCAACAAGGTGTTTCATTGCCCTTCAGGGATTTATTTGCTTTCACTTTTAAAATTTCTCAAACCTAGTATTGTGTATAGTTTTTGTACACAATTTTTTATTTCTTTAACATTTTAATTATCTCAACAAGAAATTTGGTGCTTAAAACAGGATTTCAATGTTCAAGAAGAGGTGTTGTAGTATGTATGTATACTAATGTGTGAAGAGGTGTTATAGTAAAATCTGTACATTATGTTCTTGAATATAGTCTTTTTAGAGTAGTTTTGATCTTGCTTTAAATTTGACACATAGGAGTATTTTATGTAGCAATGCTTCATCCCTTTGGAACACATCATTTTCTGATATTTGAATCTTCTGCTAGGAAAAAGGTATACATATCTGATGCTCTCACTTCTTCTGACAAATTAGTATCTGTGATTCCTGTCTAATCAAGGAGCTGATGTTAGTAAAATTTGTTCTATACTCTAAAGATTCATACTTGGAAATTCATGTCCATGCTTATTCCGCTGTCTTCTTAACGGTGACTTGAGTTGAGGCCTGATTCTTTAAAGGTTTGTTCTCTTTTCTTTCTTTCTGCTCAGTATCTTCATTCAAATTGTAAAGCCACACAGTAATTATGCACAAAAAATCCAGCCTCAATTCTGGCCATTGTTCATATATTTATGTGTATTACATAACAATACAACTAGTAGAATAACTATTCTTTTTGACTATATTTCTTTAGAGCAAAGATGGGAAGACACCCTTGCACATGACAGCAATCCATGGCAGATTCTCAAGATCACAAACCATTATCCAGAGTGGTAAAAAGTATTTTTGTTTCTGTTTTCAGATGTGGTTTTAAACTAATCTTTTTTTAAAAAAAAGACATTTGCATGTTATTAGCTGTTACCATAACAGAACACATATCTCCAAGTTTGGTTTCCAATCCCATTAAACATTAAGAATGCTATACTTCATGTAACTTTTGTTGTTTTCATTAGTGTTTTAGTTGTTTCACTTATATTTTTCTTACTGGAAATAGAAAAAGTCATTTTATGTATTGACAGTTTCTTTTTCAAGTTGATTTCTTTGTTTTGGGGGAAATAGAACTACTTCTTTGTCATTACTTAGAAATTGTTTTATTGTTGTAGGTGTTGATGGCTGTCTGTTTTGCATTTAGTTGCGCTATATTAATTTAAAATATCATGGTGGATTATTTTAAGAAAGCAATAGTCATCCTTTTCGAATAATTGAAACATAGCACCTAATAAGTATTTGTTTTGAGTTAAATTGGCTTGGCCTTTAGCCATTTGCAGAGAATTAAACCTTTTAAATACCATCTTTATTGGAATAATTTTAATATAAGTGTGAATCTGTTGTACTTGGGGGAAAAATTGCCATCTTAGTTTATATTTGAATATCAGTATAAATTGTGAATTAGAAGGAACTGAGAAAAAACCATAAATTATTCTTTTCTATCTAATATAACCTGGTATGCATCCATATAGACCTGACTACATGTGTTTTCTTGTAGGAGCAGAAATAGACTGTAAGGATAAGAATGGAAATACTCCGTTGCACATAGCAGCTCGATATGGCCATGAGCTACTTATTAACACTCTCATTACAAGCGGTGCTGACACAGCAAAGTAAGTCATTTTCAAGTTGATTAGTGACTCTGATTACACTATAAGCAGAATGAAATTAAATAAATTATTACAACATCATTTGGTTATTTCAGGAAAAGGTAGTTTTGGTACTTGGGTGAAGAAGTGATTATCAGTCTGCCTCAATTCCCTCTACTTGGGTGTGGATGCAATGATTTCAAATGATTTATTGTCAATTAATTTGATAATATGAGATAATAAAATCATGTGAATTTTTGTATTTTAAGAAAACTTTGGGGCAGCTAGGTGGTGCAGTGAGTAGAGCATCAGCCCTGGAGTCAGGAGGACCTGAGTTCTAATCAGTCCTCAGACACTTCACACTTACTAGCTGTGTGACCTTGGGCAAGTCACTTAACCCCAATCGCCTTGCCTGCCCCCCCCCCCAAAAAAGAAAAAGAAAACCTTTTTTCTTGTTGTTTTCCAAACATGAACTATGATGGTTTTGTAGTTGTAAACCTAGTGATTATAATAATAGCTTTTAATTATTTTTAATCTGTAAGAGAATATAGGTCAATAAAGGCAAGTTACTCCTTTCAAAACTTCTTTTAATTGAATAAAATTGACATGCACGTGAAAAACATAGTTTTCTTGAGTCTCAGAGTAGTGTGTATTTTTTATCCTACTCCCCCCAGACAGTTTAGAAAAAAGAATGCATGTATTTTACTTGTATTGTAATTAGCATACTATAATATTTGGTTTAGGCGGGGCATACATGGAATGTTCCCTCTCCATTTGGCAGCATTAAGTGGTTTTTCAGATTGCTGTAGGAAACTTCTTTCTTCAGGTAAGCAAATTATGAATTTTGGTATCTCTTGTATAACAAAACTAGAATACGTAAAAAGCCATACTTTCTTATTTAAATAGAATGGCTGTTTATTCTGTTTGTGGCTAAAGCTAACTTCTTCCCACCATAATTTTGAAGTTTTGATCTTAAAAATAGACTTTTTAGAATGAAAGAATATAATTAACCACAAGTCTATGTGAGCTAATGGAAAAATGTCAGTATTTCTGGCTTCTACACTTATTGAACCCAATTAGTTGTCTTTGAAAAGAAAATATAGCTAAGAAGAAGAAACAAATTTGAACTGTTTATGTCTGTATTAGCAAGCACACTAGTACACCCAGGATGGCCTGCTAGCACAGGTTCTTCAATCTGCTTTTGTAAAGGAAAGACAGCTTCATTCAAAGGGGTTAACAGTTGTACTTTAATTACTTTATTCTATCTAACTTCACAGGGGTTGCTGAGCACCAACTCCTACAGCATGCCCTAATCACCCCTCTCACAGGGGCTGGCGAGAAGAGCAGGGGGGGAACTCCCCCTACGTCTCAATAGGGCCAATTAAGACAGGCACAACTTGTGTGTTCCCCTTAATCCCCCTCAAGCCTCAATGGGGGCCAGTTGAGGCAAACACAGATCTCCCCCAGCCCCCTATATGGGGGCCGATCAAGGCACACATAGCATCCTAGCCTGTGCATTTCAACCCTAAAGGTTCCACACTCACTGACCAGTGCCCACCTGCTTTATACTTACATTACACCCTCCAGTGTCCTGACCTTTACAATCTAAACAGACAGTACCTGGCCCCTACAATCTATGTCGTGGTTGAGATGTTTTGAACCATAGAACTCATATCTAACACCTGGGAACAAGAGATTGTTATGGCCATGGAGCCTGGAAAAACAAACTCCTTAAGTTTACAATGTCCTAAATCCTTTTCCCACATTGTTACATTTGTTGTGTCTTTGAATATATGATGAAACTCTCATTATAATAAACTTTTATCTTGTTGGGAACAAGGTGGGATTTACATCTACAATCAAGGGGTTGTTAGCCTGGGACCTATATACACCCAGTGTTCTCTATATAGGTTTCAGAGGGTCTACAAACTTAGATGGAGGAGAAAAAAACAAAATTCCATCTTTGTTTTCACTAACCTTTAAGGAAAGAGATAATAATTGGTTCTTTCTACATTATTTCTAATGCACAACTTATATTGATATACAAGTGCAAACTGGGAGAGCAACTACTTTTTAAAAAATATTTTTCCCAAGGTACATGTCAAGACAATTTTTAACATTCATTTTAAACATTTTTTGAGATCAAGATTTTCTCTCTTCCCCTACCACTGAGACAGTAAGCAATTTGATATAATTTATATGTGTTCAATCATGCAAAACTTATTACCATGTTAATCATGTTGTGATAGAAGACACAGACCCAACAAGGGGAAAAAATATGAAAAAACACAGAAAGTGAAAAATAGTGTGCTCTGATCTGCATTCAGATGCCATCAGTTCTTTCTCTAGAGGTGGGGATAGCATTTTTCATCATGAGTTCTTAGGAATTGACTTGGATCACTGTATTGCTGAGAATAGCTAAGTCGTTCACAGTTGATCATCCTATGGTATTGCTATTACTGCGTATAATGTTCTCCTGGTTCTGCTCACTTCAGTTTGCATCAGTTCATATAAGTCCTTCCAGGTTTTTCTTATAACAGTATAATATACTATATTATGGTATAATAGTATTCCATCACAATCATAATACCACAGCTTTTTCAGCCATTCCCCAGTTGTTGGGATCCCCATCAATTTCCAATTTTTCACCACCACAAAAAGAACTGGTATAGATATTTTTGTACAAATATGTCCTTTTCCCTTTCGGGGGGTCTCTTTGGGATACGGACCTAGTAACTGATATTGCTGGGTCAACGGGTATGCCCAGTTTTACTGCCCTTTGGGTGTAGTTGCAAATTGCTCCCCAGAATGGTTGGATCAGTTTACGACTCCACCAGCCACATGTTAATGTCCCAATTTTTCCACATCCCCACCAACATTTTGTGTCATTAAGCAGTCTAATAGGTATGAGGTAGTAATTTGCATTTCTCCAATCAATAGTGATTTAGAGCACTTCTTCATATACCTATAGAGAGCTTTGATTTCTTCTGAAAACTACTGGTTCCTATCCTTTGACCACTTATCAATTGGGGAATGACTTGTATTCTTATAAATTTGAATCAATTCTCTGTATATTTGAGAAATGAGGCCTTTATCAGAGACACTGAGCAATTCTGTTTCACTAAGCACTGACTGGAATTTAGCATTTCTTTCAGTTATGAATGTGTCCCCCAGACTGCCTAATTGTCTGTGACATAAAAAGGTCAAGATCTCATGTTCTACCTGGTGCATCAGAATTCATCAAACAAAAGAATGTGGATAGAACTAGCTCCCATTTTCAGAGGAGAGTTTAAGCTGTTAATTAGAGCAAGAGATCAGTAGCTATTCCCAAACTAGGTCAGCCAAAGGACCTATATTTGCCCTTAAAATAGTATGATCATTGGAATCAGGCAGAACTACCGTAAAAAGTCATGGTCCAGAATACTGATTAGCCAGAGCTAAAAATAAGCCCTGAGAAAGTCTTTGAATACGTTAAAAAAAAAAAGAGCTAGGTTCTGTTTTAGTTATTTTTTATTGTTAGGTGTATTTTTCCTTACTTTGGAACTTTGCTCTATTGATATTTCTCAGTAAATTTTGAAAATAACTTATTCCTGTCTTGTGTTGATTAAATTATTACTGTTTACTAATAATAACAATTACTATATTTAGAAGCAGGGGAGAGAGTATTGTTTGTTACCTTTGCGTCTTCTCCCTGCTGGGAACCAGAGGTAAAGCATCGAGGAAAAAAATAACAACAGATCACCACAAAGGAAAAAGTTATTTCTAATGTTTCCCATCTCTAAGGAATTATGTATCAAGTTCAGTAACTTTACAAATACTGAAGTTATAAGTGATATGTTATGTATAACACTTTTGCATGAAACTTTCCTGGACTATTTTAGCAGAACTTTGGTTTATACTTTATGTCACTGAAGATTTAATTATTTTTTTAGGATTTGACATAGATACTCCAGATGACTTTGGCAGAACTTGTCTTCATGCTGCTGCGGCTGGAGGGTATGTTTCATAATTTTTATATGTTGAAAAAAAATCTGGTCATGGCAGTTTTCTCTCCCATTGCTTTTATTAATTGTCAGTAATCATGACATACAGGAGGCGAGAAGTTACTGGAATTCAATAGAAAAAGAAAGTCAGTGAGGGATAATGTGTCTGGGCTTATTGTCTCTGGTGCTATTCCCTCTGACTTTTTCAGAGGAGAGGTAGGAGATTCAAACACAGAAAGGTTAAATTATTAAATCATTGCACTGTACTGTGACAGCTAAAGCAGGCGGCAGTGTAGCAAGGTGGAAAGGAGAGTGCCCTGGATGAAGAGTCAGCAACAACCTGTTGTCCTCAGTTTCTTCATATATAAAAATGAAGCATGACTTGGATGAAGATCCTTCCAGCTCCAAGTGTGTGATCTATGAAGCAGGAGATAGAGAACACAAGGAGCCAGGAAAATACATAAAACTTTTTGGGGCACGGTGCTTAGGAAATGGAAGCATTATGATTCTAGAAGAAGATTGGTTCCCATGTTTTCAGATGTTCCATAGAAAAAGTAGAAACATGCCTGTGGACTCTGACATTTATGGCTCTTAGAATCTGGGGGAAAAGAAACCCCTGAGGCTCTCAAGTTCAAGCTGCAGCAGAACAAGAAGCTTCCCTGTTAACATAGAGAAAGGTCGCCTGCTGTTTTGTGCCTAGAGACCAGCTCCGTCTTACGAGACCATTCTACTTCCGGATCACTCTCCCGACTAGGAAGTTTTTTCTTATGGCCATCTTCAGTTTGCCTCATAATTGCTTCTGTCTTATTCTGTCCTTCGGAGTCCAGCAGAACAAGGTGACTCCCTCTTGACAGTCCTTCTGATGATTGAAGACAGTTGGCAAGTCTTTCTTCCTTAGGCTGCACGCCTGCAATTCCTTTAACTCATCCTCTTGTAACCTGAACTCAGGCCCTTTTGACATCCAGCTCTCTGTCCTCTGGATGCTGTGGCTTAGTCTTCCTCCAGTATGGATTCCCTAAGTGAGCGCAGAGCTGCCCCCGGAGTCCTGTGAGCTCATCAGGGACTGCATGACCCCATCTTCTGGTCAAATGTGTCTTCCACTTCCCTGGGGTGTATAGCTCCTGTGTACCTGTGGCATGTACTTACGAAGGGCCTTTCTGTTTCCTCTTAGAATCTTGATGTTTTTGGTCTTTAGCTTGCCATTGCCATTGGTATTCTCTCTTTTCCAGTCCAAAAATAATTATTCTTGTAGAAAACAGACACCAGAAGAAAGATGAGCAGCTTCTTTATGAGTGTCCATTTCGTCACACATTCATTCATTCATGGGCATTTAAGTGACTGCCATGTTTCAGGCACCCTGCTAGGGACTGGGTATGCAGGGACAGAGATGACTTTTCCTTCCTAAAGAAGCTCAAGGGATGGAGAATGGGGCCAGAGCAGTCCGAGCCTCCTGTGGTGGGGTATCCATGGAGTCCGGCTTTAATACAGAAGGTGGAGGAGAGGACAGAGTACAGAGGCAAGCAGATGAAGGGAGACTGACTGGGACCTGGGATAACAAGTACATCAGATTGGCTGAAGCATCAAATCCTTGAAGCCACATAATGTGCATTAATAAGCCTGGAAAGATAGGCTGGAGATTGTGAAAAGCTTCCAGTGCCCAACACCGGAGACAATGAGGAGCCACTGAATCCTGCAGGGCCTGGTGTGGTTAGACCTGTGCTGGAGGAGCATGGATGGATTTGGTGGTTCTTTGGAGGATGGATCACAGACTAGGTCAGAGGTGCTGTAACCCCTGCAGATTCCTGACTTTTAACCAGGTTCTCTTAGTTTCTTTTGTACTGTCTTGAGTTGCTGTCAGGTTTATTTCTCTTTAAGGAGAGAGGAGACAGTAATAAAGTCTGTCCAATTAAAATGAAGCCCATTTCTTGGCCTGAATGGATGATTATGTGTAATCTATGTGACTCATTCATAAATTCATAGGCTATCATCGTTCCCTTTGACCTTTTAATACATCCTGCCACTTCCCAAACTGAATGCCCTCCTTATGGCTCCCTCTAATTGTCCTGTTTTCATTTAGAGGCGCCACTACTTTCCCCCTTTTTTTTCATTCTTTGATACGATACTGCATTCCTCTAGTCACTTACTGAGTCGTTTTGGTGGTTTCCTCCCTAATGTGCTTCCTATCTTTCCATCATTATAGTACTTCCTAAGCCAAAATTGTTCTTCTCCAATCCATCCTCCATATGCTACAACCAGTCTAGTCTTCTTGAAGTATAGCTCTAATTATGTCAGACCCTCACCCACTCCCACGACTGCATTGGGTCCTGATTCTCTAGCCTGGTACTCAAGGATCTTTTATGCTCTGGCTCAACCTGCCTTGTCCAGTCATTCCTTACCTGCATAGGAGTTTCCCCTTTTCTCTGGCCACAGCAGGCCCCTAAAACATCCCCTGTACATATGTTCCTTCTGCTTGCCATTGAGGAAAACATCGCTACTGCTATTATTCAAGGGCTGACTTAAGAGACAAGACCCTATCAAGTTATCTCAGTAATTTGTCAAAAAGTGGTTTTGCTAGAACCTTAATCCCAAACTCATTTCATATTAATTTCTAATTGACATGAATTATGAAAACACCCAATTTAGTGTGTATCTTATTTAATACTTTAAGTATTAAATAAAGTATTTAAACATTTAATACTCTAAAAGTCATTGTAAATTCTGTAACTACAGTGTAATTTTTGTTTAAGCCACGTAATAAGAGGGGAAAATATTTTGAAGTATAACATGTGATATTTAGATTCCTTATTAAAAGTTCTTTATTACAGCTACATTATAACTCATTTTGTAACATGTGACTTTAAAATTTTACATAGCACAAGTTTTATGTTTTAAGTTCTATTAACATGTTCCATTACATGTTGTTATAAAAGTTACCCTTTTAAAACTATGACATTTCTTTTTGTGCCATCAGTTAATATTTCATATCTATAAAGAGCGTTGTCATCTAATTAAATTCAACTTGAAAATAATTGATAATAGTAACTTATTTTTGAGTTATCTTAAAAAACTTTTACAAAACATTTAATTAAGCTTATTTTGACATTACTAGGAATTTGGAGTGCCTAAATCTTTTACTTAATACTGGCTCAGACTTCAACAAAAAGGACAAATTTGGGAGGTAGGATGTATTATATTTTATTTACTTTAATTTTGTGACTTATTTGCTTTCCTTTTTAATTTTATTCAAAAATGCTATTTATGACTTAATGTGCCATGAACATGGAAGCCAGAAAAGACCATCTCTGGTGCTGATAAGTTTTAAGTCAATGAGCCTTGCTGAACTATGCAGCAAGTCAGTGAGTCATTGAGGGTCTTAGTGAGAGTTTAAAAGACTACATCCTAACCATTTACTCTCATGTATAGCTAATTCAGTGAAACACACATTTAGTACCCCCAACTGGATTTAAAGTGTACTGTGCTAGGTTTGGAATATTCAGAGATAAAAACAGTATAGTCCCTTCCCTCAAGGAAAGGAGGAAGCATTCTACTTTGGATCTAAAGCAAGGTATTTTGGAATAGGAAATACTACCAGGAGGCTCAAAGGGGTGCCTCACCTGCACCCTGAAACCAGGGGCTTACAAGAACTTGAAGGTTCTCAGGAGGTGAGAGCATCACCATCATGGGGGACAAGTCTGTGCAGACAATTGTTGTCTAGAGGATGAGTGACACTCAGCTCAGTTTGTCTAGAGCATAGCATGTGTGATAGGTCTAAATAAATGTGTTAGAGCCAGATGTATTAGGAGGGCAGAGTTTATAATCTCAAAGAGGATCATATATATGTCTGAAAGGTTCGGAACCGCTGGATATAAGAAACTCTCAAAGTAGGAGGCAGAAGAATCAAAGCATATATTTAGGCTCCACAGTAACCAACCCATGAACCAGCATCCCCATTTTGATATATTGATCAAAAGCTTCCAGGCCCAGTGAGTACGCCTCGCAAGAGTAACCAGGAGGCCACAGAGAAGCATGATGGTGTACAGCAAAATCATATACATGCTTCCCCTCTATGGTAAAAAGATTACCCACTGGCCTCAGGTCCTTGTTCAGCTTCCTCCCGTAGGTCAGCTCTGCTACCAGCAGCTCCTGCTTCGGCTGTGGCTGTGGCTGTGGCAGCCTCTGGCTCCAACGGAAGCTGTTTTTAACCATCTGGCTTCTGCGGGGGTGTAAGGTACGCCGGGGAAAGCACAGGTTCTTTCAATCTGCTTAAGCAAGGGAAGCAAGGTGAAGGGGCCGACAAGCTTACTCCAGTCCAACATACAAACAGCATTCAGTTCAGGGGAAAAAGCCATCTAGTCAAGGGCACTTGTTGACTAAGTGCTAAGGAGCCCATTTTTGGTTACCAACACACCAGATCATATCAAGACTCAGTTTATCCTAGGGGCAATAGGGAGCTTGAACAAGGAAGTGATGTGGTAAGACTTAGGATTTGGGGTGATTGCTTTGGCAGCCATGTAAAATATTTGGGGAGAGAAAAATTGGAAGTTTTTCCATTCCAGTTGGAATGCTATTGTTATAATAGTCTAGTCAAGAAGATATTAAGGCCTACATGACATGGCTGGCAGGGCACAGTGGATAAGAGTACTAGGTCTGGAGTGAGGAAGACTCATATTGCAGAGCTCAAATTTGGCCTCAGATCATTCCATTTAGCAATTAGAAACCAGATTGCATGGGGTGAAGAAGTAAGTAAGAGGGTTAGAATGCAGAGGCATTGAGAGTGGACAGATTCACAGGGGTGGGGAACCTGTGGCCTCGTGAGCCTCCTAGAGTTTTGCCTGTAGGAGGGAAGCTGACAGATAGAAAAGCCATTTTTGGAAGGGGCAGCATCAAGGGAAGGTGTGTTGGAGAGATGGAACATGGCTTATTTGATGGTGGGTGAGAAGGCATTGAGAAAACAGGGCTGATGAGGGTGGTCAGAGTTCATGGAGGAAACCTGGAAGAAGGTGTGCCATCAAGGGCACAGTAGAACTGGCTTTAACTAGGGGAAGGGTCACACTTCATCAGAGCCACAAGTGGCTGTCCCTAATACCATCCTATAGCCCTCCTCCAAAAACCCTCACAGGACTCAGACACTAAGAACACTTTTTCTTTTGCCACAACACATGCTTTTCTGTAAAACTCAGGCAGATAATTCTGGCTCTGTAAAGCCAGTAGTAGGAAGAAAACATTGAGAAACTTAATGTCCCTTGTTTGTTGTCAATTAAACAAGGAAGGAAGACCATAAACAAACTGGGCATCCCACCCAGCAGTGACCAGTGCTTGTCCCATTTATGCATGTGCTTTCTATAGGGAGGGATATGTGGATGTATAGAAAATAATGTGATTGGGTTTCTGTATTAAGGAAATAACTATAAAAGTAGAGTATAGCAGCTAATATTTTATGAGGGGAAAGCAAAGATTAAAAATCTGTATGACTTCACAGTTATTTTGAGATGTGCTATAAAGCACTCTTATGAGTGCTAATGGAAAAAATTAGTTATGGATTCGTGTGTAGTTACAGAATGCTTTTGTAGCAGATTTACCTTCTTAATTATCCCTTAATGTGACAGAAATGAAAATTAGTCAGTATCCTCTGAGCACATGGCTCCTGAAAGGTTAGAGAGGGCAGCTGAAGTGTTCAAGGTGCTCAGGGAAGTTAGCCTGGAATTGCCTAGGTAATTGGCGTTGACTCAAAACCCTCTTTGTAGTAAAAGAAAATGAAGCTTACTGTGCTGTAAATGTATATAGGTTTGAAAAGAAACAATTCCATGAAGACTCTTTCTTTTTGTTACCTTTGTGTTTCATTTGATTCTTTTCATTACTAATGTTTATGCAATTTTGATACTCTGATAGCATTCTGAAAATATTATAGTGAAGAAAAAAATTGACTGCACATATTAAAACAAACTGTAGTTCTTCTGAATTGTCAAATGTAAATGGGTACATACTTACCCATTTTTGTTTGAGAAATCTGGTTGACATTCCAGAGTTCTTGCCATGCTTTTTTTACTCTTTTATTTCCTTCCAATTTTCTGCATTTAGAACAGGAATAGCCTTTTCTCTCCTCCCTGCTACCTGATTCTCTCTTTTTGAACTTCCAACTAGCCCACCATCAACCTTCTGTATAAGGGAGATTAACTTATATAACATCAGCTTAAGTGATTTCTGTGTGTCTGCAAACAGTCAAGATTTAGTAAAATCTGCCTTTGTTTCTGAAGTTGTTTACTGGTGTGTATTTCTCTTCTTTATTGAAATGGACATGGAAGAACGCCCCTCCACTATGCTGCAGCCAACTGTAATTACCAGTGCCTGTTTGCTCTTGTGGGGTCAGGAGCCAGTGTGAACGATCTGGATGAGAGAGGCTGTACGCCCCTGCACTATGCAGCCACCTCAGATACAGACGGCAAGTAAGTATGACGATGATGGGACCAAAGTTCACCCTGCATGTCAAATAGAGTTTTAGTGGTGTCTGTCTCTGTATCCCCAGTGCTTAGCGCATATTAAGTGCTTCACAAATTCTTAACTGACTGACCTCTGTTTCTTTAATAGGTATAGCATTTGTATTATGTTTCTCTTTGTCCAAATAGGAAAAATAGTTTTGCAGATGTTTGTTCTTAAATCATGGCTTTTCCCTCACAGCCCCAGCATCTGGGGCTTGCCATTCATCAACTCACATTCCAACACAAGCCACTCTGGCTGCACAAACCCCTTCCTGTAGGCCAGCCAAACTCTCTTATTTTACTAACTAGGAGGAGTGCTTGCTGGAGATGAGATGAGAGTAACTTTGTTTGGGGAGCCACCTTAGAATTTATTATAAAGAAAGAGGGAGTGAAGTCATATATAGTTAGGCTTGTAGCCTAGATTTTGGGGAAAACAGATTTCAAAAGATTCAGAGAAAGAATGAACAGTCAACAAATATTTATTAAGTGCCAACTATCTTTGTGCCAGAACTGTGCTAGGAATACAAAAGAAGGCAAAAGACAGTCCTTGCTCTCAAAGAGATCACAGTCTAATGGGGAAGAAAAGATGCAAACAATTATGTACAAATAAGCTACATACAGGATAAATTGGAGATTAGCAATGGGGGAAGAAGGCACTAAAATTAAGAGGGATCAGGAAAATCTTCCTGCAGAAGATAAGATTTTATCTAGGATTTGAAGGAAGCCAGGAGGGAGGTCATTCCATGCCCATGAAGATGCTATGTTAGGAGATAGAGTAGTGTCTTCTTCAAGGAATAGCAAAGAGATTGGTGTTACTAGCTCACAGAATATATGGGGACTGGTGGAGGAAGGTGTAAGAAGACTGGGAAATGATGAAGGTGTGTGTTATGAAGGGTTTTGAATGCCAGCAGTTTTAAATTTGATCCTAGAAAGAGATGATAGGGAGACACTAAAGGGAGACACTCCCGATCTTATTGGGAGATGATATGTTCAGGCTTTCACTTTAGGAAAATCATTTTGACAGCTGAGTGGAAAATGGGCTTCAGTAGGAAGAGACTTGTGGCAGGGAGACCCACTAGAAGTCTATGGCAACGGTGTAGATGTGAACTGATGCAGCTGGCGCCAGAGTGGTGACAGTGTCAGAGGAGAGGAGGGTCATATACCAGAGACGTTGCCAGAATAGAAACATTAGCACTTGACAGCTGTTTGCATGTAGCAGGTAAGAGAAAGTAGGGAGTCTTACAAGGATGCCACAAGTAGGTTGTGAGCCTGGGTGACCAAGTGAACCCGTCTTTGAGATATCATAATAGTTCCTTTCTTTTCCCTTCCTGAAATCTACATAAGAAGTCTGTCTTTTCTAGGTTTGGTTGATTCCTTCACTATAGTGAGGAGCATTTAACAGCCTAAGGGAAGGAGAATGGTTTGCCCTAAACAGTAATAGGGAAGTTCAGAAGAGGAGAGCTTTGAGGGGTGGGGGGGTTGTTAATGAGTTCCGGAAGGTAGAAATGGCCAGGTGTAGCAGCTGATTGGTAGTGTGGATTAAGAGAAGGTGAGGATGCCGATGTTATGAATCTGGAAGACTAGAAAGGATGGTCATGCCTTTGATAGAAATAAGGTAGGAAAGTTTGACAGAATGGTGGGTTTGGTGAGAAAGGTAAATAGGTTTCGTTTTAGATACACTGAATTTGAAGCATGAATGGGACATGTCTAATTTGTAAGACTAGAGATCATGTGCCCAGGGAAGGCCTTGCCACATACCTGTACCCACCATTAGGAGGCAGGAGTTTCATGAAGAGCCAGTTAAGGTGATGAGAGTGGCCAGATTGGTAGCAGAAGAACCAGGAGAGAATCGAGTACCCCACCCCCATAGGAGAGGTTAAGAAAGATAAGGACTGAGAAAAGATCATCAGACTTGGTCTATTTTAAGAGAGCAATTTTAGTTGAGTGAATTCAGAAGCCAAATTGAAAGGAAAGACCATGGAAGTAAGAAGTATGAGCACTTTTTCTAGAAGTCTGGCTGAAAAAGAAAAGCGAACTACAGCACAATTACTTGAGGGGCTGGTAAAGTCTGATGAAAGGTTTTTAAATATGGGGAGATTGGTTTGTGTTTGTAGACATCAGTATATAGAAAGTAATTGTTGGTTAAAGAACAAAAGAAGGAATGGTGGAGATGATGGCCATCAATGGCTCGTGCAGAAAGGAGTTGGCCTTGGCAAGATGAAAGGCCACCTTGTTCTCAGAGAGTGGAGCATAGAGGAGAAATTGTGATGTGATGTCAGAGGTTCTTGAGCATGTGGAAGAAGAGGCAGCTCATACTAAATAGGTTGTTTCACAGCAAAGCAGGAAGCACTGCCTTCAGCAAGTCAAGTTAAAGATTTGAGGAAAAGCTAAGGCTTGGGACAGCATCTGTGGAACCCGGAATATAGAATCAGTTACAGAAGAATAAGAGAACGTCCCAGTTGAGGTTAGATAACATAAATTTGTCATGGACCTGATCAAATTAATTGCATGAATTCTTCCAGCTTCCTTATGCAGCTGGTGTGAGTAATCCAGGATTGAAGTTTGACAAGGTGTGAGTAATGGGACAAGAAAGCAAGTGATTTGAGAGTAGAAGACACTAAGAAATTTTTGTAATTAGTTTCTTTAATGTGTTTCTCAGTTTCATAGTTTATGCTTCTAATGTGCAGAACTTGTATTTCATTGAAGTTGTGCCTTTTGGGGGTTTTCCCCATCAATTTTAGATAATACCACCTTACTTGGGAAATTTTATGGGAATAAAGATCCTTTAAAACGGTCTTCCATATTATTTTACTTATAAAGTTTCTCATTAAGTTTTCTTATTATAATCTATCTTATGAAGATGATATTTGGAAGGGCACGACACCAGTGAAATCATGCTAGTTCAACAACTCACTCAAAGTCAAGCTAATTTTATCCCTGTTTTGAGAGGATGAGTCAGAAGGGGTTGTCATATGTATTTCCCTCAGATGTTTCCTCTCTCCTTCTGGGGATTAATGAAGTGACCCGCTATACCTTTGTTCAGAGCCCCTGAGGGTTAAGACCTTTATTTAATGAGAATGTGTATATGTGTATTTTTTCCACTGGCTTCTTCCAGAATCTGTGCACATTATTCTCCCCTCCCCCACATTTTTCCTTTTCCTTCCCTATAGCAGTTCTTTATTACAGATTCCCCCTCTTTTTACCTGCATGTCCTTGCCCCATCTTATATCACCTACCAAAATCTTCTCTCCTATGCCTACCCAAGCAGAAATAACTGCCTTCTTCCCTAAAAATCCCCAGTGTGTATTTTGTTTGGGAGTATATTGGATATTTCAGACATACATTATTTAGCTCTTTTTGTTCTCATGCTTTTCAACCCTCTCATCGTTCTGGTAAGGAAACTACATTCTCTGATTTTATCTCCTTTTTAGCCCCTTAATTTTTAGTTCTTTTGCATCACAAAAAAAGAACTGTTACAAATATTTTTTGTGCACAGATGGGTACTTTCTTTAATCTTTTCAGGGGACAGGCCTCGTTGGGGGTACTGCTAGATCAGTGGGTTTGCATAATTTAGTAACTTTTAGGAGCATAGTTCAAAATTGCTTTCCATAATGGCTGGACCGATTCAAAAATCAACAACAGTATATTAATATATGGTGACATTGAGGTTTAAAGAAGATGTGACGTATACTGTTAAGATCAAGTACCCTTTGGGGTTTAATTTGACATTTTGTTGTGATATGTACACCCAAGTTTTTCTGGGCCATAATTATAAGAAGTTGAAAAAATTGAGAAATGATGGTTCTGTGATAAAACTATTATATCAGTATCTTTCAGATGAAATAATTGAAACTATTTTACACACATTGTATACTTCAAAAGAAGTCACTATATATGAAGCATTTTCACTGGAATACTTCCTGCTACTTTAAAAACCTCCTCTTCACATAGGTGTTTATTTTCCAAAAACAACTTTTTGTTTCAGCACTTAATGGAGCACTAAGTCAATACCTTGAAGTAATGTTATTCTGCCTATACGTTAATCTTGTTCTCTGTGTAGAATTATTTCTGTTTTATTATTGTATATATCTAGTAAACTTGATTAGACTTAAATGATTACCATGAGTAAAGTGTTTGCTCTTTGTGTTTCATATTTGACATAACAGGGAATTTGTGTTGTGACTATAGTAAAGTAATAGAAGTTAAGCATATGCAGACATACTCTTCAATACTTTGAACATCCCTTCAATAGTTTAAAAGACCTGTGATTTCATCGGTATGAGTACTCCTTTGATATATTGTAATCCCTTCTTACTAAATAATATTTCAAGTTGCTATGTATAAAAAAAGTCAACTATTTAGTGGCCAACTAAGCATCTGATTACTCTCTTTGCAGTCAAGTCTGCTGGTCCTCAGGTTACAGTCTTAACACCTTGTTTGTACCAAAAGCCTTCATGATAGGACCTTCTAAACCTCACAACTTTATTCCCAGAGCCTTTGAGAAATCGGGGATAGTCAATGGCATGCCATGGAAAAGAACATTAAGGTGCCCAAACATGCTAGAACTTGTATGGTCACAATGCTGTTTTGATGATTCTGCCTGAAACATTGGTATGACTCTTCTCGAAATTCTTTTTCTAAGCCAGTTGGAAAGGCATACAAGAAAATGACATTGCAGATCATCTCATTATAGTCATCTCTGCTTCTCCTTCCACTCCCCAACAGTCTTATTTCAATCATCCATCTTATTCATTCTTATTGTTTCAGAGTTGTAGTTTTAGCTATTTTCCAAAATCAAATACCCCCTCATTGTACCCCCACCACGCCATCACGCCATCATTGCAAATAAAAGAATATGCTATGGCCTCTAAAGGTGATTCCAATAGAGAAATTCCAAAAATATTTTGAACGGTGAAACATCACTGGAAGTAATTAGGTAGCCTATCAAGGTGATTTTTTTTTCTGTAAATGAATATATAAGATTTTTTTAAAATCAGTTTCTGATTAAGAAGGAATTGGACCCAGTGATCCCCAAGGTTACTTCTAGCTCTAAGATTCTATGACTCATAGCTAATGGGTTTTTTTTAACATGAAATTATTTTTATTCAATTATTTCTAAACTTAATTTTTTTTAAAGTTTTGTCTTTTTCTATACGACAGTCATTTTCCAACATTTACCATATGTCAAATTGTCATAGCCATTCTCCAATATGAGCACCCTTTTTGTTCCCAATTTTTTGCTAGCAAGTTAATCCTTCTTAACCAACAGCCCTCTCCTTCTTCTTCTTGTTCGTTTTGAAGGAAGCTTAGTTTGTATTCCCAGTACTTGGCACAGTACCTAGTGCATAGTAAGTGCTTAATAAATGTTTGTTGACTGGCTGACAATGGAAAGAGAACAATGTGAAACTCAGAAGGCCTAGGTTTTATAGTCTCAGATCTTAGATGTTTTAGTTGTATGATTTCTGGGAAATCCACTTCTGTGAGGGTCCCTTTTTTTAATCTTTGAAAATATAATGGAGATTCCTACCTTACTTTATAGGGTGTTGTACAAGTTAGAATAATATTTGTCAAAGTACTTTAAAAATTTTTAAGTACTACACCAACATAAGGTGACATTGAATGTTCTCCAGTTTCATTTATAGTGAAAATTTTATTGTTCTAAAGTGGTATTGCCTCTGGTTTTTGGACAGAGGTTTCACCTTTATACTGCTTCCATTGATCTATGATCTTATCAATGTGGGACGCTTCCTCTAATGATGTAAATTATATCCCATCCTGGAGAGACTTCTCTAGATCTCTTGAGGTTGTCTAGTCTTTAGAGAGCATGTAGGCTGTCTACCAGTTATTCCTCCCCATCTTGCCACATGATAAGTACACCGGTTTTCCTAGTCTTTCATGTCCCTGATAGACATTCCTAATGGCAACTCTTCTTTTGTAATGTATTTCAGCCTTAAATTAGTGTACAATGGCAGTGAAGCCTTCTCCAAATGAATGATTATTTGTTAAGTTGGTGCCTATATTACAGAAGAAAAACCATATGTGAGCCTTACAAGTCAGAATGGGATTTGTCAAAAAGCTTTTCAGTAGAATCACACCAGGCCTTAGAAATGCTAAACATGAGAGAGACTGCAGCCTTCCACTGGCCTTAATTTCTGATGTAAATTTTAACTCCCTTGAACCAAACATTCACTCAGGACTTTGTATTCAGTATTTAATGTAGTCAGACCTTTCACGATCCTCTCAGTTGTTGGTAATCTTCCCCAAAATTGACACACTGAAATTCCTTTGTGTTTACTTTGTGTATCGTTGGTGTTTGTTTACCTTTCTTTGTACACGCTTGTCAGCCCAAAGCATGGAAACTCCTTGAGGACAGAAATAGCTTCCATTTTTGTCTCTTGTGCTCCCGGCAGTAGGCACAGTGCCAGCCCGTAGTGTGTATTATAAATATTTAGTGAACTGAGTTCTATTTCTTGGTAGCCATATCAGCTCCCATGAATGCAAGTATTATCTTTAATGTTACTATCCCCAGTGTACACATCACAGTTTCTCCTCTGCTTCTCTTTATACCTTACCTCTTGATAAGTGATTTCCAACTTGAGTTTTTTGTTTTTGTTTTTTTAGCTAGTACTGTTTCTTGTCATCTCACAGTAATGATTGGGAATCATGAAATTCTCAAAATGTTATATTTTTCAATATGATTTAATTTAAAGTATGTTATATAGGCCTTTTGGTTATCTGTTGGTTATAAGAAAAATAGTGAAAAGACAATGATAATACAGCTAACATTCCATGGTACCATGGAAAGAGGAGACTTTAAAATTGGAGGCCCTCTGTTCAGATCTTGTCTCTGATACTTACTACCTCTGTAAACTTGGGCAGGTCCAGGCCTCAGTTTCTCTATAAAGTAAGGAGGTTGGTCTGTCTGGCCTCTGAGATCTCTTCCAGCTCCAGATTCATAATTCTCTGAACTGTGTTATCTCATTTGTTCTCATTTGGGGAAGTGGGTGAGATAAATACTGTAAGTATTACTAAAGTTTTAACTAGGAATAACTTTTCCCTGGGGCTTGACAATAGGACAGAGATAAAGCTGGACATAAAACAATATCATCAGGAAAGGAGCTTTTCCTTCCCTCCGAGAGGATTCCCCATTTGTCCTCCTCCCCAAGGAGTTGGACGGAAGTAGGAGGAAGGGGAGCCCAGAAAGAGGGATGCTCTAGCAGTGGAACCTTGGACTTGGGGTAAAGGAGCCTACTGTGAGTAGCAAAATCCATACTTAAAGAAGTAAGGTCATAGTTACATAGAAATATTTGTAATTTGCCATGTGAGTAATGCTTTTCCATGTGAGAATAGTTATGTGTAGGCAAACATTATATATTTTGAATTATCCTCTGTTTTATTACTGGTTAAAGTAAAGGATGTTAAGATTATGCATTTTACTGTTCCTCCGTAGGTGCCTGGAATACTTACTAAGAAATGATGCAAATCCAGGAATCCGTGACAAACAGGGATATAATGCAGTTCATTATTCTGCTGCCTATGGTCATCGTTTATGTCTTGAACTGGTAAAAGTGCTATTTTTTGGTGGGGAGTAATATAATTTTGTATTTGAATAATCAGAAAAACAAACTAATAATAACTAACATTTATATGGGCTTACTACGTGCCAGGCATGGTGCTAAATGCTTTACATTTCTATCTTTGGATCCTCACAACAACCCCGGGAGGTAGGTGCTATTATCATCCCCATTTTACAGATGAGAAACCTGAGGCAAAGAGAGAGTGGAGTGACTTGTGTCTGAGGCTGGATTACCAAGTTTTCCTGGCTCAGGCCCGTGCTCTATCTGTTGTGCCCCCTAGCACCACTGATTTGTCTCACTAGAGAAGGAAAAATGATTCCCATTTGTCATGTCAAACATGCTGCGCTCTTCCTGTCTCAGGGAATACTCTCCTGGCCCTTGGCTTCCTTCTGCCAGCTGTCTTGATCTGTTTTTCCTATCTTCCACTAACCAGTTTCTAAGAAAAGTTTATGCTCAGGACCTGTACTTCTTGTCACCCCTTCTCTCAGTCCCTTGCAGTCCAATTTTTGTCCTTTATGCTAAAACTGCTTAGTTTCAGGTCACCAGTGACATGATGGTTGCTAACTTATGAGGTCTTTGTTCCTACCTCATCCTCGTGGTTCTTCCTACATACAGTATCTGACCCTGTTGATGACCTTTGTTCTTGATTCTCTCTTCCTTCAGCTCCTGTGACACTGCCTCTCCTGGCTCTCCTCTCTGACTACTGCTCTTCTCCCTTCCTTTGCCCACCTCCAAAACATAGACACCTTCCAAGACTTTCCTCCATTTCTATGGCCTCAACATTTGGCAGAAGACAGCCAAATCTGTCCCAGTCCTGATCTTTCTAACTCCGTTCCCATATTTTCACCTTCTTAGTGGACAAACCCACCTGGATGGTGCACTGTCTCACCTAGCTTTTCCAAGTTGGATTAATCTTCCTACTTAAACTTGCTCCTCCCAGCCTTCTTATCTCATTTGATATTAGCAGCCTTCTAGTCACCTAGGTTCTTCCCTTTCTCATGCAATTGTTAGCTACATTCTGTCAACTTCACCTTGACAAAATTAAGTCCTTGCCCCCTACTCCCATACTCTGGATTTTCACCTTGATTATTATTAATTGCCTCCTTACTGTTTGATGTACCTGCCTCTTCTGTCCATCCACTCTATAGCGGTCAACATAATATTCCTAATGTGCCAGTCTCTTTACCTCACTTCTCAAAAACCTTAGGGACTCACCATCACTGTGAAATAAAAAATAAAAACTCCGTTTCTCTTCATGTATGTATTCCATGTCTTGGCCATACTCAATTACTTGTTGATCTCTGATCTGGTATTGCCTTTACCAGTCCCCATGTCTGTAGCTCCTTCCATTGCTTCATCTAGCCTTTCAAAGCTCATCTTAAAGCCTCTCTGCTCCTAGGCATTTAAAAATAGTTTCTCCCTCTCTCAGTTTCTCATTCTTTTATGTTGAATCTCTAAATTAAAGTGCCGCTTCCTACAAAAAAAAACCCCATTCCTCATTTCCCGTATTGCTAGTGTTTTCCTCTGTCAAAGGTAGCTTCCATCTACTCTATGTTTCTCATGTATTCAACTATTTGTGAACATGTTCCCTCCCCATTAGAATGTAAGTTTCTCAAGGGCAGGAATTATTTTTGTTTATTATTATTTTTTTTAAATTAGCTTAAACTATAGATAGCTAATTAGAGTACAATTAAGTCTTTAAAATTCACATTTCCTAAATTTATGTATTTCTTAAATTCATGCTTGAATTTAATTAAATTTGGCTCTTTTATTCCTTATCAACTTTCTAGAAGGAAGGAGAAGTGAAGAAATGAGACCTCTAATTATATTCTTCCCTTATTGTTACTCTTTTTTTCCTTTTTCACTAACTTCTCCTCCTTCATCCAGTTGCCTGCCATGTCTTCCCAGGACTTCTGGGAATATGTGAAGGCAGCATTTTCTGACTGAGGGAAATAATCAGCTAAGACTTTACCACTGCAAAAGGAACAATGATTTCACATATTTAGGTTTGAATTGCTACCTACCATTCATCCTCCTTGACTATAACCAAAGGAGGTTAATGTGATACAGTTTATAGGGCACTGAACTTAGAGTCAGAAAGATCCAAATTCAAATTCCACCTCAGACACTCACCAGTTGAGTGACCCTGGACAAGGCTGTTAATTTCATTGGTGTCTGAAGACCTCTGAACCAGTAACAAAATACAGAGTAAGTTAATGGTTATTTATACTGAAACAGACTCATCAGGTCAAAGCTTACTAAAACAATTTAAAAAACAAATCAGAAACTTAAATGATTCATATCAGAAAGTGACAGGGAGTAAAGAGTAGGAGGGAAAGAGTGAGGTTCTGCTGTTGAATTTTCTTGCATATAATTGCAGATTTAGAACTTAGAGAATACATAAGTTTCAGATTTAGGTATGTTGTGATTAAATTCTTAGATCCAAGTTATAAATACCTTACTCATTGTTTTAAAAATCTCAAAAATACAGAGTTTAAATGTTTATCTCATGTAGTATATGAAACATAATGTAACATTACCTACCCTACAAAGATGCAGGGAGGAATATTTTGAAAACTTCAGATCTACTCTATAACTATGAAATTGCCCAGGGTCATATAACCAGTATGCGTCAGAGGTGGGAGAGACCAAAACCCAGGTCTCCTAAGTGGCAGAAGAGCCAAACTGCATTGTTATAGAAAAAAATTCACCAAGAGCTCCCAACACATACAAAATAACAGGTCCCATCCAACCCAAAAATAGTCTTTGTAAACTGCTACTACTCCTTTTGGAAAGCTTTTTATTTCCTTGGAAGGCAAGGACAAATAGTACAGTGTTTAGATTAGTGACCACTGAAATATATAGATCCAAAACAAATAATAAAAGAACTGTCTGTAAATATGGAATACTTTTAATATTTGATATTGAATGTTAATTATTGCTGATACTGTATAAAATATATACTTTCTTTTTGAAATTTATTTCAGATTGCCAGTGAAACTCCCTTAGATGTTGTAAGTACATGCCTTTATAAAATACTGCATGAAAAATTTTATTGTGACAGTTTAGATATGGTTCTGACTCAAGTACTGAGGTACACTAATAACCCTCATATGGTTGGGCTTTTTTTCTTCTGATCTTCCATAAGGTTATCCCGTTTCCATTGTCTTTCACAGTCATAGTGGCTTTAACTGGGCCCATACCTACTGTGTTACATGGAGAAGAAATGATCAGAGGGAGCTGTGATAACAGGAAAAATTGAAGTAGTGTTGACAATTTGATAGCTTCCCTCTAACTTGTCTTTGGTATGTCTTCAAATATCACTCAGTCCGACCAATTTTTTAGCTTTAATCTTTCATTTTTCAGGTACTTTTAGTGGGGATAAAAAATCTCAATTTAAAAATAAAAATTAGTCTGAAACTTTAAAAATTGAGAATACTTGCTTATTTGTAATGTGTGTTTTTGAAGCAACATTTTTCACATTTAAAGTGTGACTTTTTTTTTTCCTTAGCTAATGGAAACCTCGGGTACAGATATGTTAAATGATTCAGATAACAGAGCACCAATAAGCCCTTTGCACTTAGCTGTAAGTATTGTTTCCTTAAATTACTTCATTCTTTATTTTATGGGTGAATTTTTCATGTATTCATAAAATCATATGACATTATTTTGAGATTTCCATGGAAATGAACAGATAGTGTATTTACACTCATACAAATACAGGGGCTCAAAAGTTGTACCAGCAAAGCAATAATCACAAGATAGATGATAATTGTCAAAATGCCTATGTGGTTCTGTATCGCAAAGCATAAGAGACTCTCCATATAGAAAACAGAAGAAGTAAACCTTTTATTCAGACACCAGAGAACGATATCCTGAAACCAATAAGCCTAATCCATCATAGCAGCAAAGAATTCAATACATAACATCACAGCATGGAGCCTTGCCATCCCAAAACCATCTGCCCCTTGGTGGGGCCTTCCAGAAACACACAGCCACCACACATCTGTTCTTTCCCTCGGCTCTAACTGCTCTCTCCCTAGTATTTCCTGTGACAAACTTTCCTTTTCCTGTCAGCAAGCTCCTCCTGCCACATGTGACTTAGGCTCCCTGTGATGTAAGCAGGTCACATGGCCTATTAATGAGTAGGAAAGATCTTCAAATCTAAGTTGCTGTCTAAGCCAACCACATCAGCATAGGACCCCTTTACCTGTTGGCTGCAGCATGACCACACCCAGTCCCACCAGAGTCATTTCTTACCAGTAGTCATGGGCCCTGTGATGATCAGGGAGCCATCAACTGCAATCCTCGCTATCCGAGGAGGTCCTTTGGACCTTTTCTGTTCTGCTGCTGTGCCCTTGAGACTCCTGGGTGTTGCTATCTTCCTTGTGCCTACCATTTACCCATGTAGCTAAGCTCTTCCCCAGTTAGAATTTGAACTCTTAAATTGCAGCTGTCTTCATTTTTCTATTTGCTTTTTTGTTTCCATTCCATAGTTAGATCTTCCAGCTTCAAAGGTTCTGTGATCTCATTGATGCCTTCCTCTACCTTTTATATGGGTGCCAGTAGAGTCTATAAACTATCCATTCTCCTTATGTGACCAGCCTGTCTTCTTTCTTCATTATATGTATCTTAGATGGTCTCTTTTATACTTCTTTTTGCACACAGTTCTTTGACTACGTATATCAGTGTGTGCACAATGAGTACAGTACGTATAAACATGTATATGCAGTATATCTGCATGCCCATATCTACTGCCTACCATGCATATTCCCATTGCCCTTTAGGTGGTGATACACAATTTAATTCTTTGAATGTAACATTTAGCTGGATCAAGTAGAGAGAGAGAGAAAGGGAGGTGGAGAAAGAGCGTGTGTATGTTAGAGAGACACTCCAAAGGCATACAAATGTGAGAGACTATTTGGTATCATGAATGACAGGCCAGTCTCAGAGTCAGGATACACAAGACGACACCTCTCCCCCACTAAATACATACAAGTGGTATATTCTTAAATAGTTCACTTAAGCAGTCATTTGACCTAAGCAGTTTCCTATAGGTTACAAAATAGTTACTAATCTGCATTGATAGTCTCCCTCTTATTTTACAAATAAGCAAATCGAGTCCCAGAAAGAAAATTTGCCTTCTCATACTGTCACCAAAATCTCTTCTCCTGTTACAAACCTGTATAGTCAAAACAAATTTCTGCATTGGTCATGTCCAAAAAAATGTATCTCATTCTACATTCTGAGTCTTTCACCTCTCTATCAGGAAGTAGACAGCATGTTTCATTATAGCCTTTTAGAATCATGGTTAGTCATTAATTACATTGATCATAGTTAGTAATTTGTTCAGTCTTGTTTGGCTTTGCCATATTTTTGTCGTTGTCTAAAGTGTTTTCTTGGTTTTGTTCACTTCACTGTTCATCAGTGTAAATAAGTCTTTCCAGATATCTCTGAAACCAGCCTTTTTAGCGTTTCTCATAGTATGGGTGTATTCCATCACATTTACATACCATAACTTACTTATCCGTTTCCCCTTCTATGGGTACCTCTTAAGGTTCCCATTCCTTGCCACCTCAAAAAGAACTCTTCAATATTTTTGGACATCTTAACTTGGAGATTGTTTTGCATAGGGCTAAATCCTCTCTTAATATGCCCTCTCCAAATTCTCCTCCCTCCTCTCTTTCTGCTCCTCTTTTCCTGCTTAGTGAAATATAGTTCCGTATCCAACTATGTGTACATATATGTATGCATGTATGTGTGTCTGTGTGTGTTTCCCACCTTTGAATAGTTCAGATGAGAGGGAGGTTGAAATGTCGGCTGCTCCATACCCCTCCTCCTTATATACTTTTTCTGGCACACCCTGGTTATGTGAGATAATTTTCCCTAACCTTCCTTTACCTTGCCCCAGTGTATTCCTCTTCTCCTCTCCATCTATTCTTTTCTTAGGATCATCAAGATACCAGTCTGTCATGGATATAGGACCCAGAACTGGGCACTGGGCAACAAAACTACCAGTAGGCTCCTGACCCCTTCACAGTGTCCTGTCATGAATCTGATCGTGTCCTGGTGTGGGTCTGGAACTTGTCTCAGTGCATAGTCTCTCCCTGGCCACTGTAATGTTCCGTATGTGTCATACTCCTGGCCAGACTCCACCCCCAGTATCCATCTACCTCTCTGTTGTCCTAGGTTGGACAAACAGCTCCCTGTGACAATCTCTGGATCCCTCTACCAGGATTTAGTCTGTTGCATTTTTGAGATCTCTTTGAAGGAAGCTTGTTGTTTTCTGTCGTCGTAGTTGTTGAGGCAATTGGGATGGGAGGGAATGAGCTCGCTCGGTGGCTTCTGCTTCTCTATCGTCTTGACCCCAGCCAGAGTCTGGTTCTGCAATTTCTGTGGCGCCCCTGTCTGTGTGACCTTGAGCATCTCTCTTCACATCCCTAGTCCTCAGTGTCCTCATCTGTAAAATGAAGGGGGGTATCTGACGATGCTGTTCCTGCCTCCTTCCTCATGATGTAAGTAACTGTGTAGGGGAAAGGTGAATGAAAATAGACTGTTGACTTTTTTAAGATGAACAACCTTACTTGCTTCCTCTTCCATTCAGACTTCTTCTCCAAGTATTCTTTTCTTCTTTCAATGTACATTTATTAAATGCCTACTATGTGCTGGTTACTATCTGGATACTGGGATAGATGTATAAAGAATGAAATAATTCCTCTTACAAATGAGATTATGTTCTGATTGGGGAGATAGCAAGTACACGTAACTTTATATAGTGTAAATGTAAATTGAGTAAATACAAATATACACTATTAGTTAAGTACAAGGTAGCTCAGGAAGGAGGAACATTGACAGTTGGTGATTTCAGAAAGACTTCCTGGAAATGATGCTTTTATTGGTATTTTTGAAGAGAGCGGTTTGATTTGAATGAAGAGGCCAGAGGCAAAATTGCAAAGGATTGAAGAGTGAGAGAGAGGAGAAAAAGTGAAAGCAGCATATATTGACCATGTTTCCAAGGAGTTTGGCTGAGAAGGCAGGAGAGATGTAAGATGATAGTTTCTCGTGAAGGTATTTATAAAGATGGAGAAGGATTTGAGAGAGGAAAAGAAATAGTTTAGGATGCAATCTTCTGGAAGAAATGGGAGAGGGTGGGATCAAGGGGCGATGGAGAATAGTTAGCCTTGGCAAGGAAAAGAGCACTGAAGTGTGTGAGACTGGAGGTTGATTGCAAGGGATTTTGAAATCAAGAGAAGAAGTGTAAAGGCAGCTCACATAATAGCTTCAGTTTCTTCAGTAAAGTAAGAGGCAAAAATCCCTCAACTGAATGAAAGTGAGTGGGGTTGGGGTGGTGGTTTATCAGAGTCTTGAATAGGAAAAAAGAAGGTTTAGAATAACTCCTGTGGAAAGTAAGAGGGAATTAATTAGGGGAAAAAGTCAATTATTAAACATTTATTAAGTGCCTAATATGTGTCTGATAGCTGTGACTCAATAGATAAAGTGTTGAGCCTGGAGTCAGGAAAACCTGAATTCAGTTTCAGACATATATTAGCTGTGTGACCCTGGGCAAGTCACTTAACCTCAGTTTGCCTTAATCCACTGGAAAAGGAAATGGTAAGCCACTCCAGTATCTTCACCAAGAAAACCCCATCAATAGTATTGTCCGTGGGGTCACAAAGAATCAGACACTACCGAACAACAACAAAATATGCCCAGTGCAGTTCTAAGCTCTGGGGATACAGAAAGAGGCAAAAGACAGTCCTTGCCCTCAAGGAGCTCACAGTCCAATGAGACAACAATAAACAAATGTATATAAACAAGCCATATACAAGATAAATAGAAAACAGCTAATAGAGGGAAGGTAGTAGAATGACAAACAGTTGGGAAAAACTTCCTATACAATATGGAATTTTAGTTGAGACTTAAAGGGAGGTAGCAAAATTAGTAGGCAGGAATGAAGAAGGAGGACTTTCCGGGGATGGGGTATGGCCAGAGAAAATGCCTTGGAGCTAAGAGATGGAGGGTCTTGTTTGTGGAGTAGCCAGGAGGCCAGGGTCACCAAATTGAAGATCCAGTACATGGTGGGGAAGAAGACTGGAAAGGACTGTCTTACCGTAGTAAGGCCCCAGGTGAGGTTGAGAAAAAACATAAAACTAACTTCAAAAACAATCTTATTGTTGCTCTGTGTAGAGGGTTCTGTATACCAGTGTAAATAGTCCATAAGTTTTTGTCAGGGAAAAGCTTCATGTTAATATTCCAAAACCTCTTTTCCAGTGAGTATTTAATCTAGTCTCTGGATCAAGCACGTACGTTGTAGTGTGGATGGCTGGGGCCGGGTTGGGGGTGGGGGACGGCAGCGCAGGCCCAGGCTGGTCAATTTTGGGAAATTGCGTTTATTCTGAGAGATCCAGAGACAACTTGAGATTGACATTTTTAGCACTAATTATTTTTAACAAATTTTGCAGTGTTTCATTGCTTTTCAGAACATCTCTTGATTTTTCTTATTCCCAGTCAAATCTTTGAAAAAATACTTGTCATCGCATGGACTTTTGAAACTTTTTGTTTACTTGATTAAGATAAGAGTATACTTTGTGCAAGGTCTCTCTATGTTGACTCTGGTGTTTGGACTATCAAGATATTTTGTTCTTGAAGTACACACTATCTACTTTCCAAAAGTATATAGTTAAGAGATGGATCAACCAATATAACAACACACAGAAGAAAAAGTTTTTCATCAGTGCATCCACACAGCCACTTTCCTTGTGGGGACAGTTTTCATTATAGGAAAAGAACTATTATTTTTACATTTACTAAGCTCCTACTATGTTCCAGGCACTGTTAAGTGCAGTGTCTTTGTACACCCAGCACAAGGTGCATAATAAATGTTTGATAATTCGACTTGAGCTAGGTGGTGCAGTAGTTACCCCCTCAGTTAACTAAGTTAACCTGAATGCTGCATTTCCCATCTATAAAAACAACTAGGACATTAGTTTTATATGCTGTGTTAACAATTTTTAAATAAAATATTTTAAATAAATTTTAAATAAAATATTCAGTTAGAAGACTTTTTAATATGAAATTTTAGGATTCATCTAAAGCATAGCAATATAAATGTATAATGTAAATAATATAAATAATGTAAATAATTTCTTTTGTGCTTTCTAAAATAATTTAAAGTCACTCTTATTTGATGTGAATTTTTTAAAATTTTTCTTTCAGGCCTATCATGGTCACCATCAAGCTCTAGAAGTGTTGGTACAGTCTTTGTTAGATCTTGATGTGCGGAACAACAATGGAAGGACACCCTTAGACCTTGCAGCCTTTAAAGGCCATGTGGAATGTGTGGACGTACTCATTAATCAGGGAGCCTCAATCTTAGTCAAGGATTATGTGGTAAAGAGGACGCCTATTCATGCTGCAGGTATGCCCACACCAGTTTCCTAAGTAGCTCTCAGAATCATCTTTATTTTCATTGTATTTAGTGATCCTTCTGAATACTTGCACCACTGTGCTTTAATACCTAACCCAAGGATAGTTCTTGCATTTGTCAGAATCAGAGAATCTGGATTCAATCCGAAAGCTAATACTTAGCTGACTGTGAGATGTGAAACACATCTCTTACCTTGCTGGGCCTCAGTCTTTTCATCCGCAGAATGAGAGGTCCCATTGTATGGACTCTCAGTTCTAGCTCCAGAGCTATCCAAAGCATTTATGACATTGATTTATCTGATGGAAATGTTGCTTCAGGAGTTCTAATCTTTCAGGTCTTTTAGCAGCATCAAGCCGAAGTACTAAATAGCATCTGTTTCTACCAGATTTTGCCAAATCAGTCTTGATTTCAACAAAATAAATTAAGCTTTTAGTGAAATTTTGTAAAAGAAATGATTCTTTGTCAGCCTGCCTGCTCTGATTTCAGGTTTGAAAATTGTGGTCACCATAAGTCTATGGTCAACATGTCATATTTACTAACTCACCTAAATATTTAAATGTAAGTAGTAGTATCTGGTGTGTCCTTCAGTGCAAGAGTTGACTCTTCCACTGATGATACATCTGAAAAACTAACAGATTTCATCAGCAACACCCACACAGTTTTTATATCACTTGGCCAGACAGGCTCCCTGACTATGAGATCTTAGATTTCAGCCATTGTGAAGCTGTTCCCCTAGGTATAGCCGTACTCTCTTGGGTATGTGGTGAAAATAGAGTGATATTTTCATATTTTACTCCATATCAGTGTTTGTGTACGTATCTCATTTTCTCTATTAGATTGCAGGCCCTTCCTTAAACATCTGTTCTGTATAAATTGAAGTGGGACAATTTGAATATATGGGCTACAAAAATAATTTCAAGAAATCTTTAAACTCAGTAGTGTGAAATATTCACTGATTTCTGGGGAGTAAGAGCAGCTGACAGACTGTGGACCCTGAGCAAAAGTTTGGGGCAAAGCCCAGCAGCAGCAAGAAGTCTTGGTTGATAGTTATTGTAGGAATGATTCCTGAGAGTAGCGTGACTTGGTTCTAGCCTTAGTCTGGCCACTAGCAAATTATTATACCTTTCCAGGCCACAATTAACTCTGTAAAATAAGGGAGTTACCTCTTAAGTACACTCCAGCTCTAGGAAGGTAAGCACCTAAATGGCACAGTGGATAGAGCATGGTCCTGGAGTCAGGGAGACCTGAATTCAAATGCAGCCTCAGATGCTTACTGGTTGTGTGACCTTGGGCAAGTCATTTAACCTCTGCCTGCCTCAGTTTACTCACCTGTAAACTGGGGATAATAATAGCACCTACCTCATGGGATTACTGTGAGGATCAAATGAAATACTTTTACAGTACTTTGCAAACTTTAAAGTGGGCTATTATTTATAATTTTTTGACACTGTATACATCGGGGGTTAAGACCTAAAGTTGGTAGATGATTGGCCTTTTTTTTTTTTTTTGCTCTGGGTGTTGTTTAGTTGTTCTATATAAATAGATCCATAGGATCTATTCTAGAATTCTTGATTCAGAAGTGAAAATGGGTAACTATTATTATCATTGTCGTTACTTTAAAGGACCTCCCTACATAATCCATAAATCTTTTTGTTAAATACCTGCACGTAGTTTATTTCTTCAGTTATTCAAGGAATAGATGTGATTGTGTCTTACTAAATTACAGATAACTTGCTCTAATATTAAAATCTTAACCCTATCATTATCATTTATGATTATTTCCACTATTAACCTTACATTTTACTTTACAGCAACAAATGGTCATTCAGAGTGTTTACGGTTATTAATAGGGAATGCAGAGCCACAAAATGCAGTAGACATTCAAGATGGAAATGGACAGTAAGTTTTAACAAATACTATTTCATTTTTCTTTCTTGGATATGAATTCCCATATATTTTGTATTTTTGGCCATATATACTTCAAACTGCATAACTGAACATGTTAAAATTGAAATTGTAGTGCTCTTAAGATGAAGATATGTAAAATAATCTCTAATATCTACATTTAGAAAACTTAAAAGGTACTATTATGGTTCATTATTATTCATAGAGCAGAAGAAGGGATGCTAAGTAGTATCATTAAATCTTTTGTGCATCATACTCTCTTTCTCATGTTATTCAGGACTCCTCTGATGCTGTCTGTTTTGAATGGACACACAGACTGTGTTTATTCACTACTGAACAAAGGAGCAAACGTAGATGCCAAAGATAAGTGGGGAAGAACAGCATTACATAGAGGGGTAAGAAAAAATGTTTTTTCTTTGTAACAAAGAAGTAGACTGAATTTCGTTGCCTTTCATTTTCTTCATTAAATTTTACCATCAAGTAACCCCAAATCACCCATATATTGGAAAGAGTTATCTGGTCGTGGTGTACAGTTTCATCAGGCTGCATTAATTAATTTTAGATAAGAAAATGCCTAGTGACTGAAAACATAGAGCTTAAAATCATCCGGCCCATTGCCTTTGTTTCATAGATGAAGAAGCTAAGACCCACAGGGATGATTTATGATGGTGTCACAGCTATAATTAGTCCATTTTCCCCCTACCATCAAATTCCTTCACCTGTATCTTCCTTTTCCCTTCTGAATTCTTTCACTTTTTGAAATTACATTGGTTTCTCACATTGTTTTCCCAATTTTTTATAATATGCCAGATTAATTAATTTCTTATCTTAATAAAAATATCTGAATTAATCTAATTCTAAATCAGAACTGCCCTCATTGATCTCAGAAAAACAAAGATAGGAATCGTGAGTTCACATAACGCTAAATCAGGAGAATGACTGTTTTCTAATAGCGATAATACTTTGAAAAATATTTCATCTTAAGATGGGTTAGGAATAATAGTGTGGCTTTTTCTGATTTGGGGCCACTTATATTCTAACTCTTGTATAGTTACGCCAATGTGCACATTACTTCTCTTCTAGGCAGTTACAGGCCATGAAGAATGTGTAGATGCATTGCTTCAACATGGTGCCAAGTGTTTACTGCGGGATGGTAGGGGTCGGACACCCATACACTTGTCAGCAGCCTGTGGTCATATTGGTGTTCTTGGAGCACTGTTACAGGCAGCAGCATCTGCAGATGCCATTCCTGCCATAGCAGACAATCATGGCTATACATCGCTTCACTGGGCCTGCTACAATGGTAAAGTATTCTTTTATAATGTGAAGAACAGGTTTCATTCAATCTTCATAAGATTGGGCAGCTCTCAGACATTATATTACACAGAGCCAACAAATTCAGTTTGACCTTGCTGTTCCTGCAGTCTCTTTGCCTTTGTGCTGTCCATTCCCCATGCCTGAAAGGCTTTCCCTCCTCACTTCAGTCTCTTGGAATCCTTGGTTTCATTCATTCATTCATTCAGCCTTTCCGGGTCTCCTCAGCTGCTTCTATCTTCACCTCCTGGGTTACATTGGCTAATTTATATGTATCTCTAATAAACCTCTTGGATATGTGCATGTTGTCTCCCCTAGAATTATAAACTCCCCAGGGACAGGGACTGTTTTGGTTGAACACCATGTCTGGGATCTACCAGATACTTACTGCTTTTTGATCATTTAAGCACATACCTCTGTTGCTGTACTGATTACTAGAGTATAAAAGAAAAGACAAAGCTGTCTGCCCTCAAGAAATTTACATTCTACTGGAGTGATCAAACCTACATAGAGATAATAATTTATTGTGTGAAAAATGCTGTGGAAAAAGCCATTTTAAAAACTTTGTTGAGTATGTAGATTATTTCTTGAGTATGTAGATTAATCACGTTTATAGGGTGTTACAAAATTACTATTTTCAATGTACTTTAAATAATACATTTGAATATTTGGGGTATGTCCTTATCCTCCTCTAAGTAGACTTGTATTAAAAAACAAAAATTGTAAAGCTTAGCAAAATATTAAAATATGTCATATATTCCAAACTGAAATATGAATGTGTGTCTTACAAGCACATCACAAGATAAAATCCTTTTATATGAGAGTAGGGTACCAATATTCAGCATATTTTAAAGAAAGAAAAACTTTTAAGAAAGGTTATCACAATAAGCACATTTTTACATTAACTCTGTAATATTGTTGAAGGATTTTTTTTTTTTGCTTTTAAAGGTAATTCACATAAAGTTATTCTTTTGCATAATATTCTCATTAGCTCATTTTTTAAAATATAATGCTTTTTTAAAGAAAAGAGGGTTTTTTAAAAAGGTAGTTTTTAGAGTGAGTGTTAATACAATTAAGTTAATTAAAATTATTTTTTTTGAATTTAATTTTAATTAAAATTAAAAAGAATGAAAGGTATCCAGATTTATTTTACCAAAGATTGTCAGAAGATTTGTAAAGGCTTGAATTGGTCTGTGGCTTTGGTCATACTTTTTGGAAGATACTGTAATATATCACACATAGTGTATGTGTTACTGTATTAAAGTTTGTCTTCATGATTTAAAGCAGAAAAACAAGATTTTTGTTTTGCTTTACGGTATACTTTTTTGACATCGGTGTCAGGCAGCTGTGAGACGACAGAATTTATACAAAGCTGCATTATTTCACATTATTCCTTTGTTTTTATTGATACTCATTAAATTTGTAATAAAAATTATTTTAGAAAAAAAATTTCTAGAAATTTGGGAATTTCTCTCATTCATTCAGCTAAAGATTTCTAGAAAGTTTATGGCTTAGCTTTGCTATTCTTGAATTCTTTTTCTACCTACCCCATTTCCCTTTAATTCAAGACTTGTTCCCCAAAAAAATCTCTTTAAAAGCTTTTAACTACTTTTAAAATTCTTGAGATTTTCTGTTTCTGTAACTAAGGAGGCCCAGATTACAATCCCATGTTCCTTGGCCTTATCTCACTGTTGCAGCTTCCTAAACTATACAAACAAGAATGATAAAATTTTCTTTTTCTGTCTTAACACAGATATTTGGGTGGGGGGTGGTGGTGGTAATTATAGACTTTTTAGTTTTGCTTAACCAAAAAAATGAAGAAGAAGAAAATTTATTAGCCAATCTGTAAGTCCTTTGAATTCCTAAGAACTATATAAAGCCAGTTCATTACTGTTCCAGTCAGTCACTTCACTCATGCTCCTAACTTCAAAGTATAAGATGATAGCCATACTTAACAAATTTGGCAGTTGACCTGATGGGGTGCCTCGGTGCTTGTGCTTGGACCCTAATTCCAACAGCCTCTGCTTGGGTGCCTGTACCCCAATTCCAAAACCACACCCAGTTCTAAAATCACATCTTTCCCTAGTCTCAAAATACTGTCTCTCTAGCTCAAGGGCAGCATGCCCCAACAACACACTTATCTCTACTCCTTTCACAGTAGGCAGCTGTGCCTATCTGTAGACTGACTCCTTGTGTACTGATAATTGACTGTGCACTGGGTCCTGACCATGTTTACTACTTACTGACCTTATTGATGTGTATCCTAGATATAGTCAAATGTATACTCTTACATTTATTTTGTCTAACAAGACATTTGATGAGAGTCACCTAGATGTTCCCAGTCATCCCTTTAGTTTAGACCATTAGTTAACTTAGTGACTTAGTGACATTTCACAGTCAAAACCACCACTCCTCCTAGTAGCCCCACCTTGAGCTATTTCCCAGTGAACTCTGGGTAATACACTTGCATAGTAGATACAAAAAGTGCATGTTCCTTTAAGAAGTAACCACTCCTTAACCACTCCCTAATCCCACACCAAAACACCTAATTGACGTGTTTCACCCCCAAATCTCACATATAAACTTTCCCTGCACCTCTGTAAGATTGCGGGTTCCCTAAGAACTCTTGCCCACTGTAAAGCGTAATAAATCTTTGCCAACTTTACTTAAAGAATGTTTGAGATCATGAATTCATTCTGGATGGCCCTGAGCCTCTCCAGTACTCGGGTCCTTGAGGGGTTCTCCCCCTCAACAGCCCCATCTGGGAACTTTAGTTTTGGGATTCTTGAATCTCTGGGTTTTTCTCCCTTAACAGAGCAAGCAGCACAACATGTACCCTCAAATCAGCTTTGTAATTATGATGTGAAAATTATAGAAGGAAATAAGATATGTGGTTATTGGGACAACAAATTACTATAGTGCCTTAGGGATAGAATCTTAGGCTTATAAAGAACCTTTTTACGGCAGCATGTAATTTCATCAAGCCCCAGAATGCTGTGGAATCTCCTAAATGAACTCCATAATCATTAAGGATTGAGCTGTCCAGAGAAAAGCCAAGAGGTCATCTAGCTCTGCCCATGAGATTTGGAGTCGCTTTTTTTTCCTACCCCACTAGAGAGTCTTCAGCAAAGTTCCTCCCCACATAGCAGGGGAGGGAAGTTGGTATGGGGATTAAAGGACTACAATCCTTCAATGAGGGGAAAGCATTGCTACTTGAGATAGGACAGAAGACAGATCAGTTCTTCTAAAAAGCGGGAAGCCACAAGGAGGGGTAAGGTGTATATTTTATGGGAAGGAGCTTTATTGCTGGTATCTGACTTCTACAGCTCTTATCTCTCTCTAGTATACCATAGGGCTGTGTGTCTTTTTGTATCTTCTAAACTCCCCATTTTGGTTTAAAGCCCTGATCACTCCAGTTCTGGCTCTACATACTACTTATAAGGTTTTATAATTGTTAAAACTTGACTATCAAATTAATTTTGATTTCTCGAATTAAGATTTTTGTTTAGCCTGTAAATAAAGCTTAATGAAAAGAGGTGATATGTTCACTCAGCATCTATAGGGAATTCATCTTTCTTTTTGGATTTAATGCCGAACATCCTCCACAACTGGTGACAACCACTTTTTGGAAGTCTATATATCTTCCTGTTTTGTGCCTTGCTTGAGATCACCAATCAGTTATAGTAAAAGTTTGCTGTTATTACATCTTTCAGAGATATCCGCTATGACTTTGGCATATGCATGGGAGATACATTGGTGACTTTTCAAGCTATGTTTTGCCCCACCAAATGAAGTACTACTTATCGCTGAGCACAGTGGGAACTTATAGTCTCTACATCTTTAAATCCACTGTGTGGCTATAAAGATGTGGCCTATCAAATTTCATTTGTGAATAAATGCTTGCATATTTCTTTCTCAAATCTTCACCCAAGTTTGTTTTGTTAGTTGCAGTCCCAGTTCATTGATCTGTTCTTTTTCTTTTTTGATAAAAATGTTTAGAAATGTAAATAGTTTTCCTAAGCATTACTTTGGCTGATCCCAAATATTTTGGAATGTTGTCTTATCACTGTTATGTTTTTGAAGTTATCTGATCCATGATTTTTTTAGGATTAAGTTGTTTAGTGACCAGTTAATTTTTAATTCTTTATTCATTGGTTTTTTATTGAGTAAAATTTTATTGCACTGTGGTCATGTTTTTCTCCATTTATGTGGTGTCTCTGTCCCAGTATATGGCCAGTTTTTATAAAGCTGCTATGCATAGCTGAGAAATATGTATACTCTTGTTTCCTTTCAGTAATTGCCAGAGATCTGGCAATTATATTAACATGTTCTAAAATTTTATTCCAAATCCCTAACTCCTTCCTTGTTTAATTGGGTTTTTTTTTTTTTTGAGAATGAGAGAGATATGAATTATTAGAATTTTTTCTAGGTGTGAAAGGGATACATTGAGGTCTAAAACTATTATAGTTTTACTGTCTATTTATTACCGTAACTCTTACCTTATGCAGATAAGAGGGTATTAAGAAAGAAGGGTGCTGAGCACCAGTGCTTAATCATTCTGCTTCTACTCCCCTGTCTACTCTTCCCCTCACTCAGATTACAATCAGTTTATTCCCTTTACTAGTAATTTGCTTTTTTTCTTTTTTTAAAATCAAATTAGTGAGTAATTTACCAGTTTATTAATTCAATAGTTGTTTTATTTTATTTTTGTTAATCTTTATTTTGATTTTCATAATTTCTAGTTTGGTATTTAAGGGAAAAGAACTTTGGTTTTCTAGGTTTTTTTAGGTGTGTGTCCATTTCAATGATCTGTTCATTCTCTCTTTTGGTAATGAAAGCAGTTGATTTAGAGCTTTTAAATTTTTTTAGGAAATGATGATAGTCTTTGTCAAATTCTATTCTCTTATATTTTTCCTTCTTTAGTATCAACAACTTGTTCAAATAAAAATCAGATTGATGTTGCTTCGGTAGCTTGCCATATCACTTGCCTCATTTCTTTCCTTCTAGTTGGGTGTGGATTTTGTTCTTTGCTCTGTTAAGTCAGTGATATAACTCTCCACAAACAATTGATTTGCAAATAATTCATAAACCAGTAACCAGTAATTTCTTTATCAAAATGTATACAGTACCATTTTTTCATTAGATTATTTGGTATACTCCATTTCCACTACTTCTTTTTTTTTTCAGTGAAAGTATTCATCTTATATAAACATGCTTGCTTATGTGTAGTCTACAAGCCTTTTGGACCCCCCTCTTCCTCATTTATGAATAGTTTTTCAACATCTTTTGCTGTTCTCTCTTGCCCACCTTTTCACTGAATTCATCAAATATAAAGTTTGTTTTATTAATGGTTTTATTGAGTTCTTTAAAGTTCTTCATGTCTCCATCTTTATGAAATAGATTTCTGTATGTCAGCTGCAAATATTTTCTAATTAGTCTTTTTAGAAGTGTTGGTGAGCATATGAGATAACCCAGTATCCCATGAAATTTTTTTTGTTGCCTTTTGACCTACTAAAACCAACTCTGTCTAGTCCTTTATTTGCCCTTCCCACAGAACTTATTAGCTATCCTTCTATTTAGCTGCAACTTCCTTCTGTCTTCTTGTTTCATAATAGCAAGAATTTTACAGTTACCATGATTCAGGTCTTCCAGGGGTATGTCCCTGGACAGGAATCTCATATTAAGAGTACCAAAAGTTAAAGAAAATGTTGTTAGACATCCAAAATTATGATGATTTGTACCCATGCCCCTTTTGAACCATCCTGGCTTTTTCAGTGCTGAAGTAGAATGGGATTTTCACAAAACTAAAGGCCATTTTGTATTTTTCTTTGTTTCATAGATTGCCATGGCCAGAGAATTGAGCACCAAGTGGCCAGCCTCCTAGGAATGGGCCTCTCCAAACTTAGGTAGTTTGGTTCTCAGAAAGCAGACATAATCTTTTTCCTGTACCATATTTTCCAGAACTTACCAATTTGGTTTCTCTTACCTGCAAAAATGCATGGTCATCTCCAAGCTACAACGAGGCATTAAAGGACTCTTAGGGCATCTAGATGTAATAACCATTGAACAACTGTGCCAAAAAGTAAAATAATATCTAACACTACTAACTCTGTAAACTGTAGTTTACTAAATGGAAACTATGTATAAATCTAAACAGAATGACTTCCCTTGAGTGCTTTTCCTAACTGCTGGACTGATCATTTTTATGTTCTGCTATCTGTTCATAAGTATATCCCAGTACTCTGTCTTCTGTCCTCTTTCTCCTCTCTCGGTGGTGAACTCATCACTTCACATGGACGCAAATGCCATTTCTGTTTAGATGACTCCAGGATCTATGTATTTGACCTTCATCTCATTCCCGAGTTCCAGCTGCCTGCTAGATCTCTCCAAATGGGTATCCTTTAAGTATCTCAAACTTAGCTTTGCATCATCTTTCTCATTAAAATCCACCTTTCTTCCAACTTTCCTGTTTTTGTAAGGTTATCTAAAGTTTTAAAATGTTAAGTTATTAAAGTCCAAGGTAATCACTGTCTTGTGTCTTAGTCAGTTTATGAATTTTGTAAAAATTTGTATTGTTTGCCCAATGGCTTCAAAGATTGCATTTGTAATTCTAGCTGTAAGATTATCCAAAGACACATTCATCATGGTTTTTATAAGAACTCCCAAGAAAAACATGTAATAAAGATAGATCAGGGACCAAATGAAAGGGCAGCCTCTTCTACTGGCATGAGATAGGGTCATCCAGAAAAACATGTAGGCAAAAAGATAATGAAAGAGGGCCCTGTCTTGTTAAAATAAGTAAAAGAAATGTAAATAAACTCTCAAATGACATTTTTGTAAGCTTGTAGCATTATACTTCTGCGCCACATTTTTTGGGATGCCTTACAGGAAGGTTTATCAGTTCCATATCCACAACTTCTCACATCTATCTGTCCTCTTCTATGTGCTCATACCACAACCATGCTTGTCCAGGTCTTTATCATATCTCATTTGGACTAATATGCCAGCCTCTTCATTGGTCCTTCTGCCTCTTGTCTCATTCTCTAACCAGCTGCCAAATTAGTATTCCTAAAGCTCAGCTCTCACCATGTCACTTCCCTGCTCAAAAAGATAAAGCAGCTTTCTTGCTTCTAAAATATAGTCCTCAAACTCTTGTTTGGTATTTAAATCCCTTTATATTCTTGACCCCAGCTTAACCTCGCTATGCTCATTATTTATTCTGCCTCATACAGTGTTGTTTCTAACCAGATTGACATATTTGTTTCTTCCTGTTCATAACCTTCTATCCCACAGGCCATCTCCTGTGCATAACATGATCTCGCTCCTCACCTCTACCTCTTTCTTTAAGGTTCAAGTACCACTTTCTAAAGAGACTTTTCTGATTTCACCAGCTGTTAATATTTCTACCATTACCTTTGAAAATTGAGGCAATCTGAGAAATGGTGATCTGAGCATGATCAATTTATTAATTAGGCTAGCAGTGACCAATAAATTGGGTCAGTGACCAAAGACCACAAGGTAGGGCTTTTACAAGCCTTCATATAGTTTTGGGAAGTACAAGAGAACAAAGAATAGAACAGGGTAGGATGAGGAAAATAATACAGTTGGTTATAGAATTGGCAGTCTCATAGGGGTGAGGACAACATGAGTGGTCATATTAAGAAAAATGGGCTAGCACTCACATGGAACTGTGAGTCTTAGAGGAATGCTTGATTGATTTATGGGACCCATCTGTGCCCTGAGGCTGCTGATAGTGGACCAGGGATAACAGACTCCCTGGCTTCTAGGAGGGAGATAAGACCTTCTTATTATTATATCAGGATGGGCAAGGATGGACAGTGTGTCTTATGGAGATGTACCAGGTCAGCTTGTAGGCCTTCAAAGACAACATGAGAGATAACAATTTTTCTTTCAAGAGAGGAAACTGAACTCTTCTGACAAATGTTCGTGTTTGAGTCTACATGCAGGGTTCAAGATAGTGGACCAGAGTCCCTGGTATCCACCTGAATCCCTCAAGGATGACAGATTTCCTGGAAGCAAGACTGGAACCGTGATTAGCAGGAGAACTTAACTTCTAAACTTAGCCCATAGGCAAAGAGACAAAGAAAATATGTCTTGAACAATACAGAATAAGATCAGTTACAGGATAGAATCAATTATAAAATGACACGGAATCAATTTAATTTCTTCGCCACCATCATTGGTTGTCTGTTGTATATAAACCATATGTATTCACTTTTCCTTGATGATATTGTCTCTCTTTTGTAAGAATGTAAGACTCCTGAGGGCAGGAGCTCTATTTTTTTCATCTAATCTCCTGCTTCACATAATACCTAATAGGTCCTAGGTGTTTAATAAATTCTGATTATTTGTTTCGCTGTCCACAGTAGAAAACAAAAGCAACAAAATCTGATCCGTACAAAGTGACTCTGGAAGGAGACAGTGAAGCAAATAATTAACATTAACTACCTGCTCTGCCAGGCACTATGCTAAACTCCGGGGATACAAAGGGAAAAACAGGCCCTGTTTACATTTGAATGAGGGGAACAACATGTATATAAATTGGTATGTTTGAGATACATGCTGAAAGAATAGAAATATAGCCTTAGACTAACAGGTGGCAGGAGGAAGGGGGCCTTCTCTGCAGAAGGGGGCATTTGAGCTTTGTATGAAGCCGGGAATCTAAGAGACTGAATTAGAAGGGGAAACTTTTTAGCCACGGGAGCAAGTAGGGCTACAGCACAGAATCTGGGAGTTGGAGGAGAGAGCAGTTGCATTGGGAACAGGATAGATAATGGAGAGCAGGGAAAGGTTTGGAACACTGTTTGTGATGAATGGTTGGAGAATCAATTAGGGAGGGTTAAAAAGATTGCCTTGTCCCCGTCTTAGGCCTTTCTCCATTTGTAACCCATGATGAAATACCTTCATATGCCTGTATCCCTACAGCCTCACCAACGTTGCATTTCATTGTTTTAAAGCCATTTACACCAATACATGAGTTTAATGTTGTATTTCAGACATGGTAATGAACCTTTCTCTTAGTTTAATATATGAATAAATATTTTCAGGTGATTATCAATATTCCTTAAAAACCTGCCTGTTCATAATCTTTGATCCCTTTCACAGTAAATAAATGATCACTTTTATACATTCATATCAGTTCTTATAGATTCTGGATGTCAAGATTTTTATCATATTCTACCACCCACCCACCCCCCCCAAAAATATTTTTTTCCCTTGATACTGATGCATCGTATTTTTGTTGTGCAAAAGCTTTACTTCACAGTTTCATCAAATTTATGTATTTTGTCTCCGATGATTTCTTTCCTTACACTTGTATCTTTTCCACAATTGAAATAAATAAATCAATCAGCAAAGATTTATTAAATACCTACCTTGTGCCTGGCACTGTACCAGGCACTGAGGATACACACACAAAGAATGAAGCAGCACCTACTGTTAAGGAGCTTACTTTCTAATGATGGAGACAGTTATGTACATAAGTACATAATACAAGGAAATACAAGGTTGTTAAGTGAGGAAAGGTCTGGGGAGGATAGAAAAACAGCTTGTGTCCACATTGTGAATGCCCTTAAAAGCTGAACAGAGGAGCTGATCCTAGAGGTAATAGGGAACCACTGGAATTTATTGAGTAAGTAATGACATAATACTTAAGAAAAATCATTTTGCTCACTTTTTGGAGGATGGATGAATTGGAGTGAGGAAAGACTTGAGGCAGGAAGACCAATAATAAGGCCATTCTCACAGTCCTGGCAAGAAGTAACGAGAGCCAAAGGTGATGACTGTGAAAAGAGGGAAGGGACCCATCAGGAAGACTGGATAAATGGTGGATAAATGGTTGTAAGGACAGCAGCAGACCTTTAACTCATAGAAACTTAGTGATTGAAGCAATTTTTTTTAAAACCTAGTTCCAACACACATCTTGCTAAATCCAAAACATTTGAGATCTCTGAGGATTCAGCCTAAAAGCTTTTCCCCTCGGTAGTGCTTGAGGGCAGGACCAATTTACAGCTCTACCAGTGGTACATGATTAATGTCTGTCTTTAGCCATTCTCATATTTGATTTCCATTTTTATCATCTTTGCCAATTTCAAGCATGCAAGAAAGAGCCTCAGAGTTGCTTTGATTGGCATCTCTTAATGATTTGGAGGTTTTTTTTTTTATATCTTTGTTAATTACCTCAGTTTCTTCCTTTGAACACTGTCCATATCCTTTGACTATGGGAAATGGCTCTTTTTCTTATTTTCTTTTTTCTCAATTTCTCAATTATCTTAGACATGAGACCTTTATCAGAGAAACTTGCTGCAAAGATTTTTTTCCCAGCTGTTTCTTTTCTGATTTTTATTACATTGGTTTTGTTTGTACAAAATCTTTTTATTTTTCTCTAAATTGTTCATTTTATCTTTTGTGATCATCCCTATCCCTTGTTTGGTCATGAACTCTTCTATCCATAGATCTGAAAGATGATTTTCTTCTTGCTCCTCCATTTTGTTTATCTTTTAACACACACACACACACACGGATATGTGCGTGTATACATATATATATATAGATAGATATAGATATATATATATAGATGTAGATATATAGTTTCTATTCAGTTATATTGTGTTTGTACCATATAAGAGACTTAATGGGATCCCTTTTCCTATTCATATAATTTATATAATATTGGAATTAATTATTCCTTATATGATGAATAGAATTCACTTGTAAATATATGTGGTCCCAGGGTTTTTTCTTTGGGCGTTCATTTATAGCTTACTCAGTTTCTCTTTCTGAGACTGAATTCTATAATTCTTCCTACCAATTCTTTTCTCAAGAAAAGTATTCATGATATAAAGATGTGAAACTTCTTTGTAATCTACAAGTCTTTGATCTTTTTCTCATTTCTCCCCATGTTTTCCAATATATTTTTAGCCATCCTAGTCTATTCTCATCTTTGTATTGAAGTCACTGAGAATCAAAGTATATGTGGCTTTAATTTGTTGAGTCTTATCAAATTTTCCATAGAATTTATCTTCATCCTCTGGAACCAGTGTTAGTGAATAAGTCACAAATGCTTATTATGAGTCCTACAATATAAAATGACAATGTCCCATGAAATGGTATTTCTTGACGTCTTTGGACATATAATAAAACCATCTCTTCCAGCTTCACTTCACCCCTGTCTGAAGAATACCTTCATCACCAAGTGCCCAGCCTACTGGTGATAAACTTCTCCATACTTAATTAATCTGGGCCTCAGAAACTAGACTCATTCGCTTGTTGTAGAAAAGAGGTGAGAAAATACACCTCCTCCCTCTTTTGCTGGGGTGGGAAATATTGCATATCTGTCAAATATAGTGGTTGGCTTAGGAAGGGTACAGGCAGGCCAAACTTCATTCCTCTGCCAGCTCTGCTTTTGACTCTTTGGATGTTGCCACCATAGCTCATCTGCCTTCTGATCCTGAGGGGGCCCTTAGCACATATGGCCTCTTCACCCTGTAGCATCCCTCTGCCCCTCTGGCTCCTTGTTCTCATTGGTGAGTTTGTCCTGAAACTTCATACAGAGGAAGGACCCAGGCCAGTTATCCATCCGTCTCTCCTCATTCTGCTTCTGATGATCTTTTATGTCTTGTCTTCACCCCATTAGAATGTAAACTCCTTGATAGCAGGGACTGTTTTTCTTTTTGCTTGTATTTGTATCCTCAACACAGTACAGCAGTGCCTAGTACGTAGTTTTTGCTTAATTAACACGTTGACTTGACTCGATTTTGCTGAACTGCTTTTTATCTCGTTAAATCCTTTCTTGCTAGCAACGGCTTGATGGTTAGGGAAGGAGGAAAGGATGTATTCAGACATGGTGATGTACAGACTAACTCTATCCACACAAAAATTTTCAAACTTAAGAAAAAACAGAGAGAGCCAGTGATCGTAATGCCATTGTAAAATATTGAGAAGCTGCTGCTGCTGCTCTTCTGAATGGGGGTCTCAAAGTTTCATCAGATTACCAGATACCTGAACATGGTGTGCTGCCTTAAGAATTTAATAAACTGATCATTTTAATGTTTTAAGCTTTACAACACATTTAGTCTTAATAACTTTGGATTTTAATATCTGATTTTTCAAACTTATTTAGGACATGAAACGTGTGTCGAACTTCTCTTGGAACAGGAAGTCTTCCAGAAAATGGAAGGAAATTCTTTCAGCCCATTACATTGTGCTGTGTAAGAAAGCCAAAATAAATCACATTTGTTTATAACACTAAAAATAAATTCTCTGAAGCCCTCAGTAACCAGCTTGTTGTTTTTCATAGGATAAATGACAATGAAAGTGCTGCTGAAATGTTAATTGATACATTGGGCACTGGCATTGTAAATTCAACAGATATGAAAGGAAGGTAGGAACTCACCTGTAACAGTTTGCTTTGCGTAAAAAGTAGTCTTAATATTTTAGCTCCTGTTATGTTTTGATTTGTTATTAAAATGTCAGTTTTCAGATAAACATGAATAAGTGTTTTTTAAATCTTGTAGAGTTTAGGATAGCTTGCTATACTAGAAACTTATTTTTATTGACTAAATTTCTATTCACTGAATGTATTTCATAGAATCTAGTTAAAATGAAAAGATTTCTTCATTTTTTTTCTCTAGGAGCATGTTTATTGGACAAATAAGGTCAATTAAAAATATTATTTCTTATATGCCAGTCCATTTCTCATTCAAGGTCCACTTGAGTTACTGACATATAAATGTTATTGGGGCGTGGGGAGGAGACAGTGTTCCAAACAGTTTGTCGACCAGTTTTGTACCCTGACGATAATTTTATTATTGTCTTTGAAATTTTTGGAAAGAGTACTGAATGAGAATCAGGAGAGATTCAGATCTGTCCCATTTGTTTGCAGTGGGAACTTGAATTTAACCTCTCAGACTTAATATAATTATTTGTAAAATTGGAGACTTGGTTGTTAGGGAAGATGAGTGAACCAGATACCTTAAAGTTCTTTCACAGCTCTAAAATTCTGCAAAACTGAAGAGTAAGTTTTATTCTAGAAATAAAAAATATGACATTTTAATAATTGCGAATTTTGCTTTATTGCAGAACCCCTCTTCATGCAGCTGCCTTCACAGATCATGTAGAATGTTTGCAGCTGCTCCTCAGCCATAATGCTCAAGTGAATTCTGTAGATTCTTCTGGGAAAACACCTCTGATGATGGCTGCAGAAAATGGACAGACAAATACTGTTGGTAAAGAAATGACCTTGGAATTTTAGTATTCCTGTAAATCCTATTAATTGTATGTAATGCCCAAGGTTGAAAGTGGCTGCTACAAGAAAGGGCAGGATTGGTACTTTGAGAATTAACAGGATATTGGTAGTTCTAGTGTTTGCTACTGAAGTTTATAAACCTTGCTAACTAAATTTTTAGTCACTGAGCTGATGTTTTAATTTGCCCCATTTGATTAAGAAATGTAAGGTTTCCAAAGTCTGGTTGAATAGTTTTACTTTATTATTATATTTTATAAATAGAATTGCTCTTGCTACAGGTAGTTCTTTTTGTTCTTCAGTTCAGAGGGTGATTAAAATACTGAGATGATATTTCTTCTGTAAGAATTGTTGCAATTTCCCCTCCTTCTAATTCCCTGCTTCACCCATAGAGATGCTGGTTAGCAGTGCTAACGCAGACCTGACTCTACAAGATAACAGTAAAAACACAGCACTCCATTTGGCATGCAGTAAGGTAGGTACATGTTTTCACTTTTTTAAATCATTATTTTAAGCAGTGGTATTGCTGAATACTATATGCAGAATTATTAGAGAATATTTTACAATGCAGTAAAAATGAACTTTAAAATGATTTGGGGCAAAATCTGTATCGGTGATCACTTAACTCAAATTTTCATATATATATCACCAAAAGTATTTTGTTGTGTTGAAAACTGTAATAAGGGCATAAACCCTCACTTAGACTGTTAGCCTCTAAAATAAATGTCTATTAAAAAATCAAGACCTACTCACTGACTGTTAACTGGGGTAAAGTCTTGACTACATGGTACACATGGAATTTGTCATTAATAGGACAAAGTTTTCAAAAAACAAAATTATTGATTCTATTTTTAGGGTCATGAAACTAGTGCCTTGTTAATCCTGGAGAAGATAACAGATAGAAACCTCATCAATGCAACCAATGCAGCTTTGCAGACGTGAGTATTTCTCATTTCTACTTTATATACCAGGATATAAATGCAGAGTAGTGAGTGAATTTTGTCTGTGTGGCTTTGTGGACTGAATAGTTTCGTTTCATAAATTATATTGTAACTGATAAAATTTATTTTTTTTCCAACTGGGAATATTCATAGATGTTTTATCCAGAATCATCTATAAAGCTATGTTACTGAAGACTATTTTAATCTTAAATTTTGTAAGAATGTTCAAAATGTTTCTTTATGCCACTTAAATATTTAAAGATGCTGAGAGAATCATTACTTGAAGAAATACCTTAAAAAATTAGAATATTTGGTGTAATGTGTGTGTTGACTAGAAGTCTGAGCCACCTAGCTGCCTAGTAATGAGATCTCAGGCCTGGTCCAAAAAAAGAAATAAAAGCATCCATAAAACCTTTTTTTTAATAAATAACAAAGGCTCAGTAGGTAGAAAACACGGCTGGAGTTGGGAACACCTGAGTTCAAATCTAGCCTCAAACACTTAACTAGCTGTGTGACCCTTGATAAGTCACTTGACTTCTATTTGCTTCAGTTTCCTCATCCGTAAAATGGGTATGATAATAGCGCCTCTCTCCCAAAGTGTTGTGAGGTTCAGATGAGGTGATCGCCTTGAGCACACCAGGGGCCTGGAGGATACATGGAGGATGTGATGGCATGGGAAGGATGGCAGTGAGATTACTGACCTAATATATCAGGTGAAAGAAATGTTACACAGGAGGGTGTTGACAGGTTGAAACTAGCAAGATGAAATTTTAATAGGAACCAATCAGAGAAAACAAGCATTTCTTAAGTGCTCGCCATGTGCTTGGCTCTGTGAAGGCCTGAGGAGGAGAATGTGAATTCGTCATTCTCTCCCTCCAGAGAGTGAGCTCAGCCTTTGATAGCAATCGCGGAAACCCGGTGTCACTGACTGGAGCCGGCACCACTCTGCTTGGAGGCAAGGTGCTGGCAGAGCAGCAAGTCAGGAGAGCCTCCATTCTATGGGCAAGGAGGCCACTCAAGCCAGGTCAGAGCCTGGAGCAGGAAAAGGAATAGGGCCTGACTCGGTCAGAAGAGCGGGCTGACACCAGGTTGTAACGGGCTGGTGATAGGACATCACTCAAGCTTATGGGATAGGGAGGGATATGATGAGTCCGACGTGCATTTCTGGAGTTGTTCTGACAAGCTGGGCTATGCCCAGAAGAAGCTGTACAGCTCATACTGGTCAAAGCGATTGAGGATTTTTAGCTTGACAAAAAGATGAAGTAACAGGACACGATCACTATCTTCAGATGCTTGCAATTGTCCTGAGGTCCTTTGGCCTTAGATGGCAATCTTGCTAGACCCAGAATTGGTAAGCTATCTGTTGGAGCCTCTTGTGCAGTCGTCCCGTGCTTTTGCCATCTGACCAGCGTAATTTCTCTTCCTGTCATTCATTTCTCTGATGGCATCTTTTAGTCTGTTCATCTTCAAATTTCCTGTTAGTTCCATGTCACAGCCTGCTCACACACACTATATGGGTTCTCCATATTCCTGTGTGTGAGATACTAATTTTTTATTATTCTTTTGGCATTTATAGTGTTATAGAAAAGACCAATGGGTGAAAGTTAAAGGCAGGCAGATTTAAACTCTATATTAGGAAAAACTGTCTGAAAATTAGATTTCTTTAAGGTAGATCGGGCTGCTGTAGTAAGTAGTGAGTTCCCTTCCCCATCATTGGGGTTACTCTGGTAGATACTAGATGACCACTTGTCAGGGATGTTTAGGTGAGATCCACTCAACTTTGGTCTAGACTCTGTGTTCACCACATTGGCCTCAGGTCTGACAGTGTCTCATTGAACGTCCTGGGCCATATGCTCATGTTTACCATTTCATTTATAAAGTGACAGTTTAGTCAACTAGATTGTTTCATTTTTCCGTACTGCTGCAGAATTACTCTTGATCAGCCACATTTGTCTGCTTTTTTCAGACCCTTACATGTTGCTGCCAGAAATGGACTCACAGTCGTAGTGCAAGAACTTTTGGGGAAAGGAGCAAGTGTGCTTGCTGTAGATGAAAATGGTAAGAAGTCTCATTATTTGATGTAAATCTGAATTTAAATAATGACTTAAATGTTTCAGTTCTTTGGGGTGATCTGTATTTCATGTAAGGTGAGCCTCTGTTGGTTGGAAAGAGGGAACAAAGTCATTATTGAGTAATGCTAGTAATCACTCACATTTCTGTAGCACTAGCATTTATAAAGCACTTTCTGTATAGGAAACCTGTAAGGCAGGTAGTGAGAGGATTATTTTTTCCCTCAGATCCTTGTAGACACAGGTGACCAGGATCAAGAAACGTCTTGAAATCATACTAAGATTGGTCAGAGGAACTTAAGATACTTTAAATATGTAAAGGGCCGCTATGTGGGAGAAAGAATGGACTTTTTTACTTGGCCAAGAAGCAATAGAAGCAGTTGGTAGAGTTATAGAGAAACAGATGTTTAGGCTCAGTAGAAAGAAAAATACCCCAATTAGAGCTAGCCCCAAAGTGGAGTGGGTGGCCCTAGGAGAAAGAGAATTCTCCCTTGCTAGAAGTCCTTGATGGAAAATAAAACCACTTAGTGGGGATTTTATATAGATGCTTTTAACTCATTTATGGGTAGTCTCACATCCTCTGAGGACCCCTTACAATTCTGAGGATCTCTAATTTTGTAGTCCATATTTTAAAATGAAAGAAGTAAAGCTCAGAGAGGTTGGCTTCCTTGGGGCCACATAGTTACATCAGAGAGTCAAGACTCACAGATACTGTCTCTCTCTCTCTCTCTCAAAGTCTAGAGCTCTTGCATCTTCCAAGTACAGCTGGCAAGATATTAACACCAAGAGGCTAGCACAAAAGAAATCAGAAAATTCCCAACTAAGGAACTGAAGCATTTCTGAAATATGATAAAGGCTCCTAAATAAAATTGATAATTATAATTTATCATCTGAATTGATTTTATTAATTCTGTGCATGCATAAAAATAGAAATTTATACTTTGCCTTTATTTTTTGAAGGTGGTAAATTTAATTTTTAAATAAAATCATACGTTAAGTTGAGGCACCTTAGTATAATTTGGAAATCTCTGCTATTGGGTATATGCAACAGATAGTGATTGTACCATGTTGGTTATTCGGTCAATAAACATTAAGTGCCTACTGTGTCCTAGGCATCGCACCAAGTTCTAGCGGTTCAAAGAAAGGCAAAAAATACATATTTTTTTCCTGCTCTCCCAGCCTAGTGGGGAAGATGGCATGCAAACAGCTGTGTACAAAAAAGCTATAGATAGGATAAACCCAGAGAAAAGGCACTAAGATTATAGACGATTGGGAAAGTGTTCCTGCAGAAAGTGGGACATTAGCTGAGACCAGGAGGAGGAGATGAGGAGAGAGAGAGCCAGCCATGGAAATCCCCCAAGTCAGGAGGTAAAGTGTCATGGTTGTGAATGGCCAGGAGGCCTGGGTCATTAGGTCACAGAGGACATGGAGAGCAATTCCAGATCACTGGAAAGGTGAGGCAGAGGTGGGCTGTGAAGAAGTTTAAAAGCCAGACAGATCCTGAAAGTCGTTGGGAGCCACTGGCATCTATTGTTTGGGAGGTGGATGGTCAGACCTGTGTGTTGTGAGGGTCAGTTTGACATCTGAGTGGAAGATGGATTGGAGTGGGGGAAGATTTGAGACAGACCAATGGGGTGTCTCAACAGTTGGCTAGAGGATATTTCCTAGTTCTTAAGCCTATATTGATTTAACTTATGCCATTTTATAAATCAGAAGCCATTCATTTAAAAAAGTGAATTGTACCAAGGATCTGTGATTTGTGTCATTGTGGGAACTTGCAGTGAGAAGGTCTGATGCTCCCGCTGCAGGTGCAGCCTGAAGGTCCTGGGCAGCCGCTTGGAGCCTGGAGCAGTGACCTGGCTTAGCATGATGTGACCCTGTCTTCTCAGTCCATCCTTAGGTGTTTATGATGTGCTTCAGTTCTGGCCCTAGAACCATCAGCCTTCAGGAGAAGGGTCAGTGGCCAGACTCAGGAAGCAGGGAGTTTCTTTGGACACCTTAATTTTGTGACTACAGGGTGTTCATGTGTATATCTATACTCAGTTGGTGCTGAGGATACAAAAATGCAAATAGCACTCTGCTTGCCTTCTAAGAGCAGTGGGGCTGACTGAGGGGATGAGACATACAGAAAAAAAAGTGTGAGACAGTGGAGCCTAGGGATATGGGCAGAGCACCCTTATCTGAGGAATGCCTAGTGAGGAAAGTCATACCCAAGCTGGGCCTCGAAGGAAAACACAGGACTGCAACAAGTGGAAATGTGCAAGGAGTGAGTTCCAGGCACAGGGTATGGCATGTATGATAGCACCATAGCAGGAGAAGCTTGCAGCAGAGCTCAGAGAGAGGGTTAGAATGCCAGCCTCGGAGTTGGTATTTTACTGGACACCTTAGGGCTTCACTGGAGATAGCGGTGTGGAGGAGAAATCCCACATTCAGAGCGAGAGGGGCCTGGCTTCTCCTCTTAGTGTGGCTCCTCACGATGAGGGGCTTGGACTGGGTGAGCACCAAGGTGTCTCACAGCCCTGCATCTGGGATCTTCAGCAGGGCAGCAGGGTGGGAAGGGGCTCATCAGGAGCAACCTCTTTAGATAAACGGTTCTGGAGCATGTCTTGAAGAGAGTTGGGACTCTGAGGGATCAAAGGGAGGAGAGGACTCAGACTGCACACAGGCTTCCCATGTCACACCAGGGGGAGGGGTGGGCAGTGGTAAGATTGATAGCTGTATGAATGTAGGAGCAGGCACGGTTTTCCTCCATTCTTATCATGATTGTCGTTTAGCAGCAGTGAGTGATTCATAAGAAAACCAGCATGCTCTGCAGAAGAACACACACTGGGTTCTATCTAATGACTGTCTACCCACATCCCCTACTTTAATATAAGTAATCTCTGGTGGCTCATTTTGTCTCAAGGATCAAATATCAGGTTGTCTGTTTGGCCATTTAAAGCTCTTCATGAACAACCTGACCCCTTCCTACTTTTCCATTCTTACACTTTGTTCCCCTTCACAGTCCCCTCTGTGACCCAGCTGTTCAGTCTAGTCTTTTGTGACCCCATTTGGGGTTTCCTTGGCAAAGATCCTGGAGTGGTTTGCCATTTCCTTCTCCAGTTCATTTTACAAATGAGGAAACTGAGGCAAACAGAGTGATGTGACTTGCCCAGGGTCACACAGCTAATAAGTGACTGAGGCCAGATTTGAACTTGGGTCTTCCTGACTCTAAGCCTAGCATTCTGTCCACTGCACCATCCAGCCACCCTTGTGACCCAGCTTCACTGGCCCATTTTCTGTTTCCTGTGCATAATACTCCATCTCCCATCTCTGTGCACTGTCTCTCATTCATACACTGCTCTCCCTTTAGGTCTCTTAGTGTCCCTGGCTTTCTCTGCAACTCATTTCAATGCTATCTTCTTACAGGATCCTTTTCATGGACCCTCAGATGGTAGTGACTTGGCTTCTGAGATTACTTTCAGTCTCCTCTGTATAGATCATGTACTTAACTAGCTGTTTACATGTTGTTTCCCTCATTAGAATGTTTACTCGTTGAGGGTAATGACTGTGCCTTTCTTTGTATCCTAGGTCCTCAACACAGTGCATGGCACATAGAAGTTCTTAATAAATGCTTATTGACTGACATTAACTAGCTCTGTGTCATTAAACAAATCACTAAACCTCAGTTTTTTCATTTGTAAAATGAGAGAATTGAGCTAGCTCTCTGAAGTCCTAGCTTTGACATTCAATGATAATAATATTTATAAATTAAGTTTAGATATGTGCATTCACGATAAAAGAAGTATGAAGGGGTTGGGATACTTATCAGTGGAAGAAGCATGCATACCAGTAAAATCATGGTTTCATCAAGGTATAAAATTCAGTCCCTTGTTTTTTAGGCATATTAACATCGGTGATCCTGTGATTTCTGAGAAACTTTGAGTAAGCTCTATTTTCAGGATTTCCTTTATGTTTAATTCCAGGGTATACCCCAGCTTTGGCCTGTGCTCCCAATAAGGACGTGGCGGATTGCCTAGCCCTCATTCTGGCCACCATGATGCCTATCTCATCAAGTAGCACGATACCGTCCCTAACGTTCAGTGCCATTAATCATTACACTAACACCTCAAAGACCGTCACCTTTGACCCCTTGCCTATGATGCGCAGTGAGCATAGCTCTTACTGCAGTTTCAACAACATTGGCAGGGAAGATGGTTATCCATACACAGAAGAGGATGAACTCAATGACTCTGATTCAGAGACTTACTGAGCAGCCTCTGTGCTTGTGTGGAGATTTCGCCCCGTCCCGGAAGGAGCACTCGGTGTTCCAATAGAAATCAGCCTCAAGGAAAAGGGCTCACGGTGGATGGTCTACATGCTGACACGCAGAGGAAGATTTTTAAAGCCAAGTTTTGCAAAAGGAGCTACTGGATACAGTCTCGAAGTGAACTTGAAATTCCAAACAACTTGGTTGAATTTGGTTTTGAGGTGCGAGGCGTGATTTTGGGACACAGTCCACTAGTTTGGGTAGACAAGCAACACTATTGTACAAGAAAAAAGGACACTACATTTAAAATCCTATCAATAAAACTAATTAAATCTGAAGGCAATAAAAGTTTGGTACAGTAGGCACTGTTGCACAGCACATTGCCAAAGGACCAAATAAAGGTTTTTTAATCTAATAACTTTTTGTGGAAACTGGAATAGATTAATTGAAAACTTGTCTAAACCAAACTTTAATATTTCTAAAAATGAAGTTCAAATTTGGTTTTAAAGTTTGATTTTTTTAAAAAAAATAAGCAAAAATCTGAAAGCCTTCTGACACTGTATTTAAATGTACAATGAGAGAAAGCAGATGTATTTTTAAGTTTTGTCTTTTCTTTTAGATAAAAATTTTAAAGAAAAATTGTCATACTTTTATAATGTTAAAATTGAAAACCAGCTAACTGATGCAGTCAGGGTGATACATGTACAGTGTAAAAAAAATCGAGGGGGGGAGTCCAAGACAATTATTGTTGCACAGTTCTAGATGGTTAAGTTTAAAATTGAGCTATTGTTATTTAAAATATGCTAAAAGACTTGTAGGGGAGAGTGAAACAATGCAAATTGGAAAGTCATTTCTTGACACCCTGTTGCAGCTGTCCATCTGGTCCTGGGAAATTAATTTTTTTTTCCAGCAACTCATCCACTTTTTTATAACATGTACATTGGTTACTGAAATTATTTTTATGCCTCCTCATTGCATTTATTTTGCATTATTTAAATCCTGGAGTATGGTAAAAAAAAAATAATCAAAAAAGAATATCCCTTATTACCCAAAGGTATAATGTCAGATTCTTTGGGAGAATTAATTGTTGTACGACATTTTTTTTATATGAACACAAACATGTGGATGCTCTTCGGATGTGTGTTTTATAACACACCGCTGTTGAGGGAAAGAAAGAGGAAGGGGTTGGGGGAAGCTGTCTGCCAGAAATTTCCTGACAAATGGAGGAGAGTTTCACAGCTTTTAAAAGAAAACTGAGGTTTGGGATGTTAACAACTTAATTTGGTTCTGCTTTAACCATAACTCACTTTTTAAGTGAGATTGCTCAGAGACGTGCAAGGCCATCTTGCACCTCCAGAGAAAGTACAACAAGTTGCAGCAAATTGATTCCCGATTTCATTCTGTCCTTTTTTTATTGTGAAACTGGAAAACTTAATGACATTGTAAATTATCAGCTGGTTTTCTGAACATAAAGTGTGAAAACACAGAACAGTATTTTGATCTATTTGATAATTTTGTGGGGTTTTTGAAGAATTAATGAGCATGTACATAGAATTAGTGACTGCTTGAATACTGTATTTACTTGCACTCTTTCAGTACATCAAGATTCCTGTATATTTTACGGAGTATAATAAAACCCAGATGTGAGTTGTTGTATTTATATCTGTGTACATTACCTCAAAGCTGTTTTTAAAGAAACATTTCTAGGGTTTTGATTACTTTTGTCAAGTTTTTTTCCTTTGATCTTGACTATTGCTTACCGTGTCAGATGAGACAACAGAAATGATACCTTTTCCATTATACAGATAATAATGCATGACAAACTTAGGTTGACCACTGGTGGCGGAGAAGTAGATTGGTTTTTTAATTGACAGTACGCTGCATGTTCTATAAAAGTATCCTTTGAAAAGTAATGGGATGGTAGAGAGTATACACGTATCCTTTCCCATCCTTTATAGTAATTTCTTCTGAATTTCTGGAGGGCATATTTATCATATGCTATCAGGGTTCATCCAATCTAAGCACCCACGAAATTGAGGAACCCCCTTACACATCCAGCTTCTACTTGAATATTTCTAGTGATGGGCAGTTCACACTACCTCACAATACCTCTTTTCCCATTTTGAAAAGTAATTTATTTTATTTTAAGTGATTCCTTAGGCACAACTCTGCCTCCCTTAGTCACTTTTATCCCCTGGCTGGAAATTTCTCTTCCAGGCCTGTCGTCTCCATGACAGTCTCATCTATTTGAAGACATGCATAGTACCTTAAACTCTCTCCATCTATTTTAAAACAAAACAAAATTAACCCCCAGCATATCAGGCATTAAGTGCTTCTGATGTGCCAAGCACTGGGAATACAAAGATTATTTAAAATAAATCCATCTCTCCTCTCAAGGAGCTTATGTGCTATTCTAGAAAACAACACCTATATCAATGTTGACATATATATATATATACACATATATATGTGTGTGTGTGTGTACACACACACACACACTCTCTCTCTCTCTCTCTCTCTCTCTCTCTCTCTCTCTCTCTCTCTCAATGTGAATTAAGTTTCCCTCACAGGATAAGCCTCAGGTCGCTCAATCCTCTTGGAGCCTCTTTCCTCTCCTGTAAAATCCAAGGTAACATTTCCCATCATGTATTAATGTGCTTTACAAACAGTAAATCTCTTTATATAAATATGAATGCTGTTTATAATTATTGTTATCACTCATTGAAAACAATGCTTGAAGGATTTAAATTGAAGGCATCCTGTGTAAATGAACTTTAATCCATATGGCACCAGAATGTATCTTTAAAAAAAAGAAAAGGTTTAAAAAAAGCATTTAAAAATGATTGGGAGAAGACTTAAGTTTCTCAGGAAGAGATGTTTTATATAGTGACCTGAATTTATTTTCTGATAAGGCATACATCACTTTTTTTAAGGCTAGTATTGTAGACTATAAGTGATATAGACTGGGGAATCCTTGTTTTAGGGATCTTTATATTCCTGCCCTCTCCAAATCCCTGAGTTCCCCACACATGTCCTATCCATGAACACATTTAAAAGTGCTGATTGAAGTGAATTGGCAGAAAGCAAGAAATTTTAAGAAGTGTCCTGGATTCCTTTCTTTCAGAAGTAACTGAAAGGGAGCTGCCTGGGACAAACCCACCAGGCATCGTTGAAAGAGTGGTGGATTTGGAATAAGGACCAGGGTCAGAATCCCAGCCCTGCCACTTAGGAGCTGTGTGACCTTGGGTAAATCACTTGGGTCCCCTTGTGCCTCAATTTCCTCATTTGTGCAGTGAGGAGATTGGAAATTTCCAGCTCTACAGGGATGGATACCAAAATTTTAAGTGCCATATTTCTTTTCAAATGTCTTTTTAGAATGATTTAAATCACACAGGACTTCAAGATTAGACTAGTTGGTTTTACTTCTTATAACTGGAACCATTTCCTGTCAGGTTTGTCATTAGCATTTTTAAAGTTTTATTTTTATATCATATGCATTTCTGAATATCTGTCTTCCCTTTTGATCAAGTCCATCCCTTGCAACAAAGATTTTTTTTAAAAAGGTGGAAAAAATGCTGTTCAACTTCTACCACCTTTGCTATGCCTGATATATGTACACTGTTTAACAACCATGGCCCCTCACCTCTGCAGTGAAGGGAGGGAGGCACATTCTTTCAGCTTTGCTCTGGGGCCAAGTTTGGTCAAGTTTTCCCGTGCTCCTCTGACTTGTCACATTGCTTGTTTTTTTTTTTTTTATTGCATAGTAATATCCACTACATCCATGTACCATAACTTGTGTAGCTTTTACTCAATTTATAGACACCTACTTTGTTGCCAGTTCTTTGCTACTACAAAAAAAGTGCCTCTGTGACTATATTGTGTACATGACACCTCTTTCTCTGTCTTTGACCTCCTTACGATAGATACCTAGCCATGGGATATCTGGGGCAAAAGATACGGACATTTTAGACACTTGCTTAAGATAATTATAAATTACTTGTCAGAATCATTCAACCAATTCACGGCTGCACAAAAGTATTAATGAGACTCTCTTCCCGTAACCCTTCTGACATTTCCACCCTTTGTCATCTTTGCAGATTTAATGGGTGGGAGATAACTCTTTGGGGCTGTTTTAATTTACATTTCTTTTATTACTAGTGATTTGAAGTAATCATTGTAGTGGTTATTTATGGTTCGAGCTCCAAGGATACAATAAAAAAGAAAAGTCAGATAGCCTCTGCTGTCCAAAGGAGTTTACATTCATTTGGTATGTTACAATGCAAGGGGAATATAGAAGTGGCATCATAATATGGAAAATGGCCCAGGAGTGGCATAGATGCCTGGTTCCAGGGTGATCCCAGGTTCACGAACCAAGATTCCAGTGGGAGGGAAATGAGGCTGAAGACAGGAGCAGGTAATGTGGCTTTCATCTCCATTGTCACTTATACACACACAGCAGCTAGGTCCCCCAGTGGATTGTGAGAATCAAATGGTATGATTGTGAAGTGTTTAGCATAATGCCTGACACACAGTAAGCCCTATATTTGTTTGTTTGTTTGCTTATAATATATGTTAGTTATATCAGACCCTTAGAATCGTTCTCAATTAACAGGTCCTTAACCTAGCTGCACTGATTTGTGCAAAAGCTTTTCAATTTCATATAATCAAAACTGTATGTCCTTTGTGGCCTTTTCTGTCCTATGCCAGAGTTGTGAAAGTCATCAGTTTCCATCCTCTGATTTTTAAAATGATATAAACTTTAGCAGGTTTATCAGACTGTTTCCTAGTTTACCAGAAGTTCTGGTCAAATAGAGAATTGTTCCCCAAATAGCTTATGATCTCAGGTTAACAAATCATGAGTGATTGAATTTGTTTCTGAATCTTGCTTGTCTAGTCTGTTCCCCTGGGATATTTTTCTATATTTTAAATTACTAGTTCTGTATTATAGTTTGTGGTCTGGTAATGCTGTTGCTCCTCCATTTCTACCTTTTTCCCATTATTTCCTTTGAAAGTCTAGCCCTTCAAAAGATTTTTAGTTTTCTGGAGCTCTAAAAGTAACCCTTTTGTTATTTGATTGGCATGCTACTAAATATGGAAAGTAATCTAGGTTGTACTTTTATTATATTACTGCAACCCAACTATGAGCCTTGAATACCCTTGAGATTGTTCATCATTCTTAATAGATAATGTTTTACATTTGGCATTTATGTAAGTTCTTGTATATGTCTTGGTAGATAGACTCCCAGATATTTTCTTGATTTTGTAGTCATTTTGAATAAGAGCATCTCCTCTCCCTCTCTAAAATTTGCTCCTCAATTTTGCTATTGCTATACAGAAATGCTGCTCGGTCTGTGCAGCTTTTTTGTATACTGCTACTTTGCTGAAGCTATTATCTATTTCTTTGCTGATTCTCTGGATTTTTCTGAGTAAAACATTTTCTACAAATAGGGGTAATTTTGTCTTCCCTTTGCCAATGTTTGTGACTTTAATTTCTTTTGTCATTAACATAAATTCCTTATCTATAAAATTGGGAGGCTGCTGTTTGTACTTCACAGGACTCTTGTGAAAACAGCACCAAATTCTACAAAAATACAAGTTATTGTATGCCTAGTATGTGCATTTTTGGTGTTCTTTGCTATCATCTCTACATTTTCCCTGTTGTTACTTCAGGTACAAAGGAATGAAATAAAATGTAGTGGATGAGAAAAGTAAAAAACCAGGACATTAATCTAAGTCTTGACAGCCATGTGATCAGAATGCCTAATCTGCATAAACATTTGCCTATGATACAGTACATCCAGTTCCATGCAGGTTTAGACGGCTATCAAATTGCATGTGGTATGTACTGCAATACTTTGCGGTCTGGATAGGCCCTCCTTTAATGCGGTTTGTCTGCCTGCCCTCGCTATCTATCATGGTAAGTATAATTGCTTTTTTATGAAGTGTTTTCTTAGTGAAAGGTTAATTCAAGGTTGTTTTATGCCAAGGGTGGGAAACCTCAGCTTATACTGTATGTACCTCAGAATAATGTTACTTCATTCCCTGCAGATGAAGATCAAAGAATAATTTTTTTGTTGCGGGGTATGTAGTGGTTGTCAAATTTTGAAGGCTTAACTATAATAAATAGGCTGCCATAGCCAAAGCAGCACTTATTGACAATCCCTGGTATGACTGCTGTCAGAAAAGCCTATGTTTTTAATACCCATGATTGCTCAGTGATGCAGTATGGCCATGAATTATGAAATGTGTCATGATAATCAGAGTTATAAATAATACTGTAAAGGCCGATGGAAGGAAGTGTGGTTTACCTGAGGATCCTTGATGTATCGAGACTGAGATACCAATAAACAAAACAAGACCAAGAAAGAGTTGCACCTAAGTAGAAGGATGGCACAGCTTCTTTATGGAAAGCTAAATAGAGTTGTTGTAATTGATTTTATCCAGCACGAATTAATGAAAATGCATATATTTAAGCACTTACTGTGTGTCATGCACTGTGCTCAACACTAGGGATACATACATTAAAATAGTCCCTGCCCCACAAGCGTACTTTTTAAGAAGGGGAGAAAGTATGTGACGAAGTGTAGTCCGAAGGAGGGCATTTTGATTTGGAAAGTTTCAGAGGTGGGGAGTGGATCCATAAGGGAGCAGATGAACACACTCTTTTCCAGTAGTGGCAGTAAAGAATGGAAAGCCCCTTGTGGGCCAAGACTTTCATTTTTGACTTGTTCCCAGCACCTAGTATGGTACCTGGAAAAGTGGATGCTTAATAGGCTTTTCAACTCATTGAGGAGGATTAAGCATTAGTCCTTATGACATATTTCAAGGCCTGAGATAGACTATTCCCTAGCTCCATCTCTCACCTTGGGCTAATGACCCTGGAATAAGGTACTCTTAAGTTCCTTCAGTCATTAAGCCTTTATTAAGTGCTTACTAGGTGCCAGGTATGGGCAGCTAAGTGATTCAGTAGAGAGAGTGCCAGGCAGGAAGATCTGAGTTCAAATGGGACTTCTGATACTAACTGGGTGGCCCTGGGCAAGTCACTTAACCCTGTTGGCCTCAGTTTCCTTATCTGTAAAATGAGCCAGAGAAGGAAATGGCAAACCACTGCTGTATCTTTGCCAACAAAACCCCAAATGGGGTCACAAAGAGTTGGACATGATTGAAACAACTGAACAACAAAGGTGCCAGGTAGTGTGTTAAATGCGGGGGATACAGAGAAAGGCAGAAACACAGTGCCTACCCTGAAAGATAGTATCTAAGTACATACAAATAATGTTAGCCAATCTCAACTGGGTCCTCATTGTTACATGGCAATCCCTATACTCTTCTCTAATTAAATCTAACACATTCTTCAGAGCATCTGCAAATGTTCTCTCATGAGCCCTCTCCCTCTCAGTAGACAACCTTGCTGTGCCCCACCCCCTGCCAAAAGCATCATTAAAACCCTCTTGTCTTCTACATATCAGAACCAACCCCTCTACCTGTACCTTTGATACCGTTTTCTCCCTTCTCCAACAGTTTGTCCCAACTTTACTCTTTCATCTCTTCAGTCTTCCCCCATGTGACTCCACTGCTGCCTACAAACATGCCAAGATATGCCCCAAACATAAAATGTTTTCACCTCATCATACCATTCTCTCAAACTATTTGTCCTCTGGTCTCCCTTCAGAGCCACCTGTTCACTTTTCAACTCCTTCAGAGTGGCTTCTGATTTCACTGCCCAGCTGAATCTTCTCTCCAACATTATCAATGATCTCTTAATTCCTAAATCTAGTAACCCAATGACTTGTTCCCTTTCCTCAGCCTTCTTAACATTTCTGTAGCATTTTATACTGACCAACTCCTCCCTTCCTCCCTCCCTCCTAAATTCTGTTTATTCTCTGAATTTCTATAACACTGTTCTCTCCTAATCCTCCTACTTCTCAGTCTTACTCCCTGGATCACCATCTATGTCCTCTCTTCTAATTGTGGGTGAACTGTATGGCTTTGTTGTAAGCTATCTACTTTTCTCTCCTATATTCCATTCCTTGGTGATTACATCAGCTCCTATAGGTTCACAGGTTCATTGAACCACAGTTGAAAAAGACCTCTGGGTTATCTAGTCCAAAACCTTAACCAAAATAAAAATGCTGCAACCCACCCAATACATCTGAAAAGGGGTCATTCAGTCTCTGAAGACCTCCAGTAGAAGGGAACATGCTCTCTTTGAGGCATCTAGGTTTGCAACCTTGGAGTCATCCTCAATTGTTGCCTTCCCCACACATCCTCATATCCAACCCTCATATCCAACAAGTGACCGTATCTTGTCCATTCTCTCTCTACATGTCACATTAGCTACTCTTACACTCTAGTTCAGACCCCCTCCACCCATGAACTCTTGGCTGGATCATTGCAACAACCATCAACTATAGATTTCCAATTTTTCTCAATTTACCCATTACATAGCTGCCAAAATGATTTTCCTAAAACATATCTGACCATGAAACTCCTATTCAAGAACTTTCAATTGTCCCTGATTGCTTCAAGAGTAAAATACAAATTCCTTAGCTTAGCATGTGCAATCTAGTGGGCTTCAGCCTACTTCCCTTCATAGGTTCATTATATTCTATTAGTTCCAGCTAAATTGGCCTACTTGCCATTCCCTGCATTTGGTGTGCTATGTCCTACCTTTTCACCTTTGCACAGGGGTCTTCCATGCCTGGAATGTACTCCTTCCTCGGTTCCACTTCTTTCAGATCACTAGCTTCTTTGAAAGCTCAGCTGAGGCATCACTTCTTAGGGGAAGTCTTTTGTTATGTATATTAATTTCCCTCTTCAAATTATCATGAAGGTAATTTATCTGTTTATATGTTTTATTTCTCCCAAATAGAATAAACTTCTTGAGGACACGTACTATTTTTCATCCTGCCTTGTATCCCCAGCACCCTAGCAACTGCCTTGGACACAGTAAAGCAATCACTAAATGCTTATTGAATCCAACTGGGTCAACCATAAATATTGATCATCAAAACTTACCTTTTATTGAATGTTGCAATTTAAATGTTGGCCTTGCACAAGGACCTTTTGTTCATCAGCCCAATTTTATTTTCAAATGTCAAAAGCCCAGCATATTTTGCCCCTAAGTATTGCATCCTTCTAAATGGAATGCACATCATAATTCAGCAAGAGTCAGAGCTTTGTTCTTTTGTTAGCCACTGAGAATTTACATTGCAACTACTCTTTGGGAAGTAGTATTTTAATTGAGCACAAATATCGCTCTGTTGTTTATGAATTGTGTCTTTATTGGATGAAATATTTTCCTGGGTTTAATATTTCTAGTACTTCAGAATCTTAGAATATCAAAGTATTACTTGAAATATTTCTTGTGTAACTCCTCCCCCAGGGCTATTTCCATGGAGACTTGGTGACCTGAGAATGTTAATAAGCAGGCATTACACAGAAATTTCTGACATTTCTAGGGCTTTTGGCCAAGGAAGGAACTTCCTTCTGCCAAAAAACTCTGTGATGGAGACCCAGAGAAACCATGCATTGGGATAGAAGAGAGAGAACTGTGGACTGCACCGGTCCTCCATGACTCATACTGTGGCAGTGGGGGACTGGAAGACTGGGCACTTCCTCTGCTGCACAAAGTGGGGACAAGAAGTCTAGCTGAAACTTAACTGTGTGGCATGAAGTATTTCTGCCACCAAGGCTGGACAGGAGCTGAAGAAAGGAACTGACGGGGAAACAGAAGTTAGGGTTATTGGTGAGACTACCAGAATCCAGTCTAGGGCACTGATCCCCCCCCAAAAAAAATGCGAGTCACCTTTACTGTGGATTCAGGGTACAAAATGAGACCTAATATTTTTTAATAGAGCCAATATGAGAATTTGTTTGACTTGACTATGCATGTTTCTTACAAGGAATTTTCGAATCAGGCAGGAGAGAGTAGAGGAAGGAGAGAAAATAGGTTTCTGTTCATTAAAAACAATTTTAAAAACTTTATTTTAAAAAAAAGACACTAAAAAATTTTCATCATGACCTATGCAGGGTTATAGTTGGCACACAAAAGATGGTTCAACAACTGAAAAAGTATCAATATAATGGAACATATAAATAAAAACACATATAACAGTATCATGTAATATCAGTAAATGGAAGGAAAAAAATCCTTTGATAAAATCCTATATTCGGTCATGATTTTTAAAAACTCAAAAGAAAAACCAAGCATAGAGGGGTTTTTCTCCACATAAAACTATCTCCCATAAGATGTCAACATAATATGACACAGTGGAACATTCTCGCTTAAATCAGGTTCAAAACAAGCATGTTATATTGATACTTTTTTCAATTGTTGAACCATCTTGTCACAAAGAGTTGGACAGGACTGAAAAGACCCAACAACAGCTGGGCAAGTTCTCTACCCCTTGATATAGACTGTACGTTGCAGAAGAGGTGCTTACCTGCCTTGGTCGAGAGAATTTCTTCATCCAGTAGTTGCCTATACCAATAACATCACAGGTCCAGTCCCTATCCTAATCTCTGTGGCAGACAGAAATTTGATATCTAAAATATATAAAGAGCTATTAAAAATTTAAATGGCATCTCAAAATACAACAGATAAACATAGACAAAGAATCCTGATACTTAGGGAGAGTGACTAAAAAGTTAAGTTTTTATCATTTAAATATAGACAGTAAGCATGTTGAGTTGTGTTGAGACGATCATTTTTAAGTAAGAAATAGCGAAGGGTATTTGAAGTCACAAATTTGAGTTCAAATTATGAATCTGCTATTATATGTGTTGCTGGGCAAGCCAAAATCTTTTTAGTCTTCTCGTCTGTGATATGATAGGCCTTGATTAGATATGGGATTCTTAAACTGAAGTATATGGATAAATTTCAAAGTATCCATGAACTTGAATGAGGAAAAAATAGCAAAGCCCCAGACTTCATGTTTATTTTCACCAACCCCTGAAATGTAGTATTTACTTCGGTGATTAAATTAGGCAACAAACCACTGTAGTGTTGGGTTTCACCAGCGTCCCAAAGGGTTCCATGGCAAAAAACAGTTAAGAAACCCTGTATCTGATGATCTCAGACAGCACTTTTGGATATAAATACCAGGAACTTGTGTTTTTGATTCTACCAAATCCTGCTGATTTTTCCTTTGAATGATCTCTGCAGCCATCATTCCTGTCCATTCATACTCCCATGGCCTTTATCACCTCACTCCGGATCCTCCTAAATGGTCTCCTGCCACCTTTGCCACACATTCAGCACATACTGCTGGAATCCTCTTAAAATGCTACTTTAAAAAAACATCCTTCCCATTCGCCTGCTCAAAACATTCAGTTGCCCATAAGCAGGTCTTTTTCAGTGCTTTACCCTGGCACAACAGACCTTCCCAACTGCCTCTGCCCTTGCTCATTTCACTTCTATTCCCTCCAGATCCTGAAAGGACCTTAGGTTATTATGGATGCTTACTATACAACACTGAAAAAAAAGTTCTATATTATTTTTTTGCTAGTTTAGGTTTCAGTAGTTAAAAGGGAGCTTACATTACTTGTATTTTTATGACAGCCCACCAGTATGAATGCCCTAGTCAAAAGATGCATGGTACATTCACCGGTAAGATGATGAATCGAGTAGAAAATTTAAATAGACTGTCTTTTTTAAGTGGTAAGAATACTTTGATGCTTTAAGCCTGTGGTGTGTATGTAAAACTAATTGCCTGGCCACTTATTGAGCCTAATAAATTCTTAACACAGTTAAGAAAGATATAAACACCAGCATTACATGTTTTATTCCTAGAGCTTAGAAATGACATTAAATGGTGGGAAAATGCATTTCAAAGCTGGTTTTCTAACCCTGGAAGTGAACAAAAGTGTTAATTCTCTGAATAACTGAAAATGGATTCACTGAACAAGATTTTACCCTTTCCATTATATATGGTCTAAATTAAAATTCATAGCACTTTCACTGATAAAGTAGGTGACATAAAGGTATTTCAGTTAACTATTCTCATATTTTATCTAGTAATCTCCAATGCAAACAAAGGTAATATAATGTTTTCCAAATATGACATTACTTGTCACAAAGTGTTCAGCAGAGTTTGGGATGTATGAGATTAACACAAAACATAGGTGCAGACACACAGTTATATGTTATGGCCTAAAATCCGTTTTACTGCTTTGTTTTCCAAAACCACATGGTCAAAACTCAATTCAACCCAAAATTCCTGTTAATTGATTCTCCATCGTTTTGTCATGATTCCCTTTCCCATTTACTTCCTAGATGACAAGATAATGGTTTGAGGCAAGTTACAAGAGTTTATCAGATTTTTTTTTCTGAAAATGCCAATTTATCGCTTTTGAATGCTTCTATCTTCCTTCCACTGTGTTCTACCGTCTGGCACTGCACTTTTCTGAAACTTCTACGCAGCTGTAGTCTACAATCCCTGCTTTTAACTTCTGAGCCGTTATTTCTAAATTATCAGGAAATTGGAAAGAAGTCTGTGGAACTCCCAGCTTTTCTGGGGACAGTGCTCATTTACACAAGTTCCATTCATACAGTAGGTCTTACAGTTTTAAATGGCAGCCTAAGTCCCAGTGCTGTGGGTGAAGCAGCTATTGCATTTCATTTCAGAGATGTAGAGATCACAGCAGGTTACCTCAGAGTGTCCACTCATCCCAGCAGCTACTGAGGTCCCTGGGCATTCGCTGCTGTAGAGCAGAGCTATGTTGAAGGCAATCTCCTGCTCGTCTGCTTATCCTGACCTCCATCCATCTCCACCCCCTGAAGCCAGGTGTACCGTGGATCAGGGAGGAAGTAGGAAAGAATATGATTTGTATGGATCATCTGCTCTTGATCTGGCCAGCACCTTGTCTGGGGACCCTCCTGGCATGGTGGGATGACTTCAGAGTTTCCCCAAGTCACTCATGAACCCACTTCCTCAGGAACGACCTGATCCAGTTGAGACCTGCCTTCTTTTGTGTCTTGGGGTAGAGCTGGAAGTGCCTTGATTCCTTCTGGGTCATATCCAGATCAAGGATCAAGGTCAGCTTGGGCCAACCCCCTCACCCCTGGGAGAACCTGGGAAGTGTGGAGTATATAGTCCCTTCTAGAAACAGTTAAGGCCTTTACAATGAAATAACTTTACTCCTAAGCTTATTTTGCCTCAGTAGGTATTTTTTTTTTGCAGGGGGGAAGGCAGGGCAATTGGGGTTATGTGACTTGCTCAAGGTCACACAGCTAGTGTCAAGTGTCTGAGGCCAGATTTGAACTCAGGTCCTCCTGACTCCAGGGCCAGTGCTCTACTCACTGTGCCACCTAGCTGCCCCTCCAGTAGGTATTTTACTAGTCTAGGTCAGCTAGGTGACTCAGGAGGACCTTAATTCAAATCCATCCTCAGACACTTGCTAGCTATGTGACCCTTGTTTGCCTCAGTTCTTCATCTGTAAAATGAGCTGGAGAAATGGAAACTAAGCCATTCTGTATACAAGTAAAGTAAGCCAATCAATTTCCCTCACCTAATAATCTGAAATCAGTTTAAACATTTATTAGGGATAGGGTTAAAATTGTTTTTCAAATGGCTTTGAAAAGTTTTACCATTTAATTTATTATGTATTAAATGTTATAGCAAAAGCTTCAATTTTACAACTGTGCCTAAAATTCCTGGCATCTCCAATTGGGGCAACTATCTTCAATCTCAACCTTGCTCAGCCTCTTTAAGAAAGTGAGGCTTTTGTCAAAGGCTTGTGGTTGAATCACACCAGGATAATTCTATTCAGGGAGCTGGGCAATTGTAAACCATCTGTAAAAAAAAAACGCTAAGTGATTTATTAGTGCCATCAGAAGCCCCAGAGGAAACCAAAGCCTCACAGGCAGAATTCTCACACTCACATCTGCCTATTACTGCTCCCTCCTCATCCCACTGCCTTGTTTTCCTCTCCAGACACTTGTCAACTGGACTGCAACTGGTCCCTAACCTGGGGGTGGCCAGAGCTGAACAGAGCAGGCTAGAGACAGGAGCTTGAGGAATCAAACAGAAGTTTAATTTCAAAGTGAGAAAAACAGGTTTGCAAACCAAAGTCCTCTTGGGAAGGAGGGCTTGTGGCTTGTAGTGGGGGGTAGGGTTTTTAACCCTGAAAACCACAAAAAGGCAGGATCCAGCACAGTCATTCTTAGGTCTTGAATAAACAGTTCCCACGACAGGCCCACACGTGCAGGCGTTTGGGGTCCTCTGGGAAAAGGCCCTAAGTTGATTGTCTTAAGTCTTAAGGGTCATTGAGCCTTGTGATCGTTCAGGGGGGTACATAACCACAGTAAGTGTAATAGAAACAGGAGTGCACCACCTGGTTCAGCTCACTTAGTTAAAAGTATAGGAATTGTTCAGGGTGTTAGGAGGTGTGAGTGATTGCTTTCTGCTGCAGCATATTGGCTGCTTCTGTCCCTCAGGTCCCTGGGAAATAGAGAAGCTCCAACAAATCAAAATAGTTATGACTAATATGAAAATCATAAATCCCTGGTACTAGTCAAAGCAATACATTTTGCCAGAGGGTGAGATCATCCAGAGGGTGAACGCAAAGGATTGTTGTTATGCCAAGCTCAGGGTACAGCCTGCTTGCTGGGCCTTAGCTTGAAAAACAGGGTGTCTCCTAATATCTGGACACAATGAAGTTTTAAATTTCATGATGCCAGGTCTTTCCTCATACATTCTTCTTCCTGAGAAACATTTGGATGTGAGGGAGCCTTATCATGCTGTGTTTTCTTTTTTATTCAACGTTTTACATACTCATTTCTGATACAGCTGCTGTTGCCCTGGGTGTGGCATCTCAATGCACTTCTACTTCAGTCTGTGTAGAAGATGTCTATAGGGGCTCTTTGGAAACCAAGACTGCACATTCCACAATTGTTAATTACTTTAAGCAACATTCTAAGCTTTTAAATACTTTTTAGTGTGTCAGCTAATAATGTGATTTAAAAAAAAAAAACCAAAATGCTGCTTTGTGAATGTGCATGAGAAAACAGTGCTTGTTTTGGTTTTAAATAGTAGCTTTTAAAGGACATTAAAAATTGACTACAAGTTACTTGAGACTGTATCTGGAATTTATGTTTAAAAGAAATGGAACCAAAGAGATCTACCCAGGATACTACTTCTTTCCACGGTGCCAAATGACATCCTGGTAGAACAGAAAGGAGACTCTTGCATCCCTGTGGCTTATATTGTTAGATGCTGCAGCAGCCGAGGACTCAGCTGGTACCCATCTGTCCCCTTGAGCTCAGAACAATGACGATGATTTTTGTTTTCCATTTTGAACACCAGCCACGTATTTACCGATGAATATGACCTAGAGGATAAACCTAGCACCCATCCAACGGACGATGGTTCTACTAATCCCTCTCATACCAGCGTCCATACAAAGCAGCTGTCACTAAACCCGAAGACAACTGATTCTTCCTCATGAAGTAATGGTTGCCTTCCCAGCCCAGTTGGCCTGGGGATTCCAGCGTCATTCCAGAAGTCAGTAGTATAGGAAACACAAAGGAGGTACTAAAATTTCCCCAGAGGTGAAAGTTGAAAGTATCAGCAGCGTTTGATATCTCCTGTCCACAGGTCTCAACATGGAGGCCACCGCATTTCACCAGGGCACACACTTGAACATAGTAACGGCCATTTACCGTATGAAGACCATCAAAGACCCCAAGAGCATATAAATCACCGGATAAAACGTGTCTCTGATAATCCAAATAACAACAGAGGGAATTGGCACAGACCCGGAGGCTGCCCTGATTTTCCCAAACGGGAACGAAAGTGAAATTGTCATACATCATCTCAGAGTGAAATGAAGGTGGCATCTTTTGGCTCCATTTAGGGGACTCACTACAGTGAACATCCGCATCGTTCTCACAGTTAGGATCTTCTGATGAGAATTTTCTGTGAGACTCATAAATTCTACTTGTGCCATTCCACAGGAGGTCTACATCCTCCGGTGGGTTTTTGGGTATCTGGGCTATGATCAGTTTGCCTTCAAGGCTTTCCATATCATGATACCAAAAAGACTTCCGAGGAGTATGTATGCCACTGCCTGTCATGCCCAAGGATGGGTGGTGGATATTTGCTGCCAGAACGTTGACATTGAAAGCAACCGCAAAAGCTTGTTGAATTTCAATACTTGCCAGGAGGGGGAGCTGGTTCATCCATGCGGCCGGAAACACGATATGTTTCACTCCATAGTCTCTCACAAGGCTCACAGCAGGTTCAAAGAACAATATATCAAAGCAAGTGAAAACGCCAAATTTGCCAGCAAAAGGCGTATCAAAGGTGCTGTGATCAACTTGAGACGGAGTATCAAAAGCATATTCAAAATAGAGGTTTTGCTTGCGATAGCTGGTGACAAAGGTGCCGCTGTCGCTGAACACGACGTCAGTATTAAACTGGTATCGTCCATCAGGTGGGCATCGTGGGTCACTGCTGTTACAAGGCTGTTTGGTTCCCAGGTTAGCCACCAGGAACATGTGGCCCTTGATGGCCATACAACTCAAGCGCTGGAGGACCTAGAAAACCAAATGGGCAAATGAGAAATAAATATGGCGAATACTGGCATAGATTACTTGTCACTGGCCGCCCATATATCCAGAAACTCATCGATGACGATAATTATAATTGTAGCATTTCCGTAGCACTTTTACGTTGGCAAAGTCCTCTATAAATAATAACCCTTACCACACCCCTGGGCAGTAGGTGCTTTTACTGTTCCCATTTTTCAAATATGGAAACCGAGGTAGACAGATGTTAAGTGACTTGTCCAGGGGCAAAAAGCTAGCAAGTGTCTGAGGCTGCCTTTGAACCCCAGACTTCCCATCCCCAGGCCCAGCATTCTATCCACTATACACGCCATCTAGATGCCTCTCCAGGAAAGAAATAACTTTTTTATCTCTGCGGAGATTTAAGTCAATAAAGCAGGTCATTCTTGAGTGCCTACTATGTGTGAAGGGCTATGGCAGGTGACAGAGGAAACACAAAGATGGATAACATGCTATTCCTGCCTTCAAAGTGTTTGAATCTAACAGGAGAGAAGAGGAATATAAGATGCATATAAATAAATATAAAAATACCTAGGGGCAATGGATAGATAGAGCACTGGAGCTGGAGTCAGGAAGATCTGAGTTCAAATCTGGCCTCAGACACTTACTAGCTATTTGACCCTGGGCAAGTCACTTCACCCCATTTGCCTCAGTTTCCTCATCTGTAAAATGGAGACACTGGAGAAAGAAATGGCAAATCATTCCAGTGTCTTTGCCAGGAAAAGCCCATGGACAAAGTCTGTAGGATCACATGGAGTCGGATACACCCCAACAACTGCGCAAGAGTCTATACATTTTTAAGAGATGTATAAAATACTCTGAAAGTCCAAAGACAGATGGGCTAGAACCATTTTTCACTGAGAGATCATGATATGTTCTACTAGGAAGATGCCATTTCCTTTTTCCATCTTCCCTGGATGAGTAAAATTTCAAGTGGCAGGTGTAGGGGTGGGGGCATTGCATTCCTGACATACAGAATTACACAGAGAATAGGAGACGGGAAAGGAGAGGATGTTTTGAAGGATAAGCAAGTAAAGCATTGGACACACGAAGGGACTCACATAAGCCAAAACTTGAAAGGTCGGAACGGACTATAGGGTGTTTGAACACCAAGTTAGGGATCAAGCAGTACGAAGCGTTGGGGAGTTTTTAGCAGGAAAATGACAGGATGGAACCCACATGTGGCTAAAACTAAGCTGCCATCAGTGAGCAGGAGAGAGATTCTGTTAGAGGGGAGGAGATTGGTTAAAGAAGCACCACAGCATAGCGAGAGGAAAGCCAGCCTTGGAGCCTCGAAGACCCTGGTTCCAATCCCATCTCTGACACACGCCGGCTATGTGACTACCAAAGAAATCATTTTACCTCACGGTGCAATTCTCCAAGGCTATAAGTTACAGAGAAGGTGCCCGTGCGATTTGGTACAGGGCGTTACCTCATTTGGGAGTTTCCTACATTAGGGAAATCACACGTCCAGCCCTACCCCCATGACGGCAGTTTAAAGGACAGGTAATGAGAGCTTGTTGACTGAATGACTCAAGGGTGTTATCTGTAGGAAAGCAGAAAAAGGAGAAAGATGGGGATGGAGGTAATAGAAATTCCAGACTTAAATCAAAGACTTGATAACTAGCTGAATTTAAATGAAAAAAGATGGCCAGGGGCAATATCTTACAAAGTGAGGAGAAACTTTTGTCCCCTCAAAATTCTTACAATTTATTTCTATGAAATAAATTTTAATTGGTCTGAAATTCACACGTCATGATACCGTATATTTTTACACCTCGGTGTGCTCCTCCGCCACCAGAGAAGTGCATAAGCCATCCTTCTGCACATCTGCATGGAGCAGCTGGAGCCAAAGCCACCTTATCTAGGGCTTCCTCTCTGGTTACGAGTTTTCTGAACTTTGCTGGGCTCGCCGCGGATAAGAATCACTTTTCCACACTCCACTCCAAGTGTTCTGAGCTTGGAAGCAGCAGCCACAGCTTGTTCTCTGCTGTCTTCGGAGGAGATTTAATAATAATGGTCCATAGTGTATGAAGGCTAAAACAGCTGCCAAATAAATAGAATTCTCCTTTTCTGCCACCTTATCCTCAGTTAACAAGCATGTAGTAGGAAGCGCTTACAAGGTGCTGGACCCTGAGCTAAGCGCTGGGGGTACGAAGAAAGGCAGAAACCAGTGCCTGCTCTCAAGGAGCTCGGTCTAATGGGGTAGACAAACATGTAAAGAAACAGGTCCATACAGAATGGAAGACTCAAGTTGAGGAGGCTGGGAACGGCCTGCAGAAGAAGGCACTGGAAGGAGTAAGGGGGCACAAAGAGGTGGAGGGAAGGAGGCCGAGCAGTCTAAGCAGAGGGGACATCAGGAGATGGACCCTCGAGCAGACCACTATTGATCGAGTGTATAGTGCAGAGAGGAGAGTGGAAGAAGACTGGAAAGGGCATGAGGGGCCAGACTGCCTTACTTCAGGGCCAAAGAATTTCCTATTTATTCCAGAAGGTAATAGGGAGTCACTGGGACTTATTGAGCAGAAGGGTCATGTGGTCAGACCCACACCTGGAGCAAAATCACTTTGACAGCTCCAGGGAGAATGGATTGGAAGGAGGAGAGACTCCAGGCAGAGGGACCAATGAGAACTTGGTCTTTCTGGCTTTATGTCAGCACAGTGCCTGACACACAGTAGGGGCTTAATAGATGCTCTATCTACCTTTCTTTCTTTTTCTTTCTATATTTGTCTCTCTGTCTGTCCAGTGATTTGGGACAAGGGCCTCAGCATCTCTGAGATTCAGTTTCTTCATCTGTAAATTGGGGGTGATGCTATGTGAACCGACCTCCCCAGGTTGCTGTGAGGATGAGAGGATGTCCATCAGACACTCCGCAGACCACAGAAGTGATTAATGTCAATGGCAGCTGGGCTGGGGCAAGAACTTTGTCTCAGGCTGTCCCGTCCTTGCCCTTTCCCTGTCCCTACCCGCCCTGTATGCCACTGCCATTTGTCAGGAACGTTGTACAAGATCTCGGATTCCTTTTTCAGCTCAGGATTGGACTATGTGACTTAGGGATTCCCTTTCAACTTTGCTTCCAAACCAAACAAACAGAAAAGCCACTGCTGGAATACTACTCCTTCCCCCCACCCCCACCCCCAGGGAATCACTTGGTTTAGTGCACCTACCATGTGAGGTTGATAGAGTACAGTTACTGACTGTGGGATGGTAAACTCTTTGATGGCAGAGGCTTTATCTTAGCTCAGTAATGTATCTCCTACAACACCTAGCCCCGTGCCATATACTCTATAAATATTTGTTGAATGAATGAACTGAATTATCACTTATCAATAATTCTCCCAATTAATTAAGGAGGATTTATTACATGTCTAGTACTGTGTCAGGAACAATGGAGGATTTCCAGTAACGTGTTTTGTATCTTAAGGAATGAGGAAAATATCAATAAATGGAAATTTAAAAAAAAAGATTTCCTGGATTTTGACTTATTTCATGATATAGATGAGCAATCCTCAGAATGCCCCCAACACTCTTTATGGGGTTTCCAGAATTCTCTTAGGGCCTAAGATCACTCTCTTCTTGTTTCTTATCCCACAGTTGGACTATTCGCTTTGCTTTCAGAAGAGGCAAAGCTGTAGCACCCACCTCCGTATCACTGAACCTATGTGGCTCCAGGCATGGGTTCCACTTCCCAGACTGGAGAGATGGAACAAAGTCCAGAAATGGGTAAATGGAATCTCTGGTGAAGTTGAATCCATGAATCCCATCTTCTGGAAAGACAATAATCTGCACCCCCTGCCAATGAGAATGCCAAAATACAATCCGTGGTTAGAGAAAAGGCCCAGATGACACTTTTAATTGTCATATGAGGAACAAAGCATTTACATGACGGTGTACACAAGCAAGTAACACTTATGAATGGCACCTCCCTAGCTGGGGATTGCAGAGTTCTCATAGGAACACAGACCACACAAGTCCTTGGTTAGGAAGTCCTGGGACTCACGGTGGTGCCTCTGCTGAAAGGGATCTGGAGGAACGGTGGCAACCTTCAAACATCAGTGTCTCCTTCTGATGTTTACTTTGTGGAACATTTTATACCATTTTATATCATTTTTCATTTCAACCAGACCCAGAGCCTGAATTAATGGGTAATTGGAAGAAGATCCAGGACTTGGGCTTCTTTGTTCCCTAAAGTTTGCTCAGGAAATACCCTTACCTCTGTCAACATGGCCAGATCAGACTGACCAAAGGATATTCTTACCCCTGTTAGCCATTAAGGGATGAGACCCCAATCCTGAGAAGACCACCTCACTTAACATTCTACAGGTACATACTTTAACTGACCTTTGTCAACACTCTTGTCTTTACAAACCTATTCCATTAAGGAAAATCCTCTTCTTGTATCATGGTTAAACATACATGGGGGCCATAAAAGCGAGGTAACACAGGCTTGCTGGGTCTGCTAAAATCATGTATGTAAGTTTTCTCATTCTTTTGTTCAGACAGCCAGAGCTTATGCTCTGACTGCTTGTATGTACAAGTAAGTTAGCTTAGCTATGCTTTAAGGGAAAATAATAAACAACATGGATTTTTCTATCACTTAGTTGGTCTGCCTCCTTCAACCAAACTTTCAGGTTTAACAACTTAAATGAATCCACATTTCAGTTCTTGTGGAATCAAGGCAGAGAAGGGGGCAAAGTCAAGAATAATCTGAAATAGCAGTAAGTAAAAAGGCATTTCAGTTTGAAGTGGATTGTTATTTTTTATGGCAAAATTACCCACCAAATTATGTTTTGCCCACGTTAATATTAAAATGAGCTTGCATTTTCTGAGCACAGAGTGAAAAATTGAATAGGGAACCAAGTCAATAAGTTAAGAAGCATCTATTAAGCACCTACTAAGTACTGATCTCTTGGAAAACAAATACAGACAAAAAATGCTCTCAGGGAGCTCAGGATCCTGTTGGAAAGCCAGGATTGAACATTAACCAGGTGTAACAAAGGGGATGAAGAGGAGCCAAGCTATGGAAGCCAGCACTGAAGATGTTCCCTCCCATGAATCATTGTAATCCCTTTGTTTTTTGGCCTCTGGGTAAAGATATAAATAGTAGGCCCAAAGTAGTGAATAACAAAGGCTAACATTTTACCCGAAGCTTCAAGGTTTATCAAAGTGCTTTTCATGCTCTCAGCTGCTTTTCACAGGAACCCTTTGGAGGTAAGTATGGTTATTGTCATTCTGCAGATGAGAAAGCTTCAGTGACTCTCTGGTGATCATACAAACACCAAGGAAATGAGGTTCAAACCCAGGTTCTGAACCCTTTCCACTAAGCCACTATCCCTCCACGAACATCCTTTTAGATTTTTTTAATTTAGCCAGACTGCTGTATAGTCCTGGGGTTATTACTTAGGCTGCTTCTGGAGTACTGGAGAAAGTCTCCTCAGTAATCCTGAGGCTGTCCTTGGAAGAAAAACTACCCCTGGGCCTGCCACTGTCTATGCCTTTTCAACTCCTGGCTATCAGATGCAGTTAACTTCACCTTGAGGCTCTTAATCAACTGCTAGGTTTGGGAAATTCATAACCAGATTTAAATCCTTTAATTTTTCTTTAATTATGTTTCCTTGCAAGACTTATCCTTGTAGTAACATTTGACAAACAAAACAAAACAAAACAATTCCTTTTCTGTGCCCCAAGTGAGGAGATTTCTTCTGTTATCCACCCTCCTTGGAAATTAGCCATGAGCAAAGTTGGCCCAGATTGTCCCTTTTGTGAATCTGAGCTCTGGGTTTCCTCAAATAGTTTGTTCCGTGAACTGTAATTTGGCTAATTTGACTTCAAAGGTTGGTTTGGTTCATCTGTTGAAGAGGCAGTGTGGCCTAGTTGATGGAGATGGAGTCAGGAGACATTGGTTTGAATCTCAATTCAGATACTTAATCACCAAGGGATCCCAGCCTCAATTCCCTGGGCTACATATGGAAGATGCGAATGCTTGCTTACAAAGGATTGTGTTATCCAACCTCCAACCAGATCAAGGTCGGTTTGTATCGATCCCGGGGTCCTCTGGGCACTCCTGTAGTGACCCTGCCACAAAAGCAGCCACGTTTTTGTGTGCTCAATGGCCGGCAGGCTACAACTGGACAAATGTTTTCTCACCTCCTTTGCTGCAGCCACTATCTGCTCTTCATACAGATCTAGGTTCTGGTTCATCAGTCTCAGTGCTGACTCTCGATCCGTAAGGGCTGTAGAGTCGGGACTCAGTACTGACCGATGTTCATAGATGGCAGCAACATAATGTCCTTCAGGATGGCCTTCCAAGGAGATAACTTGATGGCACAAGAGGAGAAGGCCAAGTTTATAGCTGGCTCCAAGCATAATGTGGGCAATAAATCTGGACCATAACAGACAAGGGGAAAACTGTTGAATGAAGAATCGTGCCAGGAATTTAACATTTGCAGCTGTGATTTATTAATCCTGACAATTAAATCCAGACACCCAACTAAACTAGGACTGAAAGAGTTTGTTTCATGTCCCTAATAAAAGGGCATGTGTTTCTCCTTAAACACGCCCCAATCTAAGTTTCACATGGCACACCACACTCATTCCTGGCCATTTCCAAAAGAGGCCCAATGTTGGCAGGAGTTTTCTTACTCAATTTTCAATCAAACCCCACTGGCATTATTCACTTCTCTCACTCCATATTCAACTTTTAATTAATAACATTGATTATAATTGACATGATTCGGTTTCTATAATGGCTAATCCATCTGCACTGGCCAAAATCTATAAAATGCCAGTTATAAAAACCACAACCATAAATAGAAATGAATTACAGATTTTTCTCTGCATTTCTCTTAGTAAGTTAATGAATTTAAAAGCAAAATCTTTTTTAATACAATACTGAAAAAAAATGCTTGACCAGCTCAGATGAGAGTTGTTGCTGTCATTTATAAGCAGCACCCCTCCAAAAAAAAAGTTGCCCATGAAAACAATGCCTTTCCACCCTGCCTTTAGGAATTACCAAATTTAACTTCTCTATATTTTACCCCAAGAAGCAAGTGGCATTATGGATAATGGGCTGGTTTTAGCATCAGGAATCAATTAATCAACAAGCATTTATCGACTGCCCACTATGGGCCAGGCATAGTGCTGGGTTCTGGGGACAAAAAGACAAATCTGAGAGTACTGGACCTCAAGGAAGCTTGTATTGTCTCAGGCAAGACCACCGGTACCTGTGGGGAGAAGGGGAAGAAGGTGCGTGTAAAAGGCGGGAGGAGCAGCAGAGGCATCAGAAATGTCTCCTATAGAAGGTGAAGCTTGAGCAGGGATTGAAGGTCTGTCTGATAAGGCTACAGAGAGAGGAGAGTGACAGGGAATACGCCGGAAAGGCAGATGGCTATGATAGGTGGGGGCACAAAAGGCCAAAGGGAGCCAAACAGAGAACCTGATGTTTGATCTAGAAGTAGGGAGCCACAGGAGTTTACTGATAAAGAAGTGACATGTTTAGATGTACACTTTAGGCTATCATGTGTTAGCTGTGTGAAGGGGACAAGACTGAAGGCTGGGGGTGGCCAATAAAGAGATTATCTCATTGGGGGAGGGGAGGGAATAAGCACTACAGGGGACCTACTATGTGCTGGCTGTTTTTTATAAATATTATCTCATTTGATCCTCATAATAACCCAGTGAGGTCAGAGGTCAGTGGTCAGCTCCATTCAGCAGCATGGGAATATAAACCAAGGCAGCGGCTGGAATAATCCCGGGTTGGGTCTTTGGCAACATTTCAAAGGTGAAAGAAGGTAATCGGAGGAGAGGACAATGGCGATTGACCGATTAATTAAAGAGTGGAGACTGGGAAAGGGGGAGAGTGAGGCCAAAGCAGGGGTAAGGGTCTCTGAGAGGCCTGAGCAGTGGGGAATACAGTGAAGCAGAGGCTTTGGAAGAAGGAAGGAACACAGGCAGCTGTGGAACTCTAGGCTGACCACCTAAGTCAGGGCTCAGTGCCCAGGGCAGTTCTGCAGGACCATTACTAAAGGAAGTTTCCACGTCTGAAGTTCCTGACCCATACGGAATCACTGGTCCAGTCACACAGACTTTTGTCGCCATTCACATATGCCTAAACATCCCCACAAGTTCTCAGTCTTGGTCACTCCTTTGCTTGTAGCCTGGCTGGATAAGAAGCCCTTCAAAGCGTTTTAGATTGAACAGTCCTGTGATCTAGTGGATGGCAATTCAGCCTCAGAGATGGGAAAGCCTAGATTCAAGGTCAGGCAAGTCATGGAACCTCTCAAGGTTCTAGACTACTCTCTAAGATGATCGGTTTCAGAGAAGGTACCACCTTATTTTGGTAGAGGGAATTACTTTGCCTCATACTTAGTTTATTTTCATTATAAAACCAAACTCCACTGGGACAAATTTCTTCTTTTTTTTCTTAGCAAAGCTCTCAGAAAATAAACAAGTCTAATGATTTATAATAATAGAAGCTGTAGCAAGTACACATGTTCAGAATTCAACATTTCTCAGAAGGGGATCCTTCTCTCCTCATCTCAATTCATCACTCATCTCTCTGTGGCATTTCTGGCCACCTAATAAATATACCATCCACAATGTTAATTCCCAAGACTGGTTGGCATCCTACTTAGGGATGTCGGGAGCAACACTGAGGGGATGAACAAGGAGTCTTTCAGGGACCAATCACGAGTTCTAGGAGGAAACAAAGTAGAATTGATAAACTTTCTTTCATCTGAATTAATAAGCTAGAGGACAAACCCTGAATGTTAAAGGGCATCTTTTACACATTTTTTTCTATCACAATAATTCTACCTCCGTGACTAATTATAATAGGGAGCATCTTTTAAGAAATATTTATAATACTCAATGACGCAAGGGAAAGGATCTTATTTTTAGGGCTGAGAAAACAGAGGTTTTGGGCAAAAGCAGTTAAATGGCATCCCAGAAGGCCCAGGTGAAGCCAGCAATCCCTCCAGGCTCTCAGAATGGGTTTTGCAATACAGTAGGAGATTATACACAATACATTTGTATATTGTTTGTTTGGATCTTAAGGGTCACTTGCAATTTGGCAAAAGAAGGAGCCAGCTGAACTAACTAGCAAGTGTAATGGGCCAGGCTGACTCAGGCCTCAATAGTCTAGGCATCCCAAGGTCATTTAATAGTTAGCAAAAGGAGGTCCACTCCTTTGGCAGAGGAAGGATATTCAACAAGTCTTGGGGAGATGCAGGGAGGAATCTTACCTTACCACCACATGGAAGTCTGGTCAGCCTGCAAGGGTGTGGAGACTCACGGGGCAGCAGGATAAGTCTGAAGGACCTAGACTCCACCTAAGTGGGTCTTTTATGGCCTTAGGCAACCAGGAAGTCCATGGAGGCTCTCCTGGAACCTTGACCCTTGTGCTGATCAAGTCTCAAAAGGCAGCTTTGTCACTTTTCAGGAAAAAAAGCTAGTCTAATTCCAGTAGTAAAGGGAGGAAAGAAGAAATTTTTTAGATAAGGAACCTATCACACTAAGAAACCCCTTTTGTTTCACAACCTTTTCATTTTTGGCTGAGTACATATCATGGCTTTTTTTTTTTATCAAAAAGGTTCTGGAGAGTGGCTGTTAATCATTTACATACATTGGAATGGCTCCCCTCTACAAAGAAAAGAACTGGAAAAGTTTAGAGAGGGCTACCAAATCCAACATCAATTTATCACTTACTCTGGCATGTCTTATATCACCACAGTTGGAAGTTGGTAAGTCCATAGAGGGTGGACCCTTTCGTTTGCCTCTGAATCCCCAACCCCAACAGTGCCTTGCACACAGCAGATGTGTCTTAAATGTCTGGAACTGAACTGAATTAAGGACTATTGAGCGTTTGTGCTGGAAGGGATACAACCATAATGAAGTAAGAGAAAACAAATACAGGTGCATGTGTGGGCAGCAGAAAAATGAGTTTGGGATAAGGTCGACTTTCTCCCTGTGTAGACAGGTCGTCCTTTGGGACAATGCGATGTGTTAATAGGTTATAAAGGACATCAAAAATGGCAGGTGCTGTGGGCAAAGGTCGAGATTTAAAGCTGCCAGCTTGGAGGAGTCAAAGGTGCTACTGGAGCTGGGTGCCAGGTCCCATCAGAGTGACAATCAACAGATCAGAGGAATCTGGGAGTCCCAGGAGTGAGATGTCAAGCTGTCACCAGTGAGAGATAGGGGTGGCTCCTACCACCCCTACCTGGGAGGCTAGTGAATCATCCTTACTGGGAAGGTGTTAGCTACCAAAAGGTGTCGAGAAGCAGCTTGATAAGGAGTGCATTTCCAAAAGTGGAGGTTGTTTTCTTGGAGATCACACCTTTAAGCCAGAGGAGACTAATTTATACATTTCTGCCTCCTAATGAGAAGCGCTCGCTTGGCACTAATCACTATAATAAGGCTACTTTTTCTCTATGTGGAATCTGAATCCATGTCCAGAGAGGAAAAATGGATTTTTTTTCTTGGCAAATAATTAGCCATCTTCCTCCTCATCCATGCCATCATTCTTTACAGTAAGGGCCTTATGCAAGAAAATGTAAAGACAGACATGCACATTTTGGACATTTACAAATAGCCTAAATAGTCTTCTTTTTCTGATCTTATTTTAAGTGAAGGATCTTGTCAACCTGAACCTGCTGCCATCTCTCCTTTATTCCCAAGAATAAGAAGGGAGGATGTAAAATACAGCAGAGGAAATGTCATTCCGAGTAGATCAAGTCTTAGGGGATTTGTAATGTTACCAAGAACTTGGCTTATATTTTTTATTTATAATTTTTATATTTATTTATATTTTTTAAAATTAAAAAATATTTTTATATCCACGTAATACCATTGAGACTAATGAATTTTGTTTCTTTTGCTAGGAAAACATGGAAGAAGATAATATATAGCTTTGCCTGTGTATATTAACCAAAATTTAGAAGGAAACAAAAGGAAAATTGATTTTATTTTTTTAAAAATATACAATTATTTGTTGATTGTTTTCTAGCACTTTAGAATGTCAAACAGAATGCCAGTTGTAACAGGCTATAGGATTCATCGGAGCTGCTCCTGAAGAAGATGCTTCTCAATAGTTCTAGAAGGTTTTCACCTCCCAGTTTGATAGCTTCCATGAAAGCATATCTATCAGCAAGATCCCTGATAGCTCAGTTCCATTGAGGGTACACATTCTGAATGGCAAATGGTGACACCAAAACCGAAGAACTCAGAAAGCGTAAATGAATAAACTGCTAAAATCATGTTGCCACATTAATAATGTATATGTATCTGCATACATATATACATACACACATTATGTAAATTCATAAGCTTTGTACTCATTTAAAACAAATTCGACTGTCAAAAAAAATCCAATTATCAGTCTCAAAACAGGGAATGATAAATAATGCGAGGTTTTACCTTTTCTTGCTTTGATAACAGCCATATTGCCAGCTCAACATTAGCTAGAAAAGCTGATACCTGAGTTCACTCTAATTGGGTTAAGGAACTTAGCACTAAAGCTGAAGTAAAATGATTGATGCTGAGGGCCAGGATTAAATACAAAATGTTCTGTTTGGCAAAGCCCTTCACATCCTGGCCCCCTCCCTACCTTTCCAGTCTTCTTACACCTCACACCCCAACAGACCTGTCCTTGGATCCAGTGGCACTGCCCTCCTGGCTGTTTCAGGTACAAGACACTCCACCTCTTGGCTCCGGGCACTTTCTCTGCCCACCTTCCAAGCCTGGAATGCTCCTCCTCCTCCTCCTACCTACAGACCTCCTGGCTTCCTTCAAGTCCCTTCCCAAGTCCCTTCTTCTACAGGAAGTCTTTCCTAACCCCTCCTATTGGTCTTGCATTTATCTTGTTTGCACATACTTGTTTGCTTCTTGTCTCCTCCATTAGACTGTGAGTTCCTTGAGAAAAGGGACTGTCTTCTGCCTCTTTTGGCATCCCCAGTGCTTAGCGCAAGGCCTGGCACACAGTAGGCACTTAATAAATGTTTACTGACTGAATGACTAACCAATTATTCACATGTAACTAAGGCCAAAAAGACTTCCATATGAAACACCTAGGCAACCTTTCCTTCCTTGCTATATCCCGAAAGACTACCAGAGTTCTTTATTTCATGTGTTTTGAACCTATTACGCTGAGGACAACCATCCTCCAGTCTTGGATCTTCATTTGGTCACTGCTACTTGGAAAACTCCAGCCAAGCTCAAGCTCTTTATTGCCACCTTATGGAGAAGTTTAGTATTGCCAACTTAGATCTCCGGATCTTTTCAGTAAGATACAGATTAACACAGGGATGCTTAAACAATTATCAAGGCAGGGTTTTTTCTCCCCCTCCTCCTTTGCATTCCCATCACCCTAATTATTTCCTGAAAATCCGGGGAGCATTTTCCAAAATGGGCTAACCTAAGTAACAACCTCTGTCTTTCTTACTCTCCCCTACGCATCCACCTGTTTGATTTACATCCTATATCCTGAAGTTGTGAATTTGATCCTTGTGAAACAGGAGGAGAAGGCTTGAGATGCTTATACTTGTCAATGGAAACCAGTGGACAGCCTGGGAAGTCCAGAGGGTCACCGGATACCGAATGTGCCACACCCAGGACACAAAGAAAGATGAAAAAGAAATTAGTCTTTGCCCCAAAGAGCTCATAGACTGCTGGGAGAGAAGCCTAAGTAAATGGTGACAGTTGGGGGTGCTAAGGTCCAACATTTGATGCCCCCTACCTTAGAGAGAGGGTGCTCACAGGGATCCATCAAGATTCCTCAGCTTCTCTAAGGCTCACAGTGAATCCATAAATATTTATATAAATCAATAAATATTTAATCTGTGCTAATTATATGCCAGGTACTAGTGACAAAAAGTACAGTGAATGAAACAATCCCTACTGGCAAGAAGAGCATCTGTAAGTGTAGAGATCATTAATGTAAAGAGAACAAATACAAAATAGACAAATACAAGGTGGTTTGGGAGGGAGGGTGAAATGTTGTTTGGGGAATCCGGAAAGGCTTCATTTAGAAGAGACGCTTGAGCTGAGACTTGAAGGGAGGGATTCTGTCAGAAGGGGGTGAGGAAAGAAAGCTTTCCTGGCATATGGGACAGGGAGACAGGAAGGTATACTGGGAATCAAAATGGGCTCTCAGCACTTATTCGACCAAGTGCCCTTGAAGAGTTTTGGCCTTTGTTTCCTTGATTAAATTAGGAGTCCTTGACGACCTCCTTGCCTCAAGGGAAAGCCTAGTTTACATGGGTTTGAGTGACACGTTTGTGACATCAGAGGCTCTTAGACCACGTGAGTTCAAGTCGAATTTTTGTGATGATTTTAGGTCACGTGGGTGAGTCGAATGTGTGACTCACCTTTGACCCTGAACAAGAAATATAAAACCAGGGGTTGGCTTTCTTTTTTCGGAGCTCTGACTCACAGCAGGAGTATTGTGTGACTCTAGGCCAGTCCTTGTCGAGCTTTCAGCTGAACCCAGATGTTGGTAACTATGAATTGTATTTGGTCTGTCTGTTGATGTTTGTAATTTGTTTGTATTTTCTCTGAAGTTCAGGGTGCTGGTTTTTTCCCCTGAACTAAATGAATGATATTTGTATGTTGGATTAAAGTAAGATTGTTAACATCTTAACGTTGCTTTCCTTAGTAATGCAGATCAAAAGAACCTGGGCTTGCAGCGTTCTGTGGGCTGGTTGTTGTTGGTTTTCCACCCCCACAGCAGCTGCTAGCCCGACTGTTAACAACAGAAGGAATATGACATTTTCCACAAAAAGAAGGATGTTTTGAAGAATGGGTGAGTTTGTGGGGAAAGATGAGTTTGAAACGTCTAGAACATTTAGTTTGAAATGTCCAACAGGCAATTGGCAACGTGGAACTGAGCTCAGGGAAGAGACTGGAGCTGGAAATAGAGAGCCGGGAATCACTGGCAGAGAAAGGAGAGCTGATAAGGTCGGAAGGGAAAGGGGCAGAGACAGAGCCTTGGGGCACAGCCACGACTAGGAGGTGTGATGGTCAGCCTGCCAACTGGAGCAAAGGATCCAGCAAAGAAGCTTGAGAAAGACCAGTTGGACGAGTCTGAGGTGAGCTGGGGGAGAGCAGTCACAAAATCCCAAAGAGAGCAGGCCAGTCCGGAAGGTGGTCAATAGCACTGAATATGGCAGGAGGGTCAAGTACGGTGAGGACTGGGACAAACTCATCGGATCTGAGGATCAGGAAATCATTGATCACTTGATGATCAGAAGCCATACTGCAGAGGGTTAAGAAGTGAGCTGAGTAGAAGCAGCAGGTGTAGACAGCTTTTTCTAGGAGTTTGGCTAAAAAAGAGAGGAGAGGTATAGAATGAGAGCTGGAGGGGACAGGAGGCTCTAATGAAGAGTGGTTTGTTTTTTTTCTCAGACATGGTTAAAGGCAAAAAGAAAGAAACCAACAGTTAGGGAACAACTACTTTCCCCTCTACCCTTTGTGCCATCCCTTTGAGTCTTGGTGCCGGGGTTGTCTGCATCACCCAAGCAGATCCCAAGACTTAGGTCTGTATCCCCCAAAGACTTTAATCAGAATGAAAGCAATCGCTCATGGTATTCTATGACCTATGCAAGTACACAAAAAGGCAGGTGGAGACTGAGAAGCCACAATCCCGATTGCTTGGAAGGTAAAGTGTGTTAAGGGGACTAATATGGAATGAGAACACAAAGGTCCACTGAGGCTTGGTTGCAAAATGTCCCACTGAGAAGTCTCTGTTTTATCCTAAAAGCAATAGGGAGTCACAGAGTGTCGTTGAGCTGGGCAGAGCTGGTCGGACTTATGCAGAAGGAAGATTATTTTGGCAGCTGTGTGAAGGACAAATTAGAGAGAGAAAAGCCTGGATACGAGGAGATCCGTGCAGCAGCTGGAGAAGGAGCAGCGATAGGAGTCACAGCAGCAGCAGCAGCAGGAGCTAACATGTATAAAACACTTACTGTGCGCCAGGCACTCTGACAAGCGCTCCACAAGGGCCGTCTCATTGGATCAGCTGGCTGGACTGGAGGTTAGCGCACTAATCCAAGGCAGTGGAGATAAAGGCCTGACTGAACTCAAGTGGAAGCCAGCGGCTGCCCCCCCCACCCAGGGTTCTCACTCAGTCCGGCTCGCTGCCCCCCCCCCCCCCCCCCCCCGCCCCGTTCTCACTCAGTGCGGCTCGCTGCCCTCCCTGGGGTTCTCACTCAGTCCGGCTCGCTGACCCCCCCGGTTCTCACTCAGTGCGGCTCGCTGCCCCCTGGGGTTCTCACTCAATGCGGCTCGCTGCCCCACCCCCCCGTTCTCACTCAGGGCGGCTCGCTGCCCTCCCTGGGGTTCTCACTCAGTCCGGCTCGCTGACCCCCGGGGTTCTCTCTCAGTGTGGCTCGCTGCCCCCCCCGGGGTTCTCAATCAGTGCGGCTCGCTGCCCCCCCCGGTTCTCACTCAGTGCGGCTCGCTGCCCCCCGGGGTTCTCACTCAGTCCGGCTCGCTGCCCCCCCCCTGGGTTTCTCACTCAGTGCGGCTCGCTGCCCCTCCCCCGTTCTCACTCAGTGCGGCTCGCTGCCCTCCCTGGGGTTCTCACTCAGTCCGGCTCGCTGCCCCCTGGGGTTCTCAGTGCGGCTCGCTGCCCCCCCCCCCTGGGTTTCTCACTCAGTGCGGCTCGCTGCCCCTCCCCCGTTCTCACTCAGTGCGGCTCGCTGCCCTCCCTGGGGTTCTCACTCAGTCCGGCTCGCTGCCCCCTGGGGTTCTCAGTGCGGCTCGCTGCCCCCCCCCTGGGTTTCTCACTCAGGGTGGCTCGCTGCCCCCCGTCTCTATTTGAGGCTGGAGCCCGTGTCCTACACGACACAAATTTCACACCAAAAGTTCATGCTGCCCTCGGGCCGGGATGTTCTTCAGACCTTGAAAGATCTTTCCCCACTAAGCATCACGGAGGTCCGCTGCGACCCTCTAAGGTTCTTAACCCGCTTTGGGTCGCTCTCAACGTTGGAATTAAGAGTGGGGTCAATTATCCTCCTGGACTAGCAGAGAACGGACTTGCCCGAGGTCGAGGTCTGTGCCCTGGCACCCCGATGCCGCGGCCCCTCGAGTCACCCTCGGTCTGCTGCAGCTGTGCTCTCCGAAGGGCAGGGAGGTGTAGACGCTCTCTAAAGAGGTGGAAGGATTTCGTTACTAATGTTTTTTGAACAGCTGAGCACTCCCAGGGCGTCGGTCACCACCAGAAGGGCAGGTCAGGGGGTGCACCCCGGGAGGCCGAGGCTGGAGACCTCGGGAGCTGCGGCGGGAGCTCGGCGTCCATACGAGGGTCACCTAAGGAGGAGCAAACCGACCCTGGTGGGAACTGGAGTGGGCCAAAGGTCTCGTGTCAATCCGAGAGGGAGGAGGCCCTAGTGGACCACTGACCTAAACGGAGTGATCAAATCTTTTTAAAATAAGGGCCGCTAGGTGGCACCATAGTGCACAGAGCCCTGGAGGTGGGAAGACTCATCTTCAGGAGTTCAAACCCAGCCTTAGACAAGTACAGGCGGTGTGACCCTGGACGAGTCACTTAACCTCTGTCTGCCTTAATCCACTAGGGCAGGAAATGGCCAACCGATCCAGTACCTCTGCCAAGAAAACCCCAAATGGGGTCACAAAGAGTCAGGCGCGACTGAAAAGCAACAACAGAAAGGGTGCGAATGAGGGCACCGACCTCCAGATCAAATGAGACCAAGTTACGGCAAGTGCTTTGCAAACTTAAGCGCTGCATAAATGCTAGGTGCTGTTGTTGTTACTATAAATAACGGAGTGAAAAAGTTTCTTCCCAAATTAGGTACACAGTAAGCACTATATAAATGCCAGCTGTCATCATCATTATTGTTATCTAGGTGAACTACAGTGACTTCATAAATTAGCATGGTATACGGTAAGTGCTACATAAATGCTAGTTATTACTATTATTATTGTAAGTGTCTTCACAAATTAGCATGGCACCTGGTACACAGTAAGCGCTACTTAAGTGTTTGTAGTTATCGCTATAACTGAGGGAAACGGTTTTTTCATTTATCACAGTGCCCGGTACACAGTAAGCGTTATATAAATGCACGCTGTCATTACGTTATTTACAGATATCCGTAAGGTTTGCTAAGCGCTTCGCATGCGATGCTTACAACAACCCTGGGGGCAGGCGCTATTATTAGCAGCTTCTTGCAAAAGAGGAAACTGCGCTCAGCGGGGTTCGGGACTTCGCCAGAGCCACCCGAACCCTAAAGCGACTGGCGCAGATTTCTCACTCAGGTCCCGCTCCTATTGACCACGCCCCCTAGCGGCAGAGGCGCGCCGAGCTCCTGGCGAACCTTGGGCCGCTCGCCAAAGGAGGAGGGCCAGCCTGGAGGGAGGAGGTGGGCGGGTACCGCAAGGAGGGCTCCCATTGGCTAAGTTACGCAACGGACAAGCAAGCAGGGCGGGCCTTCGAGGTAGGGCCAGGCCGGGAGGAGGGGAGAGGGGCGGAGCCAACCGGGCCCTCGAGAATCCCACCGTTTGGAAGGCCGACAGGTTCCTCTCCCTGACCTCGGGCGTGCGCGCGCCCTCCTTGCACGGCACCTGCCGGAGCGAGGCCGCGGCTGACTCCGGGGGCTGACGCGCGGGAAGGAGCGCGTGCCAAAAACTACCCTCCCCCTCCCCCTGCCTACCTGTGCAGCACCGATAAGTCAGCCATGTCGCCTCACCCTCTGCTCCGCCCCCTCTCCCGCCCACACGTACTTCGGCCCTCTAGGAGAGCTGAGTTCTGATTGGAGAAAGGGTCTGTTGCCATCCATTGAGGGATGCCGGTGGCTCCACCCCTTCCCCGAGTGGTTGGTTGGTCTTTGTGTCGATCACAAAGAAGCGCGTTGGCCATTGGTGGAGAAGGGTCGGAGGCGAAGGGAGGAGGATTTAAAGGCGCGGGATTCCCTTCTCAGCAAGATCGGTAGCCTGAGGGAAGATGGCTTCAAACCGGGCGTCGGGGGACGGTGAGGACGTGGAAACGGTGTCCGGCGCTCAGGTCATTGCCCGGGCGCTGAAGGAACAGGTAAGAATCAGCCACATGCGAGGGCCGCGGCCGCCGCGGGGGGGGGCGTCACCCGGGTCTTCGAGAAGGGCCGCGGCCGCGGGGGGGGGGGGGCCCGCGGGGGTCATGGGGGGGCTCCAGATTTAGAGCCGGAGGGGCCTCCTTTTACCGATGGGGAAACTGAGGCCCAGGGCGTCCAGGTGGTAGGGGTCCAGCTCCCTGGCCAGGCCCCCCTGAGCGCCCCGCTCTCTTTTCCCCCAGAATGTGGAATACATGTTTGGCATCGTGGGCATCCCCGTGATCGAGATCGCCGTGGCCGCGCAGGCCGTGGGCATCAAGTACATCGGCATGAGGAACGAGCAGGCGGTGAGTGGGGGCTGGAGGGCGGCGAGCGGGGGTGGGGGGGAGTCAGGGTCCCCCTTCCCTCTGAGGGTCACTCGGGGTCGTGGGGGGCGGCCCCCCTTCCCTCTGAGGGTCACTCGGGGTCATGGGGGGCGGTCCCAAGCCTCCGCTTCTGAGCAAATCCAAACCTGGGTAAGCGGTGGAATCCCCAGGCGGCGGAGCTGGCCGCCCGTCCAACCCGCTCATTCATTCTTCACAAATGAGGAAACTGAGGCCAGAGGAGGTTCCGTTTTTAGGGAGGAGCAATGAGGAGGGGAGACGGCACTCAGACCCGGGTCTTCTCCCAGGTCCTCAGACCCTCGATCCAGCCCTTGTGCATGTTCTTCTAGAAGGCGGGTGATGGAGGAGGGGGCGGGGAGGGCCCTTGGCTGTTTGGGTCGCAGGCCCAGCAGCAGCCTGGCCGAGCCCGGGGGTCCCAGCTACAAAGAGCCCTTCAGATACGTAGGACTGCGAAGGACGTTCTTTAAGAACAACTTATCCGACCCCCCCGCCCCGTGGAGAGCGCCTTTGGTTAGAGAGTAACAGCCTCAGCAGCAGCAGCAGCGCCCCGGGCTTCAGGCAGCGCCTCAAACCTTGCCCAGCGTTCCACGCAACACTCACGTTTGAGCCTCGCAGCAGCTCCGTGGGGGAGGAATAATGGTTCTGATCGCTGTTTTACAGACGAGGGGACCGCGGCTCAGGAAGATTCAGTGACGTGCCCATGGTCACGCAGCTCCTAAATATGGGAAGCAGGTCTTCCTGACTCCAGGGCAGCTAAGGAGGCAGAGTGGGCTGTATTTTGTATTTGAGAGCTAGCAGAACTAGATAGATAGATAGATAGATAGATAGATAGATAAATGGATAGATATATAGATGAACGGATGGATAGATAGATAAATGCTCCTACCTAGCATGTGCTGATGACCTTCGAGTGGGACAGTTATATCCAGAAGGAACTGGGCATACATAGATTAAGAGCTATTGTTATAAAAGAGTGAAGCCTTTGCAGCTATCATGCAACCAACAAGCGTTTAATAAAGCACTCTCACTTGTGTCCTCCTAGTAGCCATCAGATGGCTGGGAATTTCACTGAAGCTAGGTTTCCTTTGCAGGATGGTTTAGTGGAAAGAATCCTAGATTTGTAGTCAGAAGATTTGGGTTCAAATCCAAGCTCTGCCCCTTCCTACCTTTTAGCCTCTCTGGACTTCAGTTTCCTCCCTGTAAAATGAGGTTGTTGTACTTGACGATTTTTTAGGTCCCTTCTGGTTCTAAATATGTGATCCTGTGAATAAGTCAGAAAGCTGTGAGGGACACTCATTTTTTGAGTAAATAAAGTGTCTTTATATGAATATAAAGCTAGTTCATGTTCAATTTTTTGCCTTCCTCCCACCAGAAACTTACTATTATGTGTGATGTTCCAACAATAATAATAATTTACATTAATTACATTTGTTTATAGGAGAGGAAATGTAGTATAGTAAATAGGGAGATGGCCTTGGAGTCAGTCAGTCAGACTTGGTTCCAGATCATCTGGTACATGCCTGCTGTGTGGCGCAGGGCCAGTTCTCCTCTCAATACTTCAGGCCGATGTCTCACAGGAAGGTGCCAGTCTTCTTGGTAAAGGACAGTCTTCTCTGGTAGCTCCCTCCCCCAAGAAATCACAGATCTGCTAAAAGATATTACATACCAAATATTTTCTTCAGAAAGTACAAATCTGAGCAGGATGTGGTACGAGTCTTATTCTCCCTGTATGACAGATGAGGGAACTGTGCCTCTGAAAGTAGAATTGATTTTCCTACAATAAAACTTCTCGTGTCAGTCCTGGAACTCAGATCTAGGCCTCCTAACCCTAAAGCCAGCACAGTTTCCATGATACCATAATTGTGCTCTGTTTTCACTGGTTTTATCTTTCCCTCATTGTCCCATTTCAGTGTATAATAAGAGCTGATATTTGTATAGATTTTTAAGATTTGCAAAGTACTTTATGTCTCTTGTCTCATTTGATCCTCACAACAACCCTGTGAAAAGTTAAGTACTGTGGTTTATTGTGACTGAATAAATGTAAAAGCATTGATTAAGTCCTTACTGAATGCTAGGGACTATGCTCAGGACTAGGGATACAGATACAAAAAATGAGACAGTCCCTACCCTCAAGTAGCATATGTTCTAATGAGGATTTTGTTGTTGAGTCATTTTAATTGTGTCCAAGTCTGTGTGACCCCATTTGGGGTTTTCTTGGCAAAGATACTGGAGTGCTTTGCCATTTCCTTCTCATTTTACAGCGGGGAAACTGAAGCAAACAGGGTTAAGTGATTTGCCCAGGGTCACACAGCTACTAAGTATCTGAGGATGGATTTGAACTCATGAAGAGGAGTCTTCCTGACTCTAGGCCTGACACTCTCCCCACTGAGCCACTGAGCTGTCCTCATTCCTGTGGGGAAGAAAACACATAAAGAGCCAGAGTTGGAAGTAGGGCCCAGGGTAGGCCAGGTGAGTGGTCTCCTCTGGAACCCCTGGTCCAGTGGGGAAGCAGGAGATCCAGAGTGCAAGCAGCCTGGTGTGGAAGTGGCCACAAAGTAGGGATCCCTGTTATTGTCTGTATGACAAAAAACAAATCATTTAACCTCTAGTTATTCAAATAGTTAGGATAGAGAGTTGAGACAGCGGAGTGTTGGGGTGCCCGTAGCCACACAGCCATTATGAAGTCTCTTCTGACCCCAGATCTCATGCTCTTTCCACCAAAGCATGCTACTTCTCAGTGTGTGTGGGTGTGTTTGGGTATCTGGTTATAATGTAGCATGATGTGCTTCACTCCCAGCCCTTAGGCTGAGAAAGGGTAGAACACTTGCTCATCTGAAATACATTCTTTTGGAATGGTTGCACATTTACAATATTTTGAAATTATTGTAGGCAGTAGGAGGATGACAGAAGCTTACTTGGCTAGTTTTCCCTGAAAATAAAATGAGAAGAAACAGGAGTTGGAAGAAATGTGCTTACAGACTCCCGTAGTACAAAGGGAACATGTTCTAGGTAGGCAGGATTTAGTTGGACCAAAGTTTATTTCTTAATTGAAACTAGATTGAAATTAACTTGACAAGGAAACCTTTTGTCCATAGTTTAATTATAAATACTAAGTAAGTGTAAAAAGGTATAAATATTAAACAAGTTTTTTAACTGCCCTTCAGCCTTATACCGAAAAACAGGCCAGAAATGTTTTGATGAGTTCATTTCACAATAGCAGTCAGTCAGCATTGGTTCAGCACCTACTATGCGCCAGATACGCTGCTAAGCTTAGAATTCTGACATGGGGGAACAGTGGAAATGGCCTTTTGATGTACCCTTCTTCTTCAGGTTGAATGTGTCAACATTACAGTTTCAGAGGCTCTAAGTTGGTGCCAGTATGTTTGAGTACCTTTGTTGTTTTCCTCAGGCTTCTTACGCTGCATCTGCTGTGGGATACCTGACAGGCAGGTAACATGAGCATTTCTATTTTATTATCATTGGTAACCAAAGCTAACTGAGCCAAACTAGTGTCTGTTTTATAGTGGAAACATCACTTGTCTGGAAGAATGGGTGCCAGTGGGCAGCGATGCCAAGGGGTAGCTCTTTGAGTAGTGTAGTTATTGGGAATAGTAACAAACGAGAGTCGTTTGTCCAGCAGCCTAGTCGCTAACCTTATCTCATGAGGCAGACTGAACTGGAGCTAGGCATAAGAACTTAATTTCCCTATTAGTTGTTTCTGCTAATACCACTGGCAATCATGCAACTTGACAGTTTCCCATGATAAATCTTGTTATTCGGCCTATAAATAAGGGTAATTGTTTTAATTTTTTCCATTTTTCTTGATGATTTTGAAATATCAGTCAAGTGTTTCAAATCCATAAAACGATAGTGGGCACCCCCAGCCCAGATTTCTGACTTCATAGTCATCCTCGACTCTTCCCTTTTCCCCCTTCACCAACTCTACCTTCCTAAATAAGTTGCTAGGTCATGCACCATCTTTTGGATCTGCCTCCTTCTTTCCACGCCCATGGCTCCTGCCCTAGTTCAGGCCCTTGTCCTGTCTTGTCTGGCTCATCCTTTCCCAATTGGTATTTCTGCCTCTAGCTGCTTCTCTCCAATTCATCCTTCATGTAGCTGCCAAAACGACTACCCTGAGGCATAGGTATGATTATAATATTATTTCCTGTTCAAAGGCCCTTTGACTCCTTACTGAATCTAGAATATAAATTACGAACTCCAGGAATTACAGATTTTAGCTTTGGAGGGGACCTAGTCGAGCCCATACCTGATCCCCATGGTAAATAGCCATCGAGTGGCTAGTCATCAGGCCTCCTGCTTAAGACCTCCAGGGAGGGGAACCTTGCACTGCTCTCCTTGTGAGGAAGCTTTTCTGTACAACCCGAGCTAAATTTGCCTCCATGTGCCTTGCACCCCTTGCTTCTGTCTTCTAGAACTAAACAGAGCAAGGCTTTCTCTCCCGTGTGATGGCCCCTCAGACACTGGACAGAGATTTTCTTCTTCAAACCAAACATCCCTCAGCTCCTCCTTGCATTTCATAAACTTTCACTGTTTTTCACCATCCTGGTTTCCATCCTCTAGAAACCATCTAGCAGTCTAGCTCAGCAATGTCCTTCTTAACCTGGGGTGCCCAGAAAAGAACACAGTTCTCCAGATATTTGATCTGACCAAGGCTTTCAAGACGTGACCAAGCCTGGCATCTGCTACCCTTTTTAGATATTAATTAATTAATTAATTTTTAGTTTTCAACATTCACTTTCCTAAGATTTTGAGTTCTAAAGTTTCTCCTTCTCCCCTCCACAAGACAGCGTGCAATCTGATTTAGGCTCCACATATATATTCATATTAAACATTTTCACATTAATCTTGTAAAGAAGAATAAGAACCATTGAGAGGAACCAGGAGAACGAAGAAGCCAAAAAAAAAAAAAAGCAAATAATCTGCTTTGATCTGTATTCAGACTCCGTAGTTCTTTCTCTGGATGTGGACCACATTTTCCATCGTGGGTCTTTTGGAGTTGTCTTAGATCCTTGCATTGCTGAGAAGAGCCAAGTCTATCAAAATCAACCATCTCACAATGCTGCTGTTACTGTGTACAGTGTTCTCCTGGTTCTGCTCACTTTATTCAGCATCAGTTCATATAAGGCTCTTCAGGTTTTTTGAAGTCCATCTGCTCATCATTTCTTATGGAACAATAATAGTATTCCATTACGTTCATATACCACAACTTGTTCAGCCATTCCCCAATTGATGGGCATCCCTTCAATTGCCAATTCTTTGCCACCACAAAAAGAGCTGCTATAAATATTTTTATACGTGTGGGTCCTTTTCCCTTTTTTATAATCTCTATGGAGTATAGACATAGCAGTAGTATTGCTGAGTCAAAGGTTATGCATAATTTTATAGCCCTTTGGGCATAGTTCCAAATGGTTCTCCAGAATGTTTGGATCAGTTCACAACTCCACCAACAATGCATCAGTGTTCACATTTTCCCATGTCTTCTCTAACATTTATCATTTTCCTGTTTTGTCGTGTTAGCCAATCTGATAGGTGTGATGTGGTGATATCTGCTACCTTGTACTTTCTACTCTCTACTTCCCTTCCTGTCCTGATTTCCCAGCCTTATCTCTCCTTTGTGTACTCTGCATTCCAACCAAACAAGATGACTCACTGTCCCCTTCATCCCGGGTTTCTTCTGCTACTGTCCATTCACCCATGCCATCCTATATGCATGAAGTGCATCTCCTTCCAGTTCCTCTTTCTTTATAGACTCAGTGCAAGTACCACTGTGTCAGTGAGGCCTTCACTGACTCCTCATCTATCACGCTCTTCTGCCACCGTCTCCTCCTTCATCCCTGTCTCACATGAAGTGACCTCATTCCTTACCAAGGCTATTCCCAAGGCAATTGTTCAGATGATCCTGTTCCATGCCATCTCCTCCAGCAGATTGCCCCCTCTGCCATCCCTGCTCTTTCACTTATTTTTCAGCCTCTCCGTCTCTACCGGCTCCTTCCCTACAGCCTACAAACATGCCCATATCTCCCCCATCCTAGAAAAAACCCTCGCTGGATCCTTCGGTCCCCACTATCATCCAATACCTCTTCTTCCACCTCACTTCACAGTGGCATCCAGTATCTCTTCTGCTCCTTACAATAAACTCCTCCAAAAGGCCGCCTGTAATAGATGCCTCTGCTTTTCTCTCACTCTTCTTAAGCCCTTGCAGTCCAGCTTCTGACCACATCATTCCACCAAAACTGTCCTCTCCAAACTTACCAGTGATGTCAGCCTTCATTGTCCTGGACCTCTCTGCAGCCTTTGACACTGTTGATCACCCTCTCTTCCTTGATATTCTTTTCTCTCTAGGTTTCCAGGACTCTCCCCTGGCTTTCCTCCTGCCTGTCTGACTGCTCCTTCTCCTTATCTGGATCCTCCTCTAAACTTAGGCGTCCCTTAGGGTTCTGTTTGGCCCTCTTTTCACTTCTCCCTCTCTGCTACTTCACTGGGCAATCTCATCAGCTGCCATGGATTTAATTCCCCATCTTTAAGCTTAGGATTCTCAAATCTACCTGTTTGGCACCAGACTCTCTGCTGACCTCCAGTCTCAAATCTCCATCTGCTTTTCAGGCATCTTGAACTCAATGCCCAAAACAGAATTCATGATCTTCCCCCTAAACCGTTCTTCTCTTCCACCTTCCCTATTGCTGTAGGGGGAATCATCCTCCCTGGCTCCCAGGCTTATAACCCACTCTCCCACACACATGTTACTCTCTTAGTAACCTCCAGGGGCTGCCTGTGGCCTCCAGGATCGAATACAAAGTGCTCTGTTTGGCATTCAAAGCCCTTCCTAACCCAGCTCCCTCTTAATTTTCCAGGCTTCTCATGTCTCACTCCCCAACACATATTCCTCTATCACAGGCCTTTCTGCAGTTCCACCAACCAAATAATCCCTATCTTGGCTCCACGTGTTCTCGGTGGCTGTCCATGCCTGGAAGGCTGTCTCTTTTCAACTGCTGCTGGTTTCCCTGGCTTCTTTTAAGGCCCAATTAAAATCACCTCCACAGCAAACCTTTCCTAATCCCTCTCAGTTCTAGTGCCTTCCCTGCCTTAATATTTCCTATTTTCCTGTATACACCTTGCTTGTATATACCTGTTTGCATGTTCTCTCCCTAAGAGCTCCCCTGTGAGCTCTTTCAGGGCTGGGACTGTCTTCTTCCTCTCTTTGTATCCCTGGCACTTGGCACAGCCTGGCATAGAGTAGGCGCTTAACAAATGTTGGTTGATTGATTGATTCCTCCCATTTCGTTGTTGGTGTTCTTTCCTCCCTTGAATCACCCTGTATGTGCTGTACGTTCCCAGGATTAGCATGGCTTTCTTTGTGGAATGATGCCCTGCACGTCACAGGCGCTTAAAACACTTGGTAATTGAGTTGGTCAGAAAGGAGAATTGCTGCATCACTGATAATGCTCTTGGATCCAGTTTTCATTATTTTTGCTTTGCTCTCTGAATAAGCTGCATGGAAATCTTTAGGTTGTTTTTTGGGATCCATTACACAAAACCTTTAAGAGATCTTACTTTATAAATGCAAAATAACATTCTGGTTCTAGAATTTGAACTGTTTTAACAATACTTCCCCCCTCATCCCTCATTGCTGAATATGTTGTTTCTTTTATTTTTAATATTCCTAAGTATTTTATTTATGCATTTAACATTCGTTTTTAAAATGTTGAGCTCCAAATTCTCTCCCTCCCTCCTTCCCTCCCCATATACCCTCATTGAGAAGGCTAGCAATTTGATATAGGTCATCCAAAACATTTCCATAACAGTCAGAACATACTGTTTCTAATTAAAATTCAAATCCTGCCTCAGATACTTTCTAGCTGTGGGAACCTGTGCTAATTAATCATTTACTTCATCTCAGCTTCGGTTTCCATACTTATGAAATGGTGATGATAACAGTGCCTACCACCCAGGGTTTTTGTGAGGATCGTATGAGATAATATCTATGAAGCACTTTGTAAACTTGAAAAGGCTGTGTAGATGTAAGCTAATTATTGGAAAGATCTCACCAATTAGCCTAAGAGGCAGGATTGGAACCCAAGGCCTTCCGGACTCTAAGATCAACGTGCTGCCTCTCTGCTTCCCCCCCAATGTCAGTCAGTATCTGCCTCATAGAAGGGACTTTGATCCCATTATACTTCAGGATTCCTTTTGCCCAGAAGATCCATAACAGTATATTTATCTGATAAGTGCTGGGAAAAACTGACTCCTTTCTTCTATAAGAATGTTCAGCTGCAGATCACAAGCCCATATTTGATTTAGCTCCAGTATAACTGCACCAGAATTTGAATATGCTCATGTAATGGATTGTAAAATTATAGGAACACAGGTCCTAAGTCTCTCTTAAATTCTGATCCCAGAGTAGGCTGATAATTTAAGTTTTATCACCATGATACACATACCCCGAAAGGGGGAAATAAGAGATTTGCCAAGCACTTGAGAGCCTGCTGGGTGTCAAGCATTGTGCAGGCCTCTTGAGATACAAAGAGAAAAATGAAACCTCCTGCTCTCAAAGAATGTACAGCCTATTGATCAGTGTAACCACATTCACGTACTCTGGTGCATTTTCTCATTCTCAATTGTGTAGAAATACAAATGAAAAAGGCCTAGAATGCTATTCCTCTGAAATTTCCATGATCTGTGTATTTGCTTCTGAAGTGATTCATTGTCGTTATTATTACAAGTAACACTTATATAGTGCTTTAAGATTTATAGAGCAGTATATGTATGTATGTATGTACATATACACACACATCTTCTAATTCGTGATGTTTTTCTTCTAGGCCAGGAGTTTGCCTTGTGGTTTCTGGTCCAGGTCTCATCCATGCACTCGGTGGAATGGCAAATGCAAACATGAATTGTTGGTAATTCAGTTTAAATTTTAACCTTTTTTTCAAAGTCCTATAATTTTTTTGTCTTTGCTTAAGTGTGACGGTATGATTAGTAAAAGGGAACCCCTCCAGTGAGTGGACTTCCAGTCTCATTGACCATGGTCTTCATGGGTTGCTAGGTTTGGGGGCTGAAGGAATCCTCAGTTCTCCCTCCGTTTTTATCTGTGAGACATCTGAGGCCCAGAGTAGGGAAGGGATTTACCCAAAGGTCTTGGTAGTGCTTTGATCTTACCATCACTGTGAAATGAAATTAAAGTGCATATGTGAGTGTAGGCATGTGAAAATGCCTTAAGTCTGTAAAAAGATAGTGCATAAATCTGATACTGGCTCTTAGAAGGTTCTTCATAGAATTTGGGAACAGGAATGGACCTTCAAGAGATCCTTCTTTTGAGGTCCTTATTTTACAGAGGAGAGAGCAGGCCCATTAACTTCTGGACATTGCTGCTGCTTTTATTTTTTCCCAGGATAGATTTCAGATAATTCAGAGTAAAGATAGCTAGTGGGTTCTGGATTTAAAAGGCCATATAAAGAGTCTTCCCAGGAGGGATGGAAAACTCAGGAATGAAATTTTGATAGTGCAAATAATTCAAATGAGAAATAAAGTCGTCATGGGATAAAGCAACCCACCTAGAAACTCATCCGCCCCCCTGAGATGCTAAAGTGACATAGATAGAAGATGCAGTTATATTTTCTTATTGTAGAATGAGAGGTTAGACCAGAGGATCGTTTCTAGCACTAAATCCAGTGAAAACCTTGGTGGCATCATTGATTCTATGGTGGGAAGTAACATTCTAGCTTTAGACTTTATTCACTTCAGAAGGCCGAGCTGGGGAAGTCAAGAACTAAAAAGGGAGAGGAAAATATGACTTAGTGAAGACTAAAGTGAACAGAACCATCGAAGTGATGTACACAAGCACCCCAGTAATGTAAACAGAACAGAAAATCTAAATTGACCGTTGGGGATTATGGTGACCAAGTTTGGCCTTGAAAGCCAGTGCAGAGAATGGGCCTTTTTTCTTTTGTTGCTGAGGCAGAGGGCTGTGTTGGGGTCATATTTCGCATACTGTCAGACATGGCTGATATGTTGCTTTTTTTGCTGAGCTTCTTTTTTCCCTCCTTTTAGTCTTTGTTACAAGGCATGACTTTCTAGTTAAGGGAAGAGAAAGAGACATATCTGGAAATGAAAGTGATATAAAAACAGAAATATCAATGAAAATAAGAAAAAAATTGGCTTAAAAGGCAAGGATTATCTTTCAGATAGGAGGAGTCTAGTTCTAAATGCTATATAACGTAAAGGAAAGTCCCTAGTGTTGTGGCGCTGGCAGCTGCCCTTAGCCTTGTTATGTTCATCAAGGCATACTTATCGAAATTGTCAAATACCCAGAGCTAGGGAGATAGCTAACTAGAACCATGAGACGATCTAATAATATTAGTAGGAATGAATGTAAAGCCCACACTCGTTGATGTGCAGTGTGGGGGTGGGAGGGACACTTGGCTGTACAACAGTGTGTGTGAAAAGATCTGTGGTTTTTCATGCACGGCAAACTCTGGATGGGTCAACAGTGTGGATGTTTTTTGCAGCCAAAAAAGTTTACTCAATTTTAGGCTGCTTTTGTGAAAGGGTGATATCCCAGAGTGAAGGAGGTAAACACTGCTGTTCCTTTCCTGGGTCACAATCCTTCTTGCCTCCGCATCTGAAGTTTTGTGTTTCCTTCTCTGTGTCACGTTGGGCAAGGACAGTGACAAACTGGAGCATGGCCCGAGGAGGATAACCACAATGACAACAGGACCAGAAACCATGCCTTGTGGACATCAGTTAGAGGAACTGTGGCCCCTTAGTTGGAGAAGAGAAATTTACTGGGAGGATATGAGAGCTTTCTTTAGCCATTTGAAGGCCCCTCAGGTGGAAGAGGGGTTAGATGTGTTTTACTAGGTCTTAGAAGGTAAAAATCATACTTTACATGCAGAGAGGCAGGTTTAGTTGGACTTAAGGAAAAATCTCCAAACAATGAGAGCCATCCAAAGCCAGGGCAGTTTTCAGCATTCCAAGGGCTGTTCTCACCATCGCCTTCAGATGTGGTGGGCTGTCTTCTCAAAAAGGCCAGTCATTAAGCAATCATTGTGTTCCAGGCACACTGTGCTGGGTTCTGGGTTACAAAGACAAAGATGAGACAGTCCTTGCCTTCAGCAAACTTTCATACTACCAGAGGAGACAAATAAATGCAAGGTAGTTTTGGGGAGGAAGACACTGATCAGCCAAGAAAGCCTTAGTAACACAGAAGAGGGCTTTTGAACTGGGCCTTGAACAAGGAAGCTAGTCATTCTGTGGGGCCCAGGTGAGTACACCCTGAAACCCTGGCCTGGGAAAGGACAGAGATAAGCTATGGAATATTATGTGTGAAAGGCAGCAGTACAGAATAAAGACCAAGAATGTAGGGATGGCCGGGTTGTAGAGAGCAGCAGAATAGGGAGTCACCATTGAGCTGAGAAGCAACCTGGCCCAACCTGTGCTCTAGGAACATCACTTTGGTTACTTTAGAGTAAAAATGTGGATTAGAGAAGAGAGGCCAATTAGGAGGCTTTGCGGTGGTACAAGTGATCACTGACGAGGGCCTGACTAGGCTTGCACTAAACTGGGGAGGTCCTGTGAGCAGGGAGAAGGGACAGATGGAAGAGAGGATGCTGCTGTTGATGTTGTAAAGAGGATTCTTATTTGGGGTGGATTGAACTGTGTAGCTCCCAGGCCCACTTTTCAAGGAATACTTCCAGGACTACTATGGGCTTCTCAGTGTTTTAATCTGCAGTATTTTATTACATTACTTTGTTGGATTTTTTTCAATGACTGAAGGAGAGTTTGGAGAGCTTTGGAGTCAGAGGCCCTGTGTGCCAGTGTCTTCTCTGCCACTTACTATCTCTGGGATGGGGGCAGGTCCCTTGACCTCGATGGGACTTCCATTTCTCCCTTGGGGGTTTGTGCCCCACTGTTTCTAAGGTGTCTCCCAACTCTAACACTCCATTTGGCTCTATGAAGAATATATGAGACACGATGCTGTTCTCCTGTCTTCTGTTCCACGGGTTGGTCATAGCTCCCCAAACCCTTTTGCTTTCTTCTTTATGCCTGTTATTATCACTCAGCCATTTACTTAGGTTTGACATGCTTAGTGCAAAGCTTTACAGCTTGACTCTTCTTGATTGTTCTTAAAATCAACCACTCGGGGGAATTTTAGAAAATTTACCTTCATTTTAAATTTCTTTTTTTCAGGCCTCTGATTGTTGTTGGTGGTTCTTCTGACAGTAATCAAGAAATGATGGGAGCCTTCCAGGAGTTCCCCCAGGTACTTAGCCAGAAGGTGCTCCATGTAGAAGTCAGTGTCAAATTTAGTATTATATATAGATGCCATTGCTTGTCTCTGGGCTGCAAACTCTCTGGGCACAATGGAGTCCATGCAGAAAGATACCCAAATCCATCAGTAAGTGAACCTACCTCCTGGGGACTGAGTAAATCGTGTCTTTCATATATCTATGGTAAGTGTTTTTCAATGTATGTAGATATTCTTGTAAGTTCAAATAGAATACAAGTTGATTTCAAAATATTACTGGAGTCAGTAGCTTTTTGACATAAATTTTTCATAATCATTTTTTACTAATAGTATAACTTATTAGGTGGGGAGTCAAGAAACATTGATGGTAAAAAGGGGTCCTTGGATTCCAAAAGATTTCAAAGACCTGATGTTTCCTCTCTGATGAATGTTTTGCTACATCTCTTCGCTGCCTGCAATTCCATTAAAGATACCCAAGAAGTAACCCTGTTGAGCGACTCTCTGCTCTTAAATATCAGATGAACCATAGAACACAGAACTCTGCTCTCCAGAGGGATTTGTGGCTATGACAGAGAAGGTCCATTGACGAGGCCAGGTTGAAGAGGGATTCTCTGTGGATGCTGAGGTCTTCCACATGCCTTCATCTGTTGGTGCGTCAACTCCTGGAATATTGCAGAGGTTCCTGGAAGTGATTTGTAGTGACCATTGTTAAACCTGAAAGTTTGGTTGAAGGAGGCAAACAAGCTAGGTGATAATTTTTCTATCCATGTTGTTTATTATTTTCCCTTAAAGCATAGCTAAGCTAGCTTACTTGTACGTACGTACAAGGAGTCAGAGCATAAGCTCCGGCTGTCTGAGCAAAGAAGTGAGAAAACTTATACACGTTATTTTTAGCAGACCCAGCAAGCCTGTGTTACCTCGCTTTTATGATCCCCATGTATGTTTAACCATGATACAAGAAGAGGATTTTCCTCAATGGAATAGAGTGTTGACAAGGGTCAGTTGCAGTATATACCTGTGGAATATTAAGCAAGGCAGTCTCTCAGGATTAGGGTCTCATCCCTCAATGGTTAACAGGGGAAGGAATGTTCTCAGGTCAGCTGGATCTGGCCTCGTTGACAGAGAAAAGATACTCTCTGGGCAAACTTGAGAGAACAAAGAAGCCCAGGCCCTGGCTCCTCAAGTGGGTCATTAAGTCAGGCTCTGGGTCTTATTGAAATTACAAAGATGATATAAAATGGTATGAAATGTTCCACACCATCCACACAGGAAAGGCTGAGTGGGTCAAGAATGCCTCTTACCTAGACTGTGTGGGGAAGGGTGAGTTAGGTGCAGAGTTAAACAGGAAGAGAACAAGGAGCTGGACTGTCTTCAGGAACTTCTTTAATAATTTTGATTAATAATTCCAAGCTCCCCACAAGCACAAAGGCCTGTCTTTTTAACACCAACATTCTGCCAGCATTGCTGTATGGCTGCAAGACTTGGAATAAATTTGTCTCTGAAGAATTAAAGATGAAGATCACCCAGAGAACACTGGGAAGGTACATGGTGGATGGGAGCGGGCCACAGTCAGGGAGGAACTTTGAAGAAGAAAGCAGTAAAAGAGATCATCGGGGACACAGTGATTTAGGAAGAGGAGAGAGGCTGGTGGGGAGAGTGAGGTGTACGGGACAAGTGTCTCAATGTCAGGAGAAATTGAGGATGTCTCTAGCGCATTGGGGGAGGAGGTGGACAAGAGGCACAGAGGATGAGCAGGCAGGGCTGGGCTGTGATCTGCATCACCGAAGGGACTCCAAATCAGTGAAATCACAAAGCCATTTGAGTAATGAGTCTTTATCTTCCTCACACATAGTAGGCACTTAAATGCTGTTTGTTGTAATATGAAATAAAGCCAGAGAAGGCAGGTGAGAGCCAGATGACAGACAGACTAAGGATTTCTCTGCTAGCCTAAAGGCAAAAGGTTTTTGTGCGGAGGAGCCCAAGCCCAAAGGACAAACTACGACCCATGATCAGACTTCTGCCCTTGGGCAGCTGCAGGAAGAATGGATCAGATCAGGGGAAATGGGAGACTGATGCAGAGGGAATGGGAGTGTGAGCCAGATGCAAGCATTGTGGTAGAGATAGGTGTGGGAGTAGAGGTGATAGGACTTGGCAACTGACGAGGTACTGGAGGAGAGGGAGAGTGAAGAGTCCGATGTGACCAGGGTGAGCAGCCTGGCTGGACGGGAATTTGGGAGTAGGGCTGAGTTTAGGGGGAGAACCCCGAGTTCAATTTTTGACATGATGAGTGTTGGGGGACCGGTAGGATAGCCAAAGTGAGTTGTCTAGCCTGCTGTTAGTGCTGCAAGATTAGAATTTAGGATGTTTCATCTGGGTGCTTTATCCCCAGGGAATTTTTCTTAAGGCAAACATTGAATAAATATTTAATCATAAAAAACATTTTTATTCATCAAAGAAAAAAAAATTAATTAAAAAAATAATAACTAAACTTTACTTTTAAAATACAGCTTGTAAAAATGAGACACAAAATGCCAAAACCCCCACAAATTGAGATATTAGTGTGTGCCCAACATGCTTATGGGGCTTTTTGTGTATATCTGGAATTATCTTCATTATAATAGTCAACATTTACATAGCACTTTAGGTCTACAAAGCACTTTACCCATTATCTTCATTTTATAGATAAAGAAACTGAGGCTGAGAAGTTGAGTGACTTGTCCAGGGTCACACAGCTACTAAGTAGCTGAGCAGGATATGAACTCAAGTCTTCCTGACCCCCAAGTCCAGCCCCCTATGCACAGTGTCGTTAGCTGCCTTGGGGTGATAGTAGAACCCATGGAAGAACATGAAGAGAGGCAGGGATGAAACCTTGGGGGACATCCACGCTTAAACATCATCTGTTGTTCTTTAACTTCCACGGACCCTTGATCCTGATTCTATTTGAGAATCTCACTATCAATTTCAAAATATTTTCATAGTATTTTATACTTAACCTTCTCATGATTAAGTTATATGTTCTGAGAAACACTGAGCTCTGTAATAGTGGAAATACTAGATGAATTCAAAATTCTCTTCTTTGCCTGTTTATGAATCTTATCCTTAATAAAAAATGCTGTTGCTTCTTCATAGAGCTGGGTAGGACTTCAGAAGGCCTTCTCATTCAGATCCCTTATTTAATAGATAAGGAAACCGATGCCCCCAGTGGTTGCCAAAGGATATGGGGGCAATAAGTGACAAGGCAGGATTTGAATCCAGGCCCTGTGACTCCAAAGCTTTAAGTGCCCCAGGTTTATATTGACTGTTTATTTTGAGTCTTAGCCACTTACGTTCTGTAACTTGCTCCTGTAATGGAAAAGCAACATGTATTAATTTTGTTTCTATGTAGAAGACTATTGCGGTCTGTAGACTGAATTTGAAACTTTTTTTTGGTCTGTAGGTTGAAGCTTGTAGGTTATACAGCAAGCTGACTGTGAGACCAAGCAGCATAGAAGCTATTCCCTTTGTCATTGAAAAGGTATGGCATGTAATTATGAGTTATCTATAATGTTTGGGTTATTTATTTTTAATGCCCGAAATCTTGATTTTTACTCCCCTAAGTATTATATTCCAGTTAGTAAAATATAACAGGTAGGAACACTGCCAGATAGTTCCAGATTGCATTACTTTTCATAGACTATTCATTGCCTGTTGCATATTGTAAAGATGTTTATCATTTGTCTTGATTAAAGAAGCCAAACAATACAGCAGATGCTGGAGAACAAAAGTTCTACATGAAAAACCATTTTCTTCTCTTTCCATGGTCCCTGGCTGTATTTTCCATATTGGGAAGACCCTTTATAGTTGAGATAAATGATAAACGTCTTTAAATATCACCTTAGAAGGGAAATGCTGCTAACCAACCCTTCTAGGTGTGATTCCCTATTGAGCTGACTCTAAACAGCGAGCTGCAGAAACTCGTCCGCAGGGTTGACAAGCCCCGGCTCCCGTAGCCCAGGAGACGACATAAAAACCATTGCTTCCGAGGCAAAAATAAGAATTCCTGGTGGCAGTAGAACCTTGGCATTCAGGTGGCAGTTGGTCATTTCTAAGAGTAAAAATAATGAGAAATAAGGTTTAAGACTTCAGTAATACAGATTTTAATTAAAGACAGTACCATTGGAGAGGAATTTTAATTTCAATGTTTTTTCCATTGTTTTTCCATTTGTTTGCCTCAATTTCCTCAGCTGTAAAATGGGGATAATTAAAAGCACCTATGTCACAGGGTTGTTGTGGGGATAAATGAGAAAATATTTGTAAAGTGCTTAGCACAGGCCCTGGTATATAGTAGGCACTATAGAAATGCTTATTCCCTTCTCTTTCCCAATTGATAATTATACCAGCCAGCTTTTATACAACACTTTAAGGTTTGTCATGTGCTTTTACATACGTTAACTCATGTGATTCTCACAACAACACAGATGAGGAAACTGAGGCAGAGAGCTGCAGTGACTTTGCCAGGGTCTAGTTAGCGGGCCTGAGGTAGGGGTCACACAGATTTCCTGATTCCCAGGCCTGCCTTCTCTCCACTGTGCCTCCAGCTTCCTGGTTTACCTACTTCTACCCCACTTTTCAGTATGGTCCAAATACAGGCCACATTTCCTCTCCAGATCTGGCTTGTGTGACCGATCATTCTTCATTTTCATTGTAGACTCACTGTATTTTGTTACCTTTCAAAGGCCTCTCCTTTTAGGCATGTAACTTGTGTTTCTAACATGGTATGAAATAGCTAGAAAATTTAGAAAATTATTCATTTCCTAAATTTAAAAGAGTCAGATGGAATAAAATCATACAGATTAAGATTTTAAAAATACTAATATGTGCTCCTACTATTTTGCAATAAATCTAGGCCGTGAGAACCAGTATTTATGGTCGGCCAGGTGCCTGCTATGTTGACATACCTGGGGACTTTGTGAACTTACAGGTGAATGCGAGCTCTATAAAGTGAGTAATTGTTAGGGTGAAAGTTTTCTAATGAGATTAAAGTATTTCCAGATGTTTGGTTAACCTTTTAAGAAATAATAAGAAATAAAATTTTCTAAAGTTTCTTTAATCCTTTAAGCCTATTGCCTTTTAATTAAATTAAGCTTGCCATAGAGTCTGACTTCTTTTATTATCGCATTTATGTATTAGCTTTTCACATTTTGTGTGGGAAGATGATGGGCCATAATATCAGTGATTTTGAATGTCCTAATTTAAGCCTGTGAAAGGCTTAGGTAAAGCTGATGATGAACGTAGGATTATATCAAGGAGAAAGCCATGGATTTCAGAGAGGGTCCAGCAGGGGATCGGGCTCTGCCGCTAGGCAGACTCTATGACTTTGGGCAAGTCGCTTTACTGCTTGGTCAGTCGTTCATTTCCTTCGTTTGTAAAATGGATTGTGTGTTGTCTTTTCCTGCTCTAAGATTCTGTCTTTATAGAAATTATTCGAATTCAACTTTTGGTTAAAAGGATCTTTTAAACATAATAGCAAGAGTATCTTGATTGCTCTTTTCCGAATAAAATTACACTACTGTAACATTTAGAGAACAATAGTAAGCCACTTATTAATTTATTATCACTAGAAAGGAGTTTACCCAAACCCTCCACAAATTTTTTTTTACAAAAGCCATAGATTATATATACCAGTTTAGAGGATTGGCAGGGTTGTTTTACATTGGGAAACACTAGTATTCTCCACCAAAGTCCTACTTTGGCACCTAATCCTGGTGTGGAGTAGGGGGACTGGCTCAGGGACTCTTTTGCAAGAAAATACAGAGGATTACAAAGAAAACCAGTTACACTGAAAAAATATTTTTTATGGACCTCACTCAGGTTAACAAACCTTAGAGGACATTCTAGCACAGCACAGTCCCAGGCAAATCTTGTGTATTTGGGGGAGCTGTGACAACTTCTGGTTTGGTGTCTGTGTTGGTGAAGTAGGTGCCCACGCTGGTTGAATGATAGATCCTTGAAGTATAGAAGACCTATATATAGAGCTATTTACTGAAAGAAAAAAAGAATTAGCATTTCACATCTGAGCCTGCTTTAGGGTCAGAATTTCTGGATAGTATCCAATCCTGTTTCAACACACGTCTCTTTTGTTTCAACTTAAAAAAAAAAAACAACCAACAACAGAGTTGTGTTTGCTTGGTCTTGTTCACCACTTAAGCAGGGTCCTGTGACTAGGGCACCATTTAGTCCATTCCTGCTACCCTTCATGAATGAATGAAGAAGCTAATTTTAGGAAGCACTTACTATGTACACAGTACTGTGCTGGGCACTAAGGATATGAATAGACCAGTGAGACAGCCCCATGCTTCTAGGGGAGATGACACATAGAGAAACTGTGAGCTTTGGGTACAGGGGTGGGGGCGCAGCAGCAAAGCAGGTGGTCCTACCCCTTCTTCATTGTCAGGTCCATTGTATCTGTTTCTGATCTCAAACCACTTGAGAATGTCAAGGACTTTGATGGAAAGAACTTCTTTTTTCTTCTGGAGCTTCCCTGGTTTCATCTTTATGGGGATTGCTTCCTAGGACAGTGACTCTGGAGGCTAGGCTAGAAGTAGGTAGATCTGCTGACCTGGTGGGGACCCCCACTCTTGGGATTCTTGAGCTATCTGTCTGTCAGTCAGTGGAAGCTAGCCAACACTTGGTATAGAGGGTAGTGAGGGAGATGAGTCCTTCCTCCACAGTGATTGCTCCCCTTGATGACGACAGGGGCCCAGAATGGAAGCGGGACGTCTGCTGCTCCTGGGACTCTAGGGTCCAGGGTGCAACTGAGCTCTCTCCACATGGGCCCTGTAAGCGTAAGCAAAGTGGATTTTAGTTACTGTTTCCTGGAGTTTAGTTTCCCAGGATCCATGGCCATAACAATCTCCTGTTCCCAGGTATTTTGCCTTGCCCATCAGGTGCTGAGTCATGTAGGCTTTTGCACCAAATGGCACTGAGCCAATCGGATGCCGAGCCTTTGTTTGAAAACTATATATTTGGGAGGAATTTTTTTTTTGGCTTGGGGCTCGCTCATGAGAAGAATACTTTGAATGATTTCCTAGATGAGACTCTGGGTGGCTGGTGTGAACCCAGATATTGGGCTGTATGGGTAAAGTGTGTACTATGATCACTAGACAGTGGGAGCCCTGTCTGTCAGATCACTCTGCTTGTTAATAATTGATTTTCTCCACTTGCAGGGTGCTGACCTTTCCCCTGAACTAGGGGATGATGTTAGTTCTTCTTGGGTGCTTCACCTTCTACTTGTATATCTTTCTGCATTGTTTAATTAAAGTAAGATTATTAACCCCTTTGAAGCTGTCTTTCCTTTATAAAGGCAGATCAAGAACCCGTGCTAGCAGCCCACCCCATGTGCCAGTGTGGTTGCTAATACAGGCCTGAGGGGAGGGAGTGGTATCTCCCTTCTTTCCCTTAGCATGCCCTCATGAGTCAGCCAAGGGTGGCTCACTTGTGGAGTAACAGTAGTGTTGACTGGCCTAGAACATTCTGTCTCCTCTTGTTCTCAGAGTGCCATGCTGCTTCAGCTAGGCCAACTTGCCTGTCTTAAATGATCTTATCATATAACGCTGTAGTGACCTGAAAAAAATATCCTTTTCAGTTTCCTTCCCCACCTGTGAAATAGGGATCATAATAGCACCTACCTCACAGGCTGGTTGTGAGCACCAACTGTGATAATATTTATAAAGTGCTTCCTTAGCACAGTGCCTGGCACATGGGAGGTGCTGAAAAAAGGCTTGTTTTCTTCCTTAATTTCCAAATTTACCAAGAAGTGTTTCTGTATATGGGAGAATCACACAAAACAGTCCTGCTGTCTCTTAGGTGATGCTGTTAATCAGAGTGGCATGAAAAAGTTAGGAACAAAACTTAGAATAAAACCTTAGGCTCTTTCTCTCAGTCTAGTCAAGCTTATTTTGGAGTATTTTGACCTAAAAACTAACTATGGTCTTATATTGCATTCATTTAATACGTAAAACAGTTATGTATAAATATGATGACCAGCTCTAACCTTTTCCCACCTTCACTAACCCTGGGCAGTTCAGTGTAAAGGCATCTGCCAGCGTGTCACGCCTGTTAGAATCTGATGGTCAGAGATCTTCTTTATTTTGTTTGATATGAGAGTGAAGATTCTCTTTTGCAGGTATATGGAATGCTGCATGCCTCCCCCAGTTAACATGGCAGATACTTCTGCTGTGTCTGTGGCAGCTTCTATCATCAGGAAGGCAAAACAGCCCCTTCTTATCATCGGAAAAGGTAATGAAGGAAACAGACATTTGAACTTTAATATGCATATGAAAGAAACGCAAATCCCATTGGGAAGTTTCCAGTCTTCTTTGTTTGTTGGTCAGTCTTTTTCAGTCACTCTTCATGATCCCATTTGAGGTTTTCTGGCAAAGATACTGGAATGTCTTTCCATTTCCTTCTCTAGCTCCCTTTGCAGATGAGGAAACTGAGGAAAACAGGGTTAAGTGACTTGCCCAGGGTCACACAGCTAATAAGTGTCTGAGGCTGGATTTGAAGTCAGGTCTTCCTGAATCCAGGCCTGGTGCTCTAACCACTGTACCACCTAACTGCCCCCTTCCTTGTTTACCAAACATTTTGACTTTGGAAGTTGGAATACTATTTTTTATCCATTGACTACATTTGTTAGCTGTGTTATAGAGATTACCTGTGAATTCAAAGAGGTTTTTTTTTTTTAAAGGAATCATCCCTTAGTAGATTTCCAGGAAATTATAAATGAAGTAATAGGAATCAGAAATTTTTCTTAGTAAGTATTTTTAGACATACTAACAGTATATTATCTACTTAGTATCACCAATATGATCAGCATTGTGGCCTGGTACCTAGAGAACTGGCCTTGTTCTGATGCCTGCATGTCTGTGAGCAATCACTTCACTTCACTCCACTTCACTTCACTTCATTCCAGTTCACTTCACTCCACTCCCCTTCACTCTCAGTGGCCAATACCATGAGATGTAGAGGGGGTGCTGCTCTGCACCCATGGAGGAGGTTTCCTTGCAGGGAAATCACAAGTCTGGAAAACAAAAATTAACTGTTTTCTTTCATCTGTGAAATATGTGGAAAATAATTATGCCTAAAAGAATTGATGAATATAATAGACACTTAGACGTAGAGAAAACAGAAGCATTAAAACATTGAAGATAAGTAGTATTAGGGATAATTAGGATAAAGTAGTAATTTTTCAAGTATTTAAAAATAAAACCAAAATCATCGTAACAATTTTAAGTTGAAGCCTTAATAGAGATGGGGGGCCAGGTGTGGTGTTGTGTTCCTGTGATCCCCTGCCACTGGGGGAAGCCAGTACTGATGGATTGCTTGAGCTCTGGAGTTCTGTGCTTTATGGGCTACATTAAAAAGATGTCTACCCCAAGTCCAGAATCAATATGATAAGTCCCTGGAATTGAGATCAATAGGAGGGCACCAGATTGCCCAAGGAGGGTGGGGTGAACCAGCCCAGGTCAGAAATAGAGGAGCTTCAAGCTTCCATGCTGATGGGGATCAGGACCCTCTGTGGCTGCTGCTCTTCTAGCCTGGGGAAGATAGGGGGGAAAAGTCCTGGGATGTATAAACAAGTCATCCTCCATGTGTTCCATCAAGCTGTACAGTAGATGTTTACCCAGAAATTAGCTCATCCTGTGTTTCTTGTTCCAGGTGCTGCTTATGCACATGCTGAAGATAACATCAGAAAGTTGGTTGAGCAGTGTGGCTTGCCATTTTTGCCCACGCCCATGGGCAAAGGTGTTGTTCCTGATAACCATCCCAACTGTGTGGCTGCAGCCAGATCCAGGTTTGTGGGATGCCAAGTTGTCAATTTATGTCAGTTCAGCTGGTTTAAGTTCAGCTAGGCTTTTGTGACCTTAATGAATTCAGAAAGAATTTATTAGAAGAACTGAATCAAGTATCCTGCAGTGAAATCACACCTACCTTTTAATTATCCTGAGACACACCCTGAAGCTCAGTTCTTCTGCATAATGAAAAGTAGATTTCCTTTGGCAATTAGGAAACCCGTCACACCGTGTTTAAGAAGACAAGTTGAAGTAAGCTCAGGGAAAAACGTGTTTGGTGAGCTACAAATCACCCCAATGTCCTGCAAATAAATTAATATGGAGCATATTTGGGAACATCATGAATGTGCTTATTGCTGAGACCAGTGAAGAACTTTTAGAGCATATTTGCTGTGTATTCCTGGAAGTCATGTGCCAACCATCCTGGTGGACCCAAGACTTGACTTGAGCATCAGTTGAAGGACCTGGGGAGGTTTGGCCTGGAAAGGAAAGGCCCAGGGATTGGGGGAGTCATAGTAACTGTTATCAAGTGTTTGAAAGTCTGTCATAGAAGAGAAAAAAGAGAGGGGTCCTGCTTGCCCCCAGAATGCAGAATTAGCAGAAATTCCTAGAAATAGCAAAGAGATCCGTGTAGGCTGGTTAGGAGAAAATGCTTTCTAACAAGCAGAGGGATTCAGAAGTGGAAGAGGCTGTCACGGAGGTGGTGGGGACCCAAGGATATCTTGGTGCAAAGGCTGAATGGCCATTTGCCAGCCAAGCTAGAAGGTTTTTTTTTCAAGTCTAGATTGGACTAGATGGTTGCTGAGGGTCTTTTTCTGGTCTCTGTACAGTAAAACCATGGTAATAGTAATGATGATGATGACGAGGGAGATAATAGCTAACACTTAGTTGGGTTTAAGATGTGCAAAGCACTTTACCCACACGGCAACCCTCTGAAGATTTTGTTACTCCCATTTTAAAATCCAAGAAACGGAAGCTAGGATAGATTAAGTGACTTTCCCAGAGTGACTCATCTCTTAAGTGTCTGAGGCCAAATTCTAGCTCAGGACTGTGAGAAACATTCTCACTCTAGAAAGAAAAATACTGGTTGTGAAGCCAGGAAAGTTCTCATTATGTTAATGGAGCCATCATCATCGTTGCTCAGACAAATGCAAGCCTTTTTATGCTGTTCCCAATTCGAATTTCCTCCCTTGCTCTCCATTGGCTGAATGCAACCTCCTGAACTGCCCACTTCATGTTCCCTTACTTGATATGTCCCCCTGAAACAGCTCCTTAAGCATGCGTACGAGCATCTGACCTTTTACGTGATCAGAAGCCTGGTTCTGCTAGGTCACAGCTCTGATTAGAACCAGTCATCTCTGACTTACATTCTGTTATCACTCAAAACTGGGAATACTTTTAATCCTGTGGAAACAAAATTCCTTCTTTTTTTCCCATAAGACCCAGCACTCTGTGTACTGCACCACCTAGCTGTCATAACTACTGTGCTGCTTCAGATTTTGTCATGTGCAAATTAATACTAGTATAATCTAGATTACAAACTGAAAAACTCCTTGAGATAATTAACCATTGCTGCATTGTGTACAAACAGATCTTTCAGTCTCCACATCTTTGGGCTGTTGATTAAATCAGGTTTCATAGGACTTGGACGTGGAGAGCTTTTATTAGTAGTTAGTGTGTACTTGAAAGTAATAAAATTGTATTTCTCTAGAAGTAATCAGAGACAGCTAGGTGGCACAGCAGATGATGCACTGGACCTGGAGCCAGAAAGACTCATCTTCATGAGTTCAAGTCTGGCCTCAGTCACTTACTAGCTGGGTGATCCTGGGCAAGTCACTTCACTCTGTTTGCCTCAGGTTCCTCATCTGTTAAGAAAAAGAGAAGGAAATGGTTAACCACTCCAGCATCCCTGCCAAGAAGACCCCAGATGGAGTCTCGGCTAGCTGGACAGGACTGTAAAATGACTGAACAAAAGAAATAGTCTGTAACATAGACTTTTTATATTTTGGACTGACCTTGAAGTTGTCCTAAATTAATGAATTGTAATGCATTTGTTATTGAATTCAACAACCATTTGCAGAGTTTTGTGCTGTATATTGTGCTGAGTTCTGGAGATATAAAAATAAAATTGGTTGTAGTCTGATTAGAAAATGAATTCAGTATCAGAGCCCTTTGGAGCAGAAAGTGCTTTGTTTTTGTCTTTGTATCCCCTGAAAAGGCCTGGAGACAGGTGAAAATCAAGGCTGAGCTTGACTAGGACTTAGACTGGGAAGGGAATTTGCATGCAGGGCCTTGTGTGCCAGGCCAAGGTATTTGTACCCGAGGGGACCCTGAAGATTTTTAAGCCAGTGACAGGAGGCCATCAGAGGTGTGAAGGATGGATGGTATAGAGGAGGAGAGCTTAATTAGGAGGCTATTTAATAGACGCAGCAATCATATTGTCTTCCCAACAGGTTAAAAGACTCCCTAAGTAGAGGACCAACGTCTTAGCCTGAATTTTGTGAGTTCTGTAGTGCCTAGTGTATTATCACGGACAACACTTAAAAAGTAAGGTCTGGTGCTGGTGAATAGATGTTTCCATGACACAAGCTTAATTCAGGGGCATTTCCTCATCCCAAAACAGACTTTAAATCGCTTTAGTAATTAAAGATAGGTAGATAGAGAGATAGATAGATTGATCTTTGTTACAATAAAGATTGAGAAGTCAGAGAAAATAGAATAGCAAAAATCAGTTGTGATTTTTGATGTGTTCCCTTGGTTAGAATACAGTAATCAATAAAGACATTTTTATAAATAAATGAATTTTAATTAGACATTTTTAGAATGCAAGATGAAATAGGTTTTAGACTCATTTCTGTAGTGACAAATTATTTGTTTAGATTTTCCAAACAATTGAGAGTAACTTTTAAGTATTTTCATATTATAAATACAAGATACTTTTTCACATCTTATATCTTTTTATTCTTGTATCAGGGCGTTGCAACATGCTGATGTAATCATATTACTGGGTGCCAGGTTAAATTGGATTTTGCACTTTGGACTCCCGCCAAGATATCGAGCTGATGTGCAGATTATCCAGGTCTGAGTAGGAAAGAAATTTAACTGAGAGTTCTCTCTGTTATAATCCTTGCACTGTCTTCTTATAATCTCTGCTGGTTGTTGGTAGATGCCTTTTGGACAGATTCCCTTCTTTTAATTAATTTTTAAAAGCTAGACTGAGCAAAAGCTACTACTTCAAATCTGCTTGTACAAATGAACTAAATTACAAAATAAGGGAGAAAAGTAACTGTTTGTCCTGTGAAAGGTTTATTATTTTAAGTGTAAAGTAGATTACAGTTACAGTAATAATTTCATCGAGCATCACTGGGAAATGATGTGATCCCTGTCAGTAATTTTTTCTAAATAAATTCCTTTTTTAAGTGCTAATATTTTTCAAACTTTAGTTCCTTTTGATGGTTGCCTTTCTAGATAGGTTAGACATTTTTATACTATGTACTGTAAAAAACAACCTTTTCTTGATGATTCAAGGCCATCATTATGAATATTGATTGAGTATATTATACTCAGGGCTATTGAAGTATGTAGAACTCCTTCCTCTATTCTAAACACTTCCAGACTGCTTTATAGTTGATAATAGTAGTCATAAAACCTATCCCCCCAATTAGTAGCAGTTGTCATGTCAATATGTCAATTTCTAGCAGTCCCACCCATATGGTGCCATATTAAACTAGATAATGAAGCATGTTGACGGCTAGAATTTTGTATCAAATTAAGCTAAGTCAGTAGACTGTGATTCAAAGCCTGTCACATTCTGGTTGCAACTTATCTCTCCCGACTTATTTCCCATTACTTCTCTTCATGCCCTCTTCATTCCAGCCAAACTGACCTGTGTGTTATTCCCATTATCTGACTTAATGTCTTAGGGCTCTCCTCCATGCCTGGGACACTCCCACCTCACTTACCCCTCTCGGAATCCCTAAGCTGCTCAACTCAAGTGCCTCTCCTACACAGATTCCTCATTGACCTCTCAAATGTTCGATTTCTTCTCCTCCCAAATTACCTGTGTTTGCTCTGAATGTAATTTGTAGTTACTTATCTATGTACATGCTGTTTCTACTCCTTGGGGAGCAAAGACAGTTTTCATTTTTTTATCTGGTGCCTTTGTGTCCCTAGTGTTGGACATATAGAATAATTTTAGTAAATGTTTATTGAGTTGTTGAGTTAAATTTAATTGGAGTGTTATGCAAAGGTTTGGGCTCACCCAGAAGCTATTTTTGCTTATCTTGGGTTTAATATCTGTATTCCAGTTGTTGCAATCATCTGAAATTCTGACTTCTAGACAAGTGGGAGTGAGTTGTTGCTTTGATATGGTTGAGGTATAAATTGTACGGAATTGATGAAAACCTTCTTCTCTGTCAGGTTTGAAATGATCAGATTGACTACTCTCAATGTGGGAATTACAAGGCAGATTTAAAGCTAGGCCCTCGTTCACACTGACCGACTTCGGTGGTCAAGTTGCACTGCTGTATCATGCTTTGATGTGTGTGTGTGTGTGTGTGTTTTCTAAGAGGAGGCCACTTTTAGTAGGACTTGTTGCCTCCTAAAGCCTTCTGCAAGAATATTGAACATCTATTACATGGAGCTGAATATAAATTTTCTGATTGAATTATTGTACTTGTTAAAGAACTAACTTGCCTTATTTTTCCACTATTGGCATGTCTTCGTAGGTTGATATCTGTGCGGAAGAGCTGGGGAATAATGTTAAGCCTGCTGCAGCTCTGTTAGGTGATATAAATGCTGTCACTGCACAGGTAATACCTTGGTTTTAGCTTCCTTATATGGGCATTTTTAGAACCTTCTCTTCTTTAAAACCTGTCTTTCTTGAGTCAATCGAGTCTGAGTATTTATTGTTTTTTTAAAAAATCCAAACTATGTGACTCACTTGGAAACATGAAATTGGAGTTCCTTACAGCCACATTTATATATAAATTAGGATTTCTCTCTGATGGTAACTTGTGAATTCTCTCTCTTTCCCTCTCTCTCCCTCTGTCTCCTCCCTCCTTCTCTCTCCTCTCTCCTTCTTTCTCCTTCTCTCCCTACCTCTCTCTCGCTCTTGCTCTCTCTTTATAACTTTGCCCTCTGGTGCAAGAAAAGTATTATTTAGTCATTCAGTGTCCTGAAAAATGTAGTTTAACTTTGAAAGGAATGTAATTTACAGACATTAGGAAGATCTGTCAATATTTCTTTAGGCAGAAAAGATCCATTGATACAGATTTATCACCTGTAATTTGAGACTGGCCAAATCTTGGTGTTCTCTTCTCCTTTTGTGGGTGATATGACATTATAGAGCAATATTTTAACTTCTGTGTCAGAAGCATTGGTTTAGCCGTGCTGCTTTTGTCAGAATAGCTCTCTTAGCCAAGATAGTGGTATTTATCATAATTACATGATAGAGAAGTATAAACTAAGTACTGTTCCACCTCAGCGTGGGCCCCTTCCTTTGGCTGGGGGTTTTAGAGGAATCTGGTCCCCTGCAAGGATTGAATGTGAGGGAGTGGAGTTCCATCTTTCCCTATTGGAGTTATGTGATGAGCTGGGGAATGCTTTTCCTTTTGATAGGCTAGTCTGAAAGTGTGGAGAAGTGTGGAACAGTATCGTTTGTCCTATGAGAGTCTCACTATCTGAAGGGAATCTTATTGATATAGAATAAATTTCACATTTTATAAGTTGACTTTAAAATTTTTTTTAAATTAACTTTTTTGAAAAAATTACTGCCTTTAAGAAAAGTTAAAACCCAAGTGATATGTATATTATCCTACCAAAAGGCTTTTTGTGATAGTGTTTGAATTTAAGATTGTTTCTTAGCTTTTAGAACATTATAATAAAAGGCCATGGCAATATCCTCCTGATGCTGCATGGTGGAAGGCACTGAGAGGAAAAATGAAGAGCAATGAGGAAGCATCGAAGGTAAGGAGGAGCCTTTGGGTGTGATGACTGGGCCAGGTCTGGCTGCCACTTGTGCCCACTTACCAACCCTGCTTTGGGGGAAATGACGTCAGCTCTCTGAGTCTCCAGATGGGGGTAAATAACAGAACTTTACAGACTGCTGTGAGACTCTAATGCAGTAATAAAGCACTACACGTCAGCTGTCATTATGAGCTTGGGAGTTTTCAGTTCATTCATTATTATGCCAGCTGCTAAAGTTTTTGATCAGTGACATTTTCTCTAATTAATAATAATTAGCTTCACTGTTTCTCCTCTATCACATTTTCATGAATCAGATTTTTCCCTGGGAAGCCCCTTAGTTCAAGGGGAGGTAACAGATCTTTCCCTCTTTTTATCCTGGCTTTGTGCTCTGCTCACTCACCGTGCTGTTCTTTACAGATACGCTCACAGGTATCATAGGACTCCATCAATCAGCAAGTGTTTATTACGTGCCTCTTGAGTGCCAGGCACCCTGGGGACACAAAGGGGAAAGTACAGGTCTTTGCCCTCATAGAGTTTTCTGTCTATAGAAGGAGACAATCAATACACATATAAGTATATACTAAATAAATGCATAAATACACAACAATTTTTGTTTGGGGGGAGACATCCAACAATTGGGGAAAGACCTCATATAGAAGGTGATGTGAACTGAACTTGGAAGAAGACGAATGATTTTCAGAGTGAGATGTACAAAAGCAGTGACTTCCAAACATAAGAGTAAGTTGGTCCTCTCAGAATACCTTCTTGAAGGCCATTTATAAGCATATTCATTGCTATCCATGTAATAATCCCTCTAATGGGATCCTCCCAAAATTAATTTACCTAAGACATGAACTTATAATTCTCTCGTTACTTTACTGACTTTTTATTCCCATAACTGTTTACTCCACTAATAAACCTGCTTTAATGATTTCCCTTATAATTTTAGGAATTGGCATCACAAAAATCTTTGCCTATGAATTATTATACAGTATTCTACCATGTGCAAGAACAGCTACCAAGAGACTGTATTATAGTAAGTGAAGGAGCAAATACTATGGATATTGGACGGACTGTGCTTCAGAACTACTTTCCTCGTCATAGGTAAAAACCCCAAATTTTCTTTTAAGGTGTCTGCCATTATTTATGTGCATGAGTACTTGATAAATTAACTTACAATTACTAAAACTTCAAATGATTGTATACATGCCTAGTGAAAAATATCTTGACATATTTAAATATTTTTAGGTGAAGATTCCTATAAATAAGGTTTTCGTGACTATGCTTCTATTAATTTTATTAAATTTAATTTTAAGATCAAAATTATTTTTTCTTTTAAGTATAAGCATATGTTTCTTAACTTGTGTGAAAGTTAATTTTAAAATTCAAACAGTTATAGTCATAATGAATTTTTTTTCTATTGACTGTCTTTGACAATTGTACAATAACTCGTTCTAAAATTATTTGGAATGTTATTTATCTGACTTTTAAGATTTTTCTCAAGTAGCTCATTGACCAAGATCCAAAGGACTGTGCCGCTCTGTAGTCTCCCTGTTCAGTAGAGTTCATTCTTCTTTGGAGGAAGGAAATCATTTGAATACTTTCCCTGTAGACTGGATGCTGGTACTTTTGGGACAATGGGAGTCGGTTTGGGCTTTGCTATCGCTGCTGCTGTGGTAGCAAAAGATAGAAATCCAGAAAAACGTGTGGTCTGTGTGGAAGGAGACAGTGCTTTCGGGTTCTCTGGCATGGAGGTGGAGACTATCTGCAGGTAAAAATGGAGCTTTCAGTTTTTCCCACGTATGAAGAATTAATGTGTGTATAGACATACTAATTGCTGCTTTATCACATGCTATAAAAAAATCTACAAAGATCCTGATTATGTGGTTCCTAAGTCCTAAAGCCATGGACAAAGTCATCCCAAGGCCTTGTCTGGGTCACTTCACTTTAGATTCTATACAATATGGTGGTTCTTTGAAGAGTGCTGATTCCTCACAAAATCATAACTTGCCTTCTCCTCCAGGGACAGGCTTTTCTTCAAGTCCTATAGGACTCAAATATAAGTAATCATCATTATTTCAAATTAGATAATATATGTAGAAGTGCATTGCAAACTTAAAAAAAAGTGTTAACTATTTATTTCCAAAATGTTGGGTTTTTCACTTTTAATTGAATTGGTATTTTAGTAATCACAAATGTGATCTCAGAAAATTATTATTCAGTGTAAATAAGGTATATTTAGGGGCAGCTAGGTGGTGTAGTAGATAGAGCACCAGCCCTGAAGCCAGGAGGACTGGAGTTCAAATTCTGTCTCAGGCGCTAGCTGTATGACCCTGGGCAAGTCACTCAACTCCGATTGCCTGGGGAGGGGGCTGTGTTTGCTTTTTTATGCATGTACAGACCTCTCGTAATAATTTTATGGTCTTAGTAGGGGTCCATAGCCCAATGGTTGTTTTTATACTATTCATTTTCTTATTGTCTGCCATTTTCATTTCTGGAAAATTCCCATGAAATTATAGAACGTAGTTTGTAAGCAGACTGAAGCTGTGTAGTATTATTTTATAAATTCACATTTTATCTGTTCACAGTTCCATTCAGAGTCTTAGGAATGAGTCTTTTTTTTTTAAAACTTTAGGAGGGGGGAAGGCAGGGCAATTGGAAGTAAGTGACTTGCCCAAGGTCCCACAGCTAGTAAGTGTGTCAAGTGTCTGAGGCCGGATTTGAACTCAGGTCTCTCCGACTGCTGGGCCAGTGCTCTACTCACCATGCCTCCTAGCTGCCCCTGCAACGAATCTTAATATGGGGTTTATGTATGTAATGATTGTTTAAAGTTTTAGTATATAAAAAAAAAAGTTCCCAAGAGAGACCATGAGCATTTAACATCTTTAAAAAGTAGTTCTTGTCTAAATGTTAACTTGAGCTTCCTAGGGTAACTACCAGTCCCTTGTCAGGATGCCCGGATGAATTGGCAAACTGAGAAGTGTTAGAGGACTCCAGAAAACATAACCTGCCACCAGATGTGACCCCAAATACCGCAGCTTTATAAAGACTCACTTACTTACTAGCTATGAATAAAATTGACTCCAGAAAATAGGTACACAGATGATAGAATTCTTATGTTTTATTAACTCATTAGAATAATTTAATGAGATTTCATCTGGGGTTTGGTTTTTTTTTTTATCATAACTATATTGTCTTGGTTTCCTTGATTTCTTAATGTGTCTATTTCTTTGGTTTTTTAGCCAGACTGTAAAGCACTTGGAGGGCAGGGAAGCTTCTCTTTTTTCCCCTATGCCTTCATGTGCGGTACTAGGCATATAGGAGCCATTCAACAAATACTTACTGATTTCGTTAACTATTTATTAGGCCAGAACTCCAGCAGTTGTAGGATCTCTGATTTCATTGGTTCAGGTTCTCCCTCTGCATATTCTCTAAGACTTCCTTAGGAGATTGTCTTTGAAGGTCCCTGGAGCCACAAGACTCCTCATCTGGTGGCCAGCCTTAGCCAGGCTGCTCCTTAGAAGACAGAGTGAGGATGTCACCATGTCTGTGCTCACAGCCTTTTTTCCAGCCTGGTACATCCTCCCCCAAGCTTGTGGCCTGGCCTAGCCTTTGAAGATCCAAGGCCATCCATCTCTGTACCATGATAAGGCATTAGGGGAGGGGAAGGCTATAGTGGAGATTACTCAAATAATAATAATACGTAATTTCTGGCCTGACTTTAATATGCAGAAATCATATAGAGACAACTGTGTCCATCATCGAATAAAAATTTCTTCCTAAAGAGAGGAAATTGCTTTAGAATTGTGAAAGATTTATTTCCTAGGATCATAGCTCTGGGACTGGAAGGCACCTCAGTGGTCATCTAGTCCAGCTCCTTCACTTTACAGGTAGGGGGACCAAGGCCTAGGAAGATTAAGTGACTTGCCTGGAGTCACATAGGCATAGTAAACATAAAAGCCACGATTTGAGCCCAAGCCACTAAATCTGGTTTCCTCTCATTTGTTTCAGGCATAGTTTGCCAATCCTTCTCATTGTGGTGAACAATAATGGAATTTATCAAGGCTTTGATGCAGAAACCTGGAAAGAGATAACAAAACTTGGAGAAGTTTCCCAAGTGTGAGTATCATAAAACTTGGACTATTAGACTCACTGAGAAATAGATTTTAAGAACCCCAGTATATTTTCCATTATCACGCTGGTTTAGTTTTCAAATTATTTTTTAAAAGTTTTTTGTACAGTCTTTGTAATAGATGTAATTGTAAGTTCTGAACTGTTAACTCCTCTAAAGGGCAAGGATGGTGTCAGGATAGTTCTTTATAAAATGCTGTCCATTGTTGAAAGGGATTAATTAGTGTTTTATTAGAACCTAAAGTCTTTTTCAAGTTCAGGTAAGACAATAAATTGTCTAGATCTTGTAAGTGAACAGAAATAGTACAGAAGCATTTTTTAAACATAAGATTGCTGTCCAGCTTAGTAGAATCTAGCCCTTGGGGTCCTCATTTGGTTCGGAAGGCCACGTAGGAGCATGATGATATGTTTTGTACGTAATCCATAATGCCCTGGGCTTCCTTCTGTCTCCTGTCTTGCTGAGTCCTGGCCTAAGAGGGCATCACCCTCCCTGCATGAGGAGGGGGCCGTGTTGAATTTGTGAATGTGTGTACGTGGGTACATTTTGTGTTGTATTCCAAAACCAAGTGCGAGTGATTTGAGATTGCAGTTGTTCCACCCTATCTGCATTTCTCTCTGTTTGGCGCTTGTTTGTTCACAGACTTTAGTTAGTGCCGTTTCACGAGTGCTGCCAGCACAGGTTCCTTCTGACACACCGTGTGATTAGTCGCTCTGGCAGGAGCAGGCCTACTTTGGGATGTCCCGCTCTATAAGGACAAGTGTACTTGAGGGTGTGTCCTGGTTAACTGCCTCATGTTCCTCATCCTCTTCCTCATTCTCCAAATATCACAGGAATCAAACTGTGAAGTGCAGTGATTTGTATGAATTTCCAATGGCTGAACTAAAATAATTTACAGTATTCAGGAGGTTATGTCTTAGATACCAGGACTGAGACTTTTATTTCTTGGGAAAGTCTAGAAGGCTTCAAGCTACTTTAAATTAAAAAAAAAACATTTAAGCTAAAGGGCCAACATAATAAAAATGATAATACTACCAAAATTAGTTGGTACTTTTAATGCTATACCAATCAAAATATTATAGAGATACTTTATAGAACTTAATAAAATAATAACAAAATTCATTTGAAAAAAATCTAGAATGTCAAGAGGAAAGAATTAGGGATGAAGGGGAATTAGCACTTATAGACCTCAAACTACATTGTAAAGCAGAGTCATCAAAATCATCTTGTTCTGGTTAAAAAATAGAAAGCTAGATCAATGGAACAGACTAGAGAGGGGGGAATCAGAAACAATGATGCTCAATGACCCCGGATAGGATAAAACTAAAAACATAAAATACTTAAGAAAGAACTCTTCTGGGTAAACTGAAAGCAGTATCGTAGAAATTAGACTTAGGCTAACACCTGATGCCACATTTCACAATACATTCTTAATGGATACATGACCTTACTATTAAAGATCAACTATAAAAACACTGAAAGAAAAACAGATCCTCTACCCTTCACGGCTATGGGTAGGAGATGTAGTCTTAAATGAAAGAGGCAATTACAAAAGAGAAGATAGATAATTTTGATTACGTAAAACTGAAAAGCTTCTGTGCAGACATTAATAAGAAGGGGAGTGGTCGAATGGGGAAAAAATCTTCCTGTCAGATTTCTGTCATAAGAGTTTGGTATCCAAGATGCATAAACAGTTTGTGTGTGGGGTGTGTATGACCAGTAGCCATTTCCCAAAAGACGAATGGTCAAAGGATAGGAATAATCAGTTCTCAAGAACTGCAAAGCGTTCAGAGTCACATGAAAAAGGGCTCCAGATTACTAATGATGAGAGAAATGCGAATCAAATCAACCCTGAGGTTCACCTATACCCTGCAGATTTGTCTGAAAAATGACAGTGGTCAATGTTGGAGGGGTTGTGTGAAGACAGGCACACTGCTGCTCTGTGGGTGGGGCTATAAACCATTCTGGAAAGCCGTTTGGAATTACAAAATTAAAGTGACTAAAATATCCATACCCTTTGATCTGAAGATTCCACAGTGAGGCATATACTCTAAGAAGAAAGTCCCCCTGTGTACCAAAGTAGGTATGGTAACCCTCTTTGTGATAGCAAAGAATTGGAAACTAAGTGGGTGCCCATTAATTCGGAATGGCCCAACAAATCATACAGCATGAATATAATGGAGTATTACTGTTCTAGAAGAAATACGGGATGAGGGGCAGCTAAGTGGTGCAGTGGATAGAGCCCTGGCCTTGGAGCCAGGAGGACCTGAGTTCAAATGTGGTCTCAGGTACTTACTTACTAGCTGTGTGACCCTGGCCAAGTCACTTAACCCCGATTTCCTCCCCCCCAAAAAACAGAAAGAAAGAATGAATGAATGTATGAGTAAAGTAAGCCAGAGGCAAGAAAACAAAATACACAGTGATTACAACAATGTAAGTAGAAATAACAACACACCAGAAAATCACAAGTTAAAAAAATTATAAAGAACAAGCTCAGCTCAAATTATTATTAAAAATTATTACAATTAAATAATTAAAAATTATGAAGAACAAGCTTAGCTCAAAAGGAAAGATGTGAGAGGATGCCCCTGAACCACCCCTTTGTGGCAGTGGGAGGTGTACAGGTTTTGCACATTGTGCAAGTTTTAGAGTTTTTCAATGTATTGATCAGTTGTACTGATTTTTTTTGTCTCTTAAAAATACTAATTTTTATATGGGGTGGCTCCCTGGGAAAGGGAGGGGGAGTGATACTAGGGAAAACTGTGATGATATAAGAAACAAAAGACATCAAGAAAATCTTATTTTAGAAAGTTAAAATAGAAGATAAAATTAACCTTCAAAACCCGTTGAGCCAAAATTTTCTTTCCCCCCTCTGCTTTGAGTCTTTGTCTGGGGCTTGTAGAAGTGAAAATAATGCCAAGGACTCCTGACATTTGGAACTCAAGTATGCCAATTCCAGGCCTGTGCTGTACTCTAAAATTGTGAAGGTTGGACTATTCTAATCTTATTTCAGTTGTGCCTGACTCCCTGTGACCCCATTTGGGGTTTTCTTGGCAAAGATACTGGGGTGGCTTGCCATTTCCATAAGAAATTAGTCCAGCGCAATAACATTAATGTGGATGGATATTAAACTTCCAAGTCTTGATCAACTTACTAGATTTGTATACAGAATTTAAATAAGTACTGATTAAAGATGGCTGCCAGGATCGTAGTATTAATACTGTATCACACAAAGTAAAGTATCCAAAGAAAACAGTGGAAGTTTCTTTAACATTCTAACTGGATTTTCCTCTTTTGAATCGTCAGGAAGATTTGACTTCCTGCTCCAGCTTGTGTTGAGTGTGGTCCAGATTAGTCTGACTTCTGAACTCTCCCTTCTACATTGGTGCCTGCCACCTCCGTGTTGAATAATTGACATTCCTCAGGCAGTGACTGGAATTTCCTTTTGTTTCAAAACTTTTCAGAAACCTTCATAAAAATTTTGTTTTCCTATCAAGATTCTCTGCCATGTACAGTTTTTTCCACTGTTCTAGCTAAATAGCCCGCCAGTATTCTGGTAGCTTCTGGCTAAACAGCCCGCCAATATTCTAGTAGCTTTGTTGAATTCTCCTTCTTCCTGATAGTTTCCTTGCTTAGTTAACTCTTGTTTAGTTGGCTTTTTAAAAATTACTTTGTATTTTTTATCTCAGCAATTTGACTTATTTTATGAACTTATTTTACAAGCTTTAAAAAAATCTGTGGAATTATATGTAGTATAAGCACAAGTTTTTTTATTCCAATTCAACAAATTATTCCAGACCATACCTAGAGCAGGTAAACATCAGTGACCATTTCCTTGCCTTTTTCAGGGTACCTCCAGTTTCTCTCCTGCCAAATTCCCATTATGAGCAGGTTATGACTGCATTTGGAGGCAAAGGATATTTTGTACAGACTCCAGGAGAGCTGCAGAATGCTCTGACAACGAGCTTAGCTGAGAAAACAGTGCCATCTCTTATCAATGTTATGATTGAGCCTCAAGCCGAACGAAAGAAACAGGTAAGTGCTGCCCGTGTGAGCCAGGAAGAAAACGCACATGCCGAGCAGAGAATCCTCCGGTTCTTGTGTTCTATCTTAATGCTGGTATTTAGTGGTGGCCAGTACATGTCCAGCTATGCTTCCTCTAACGACTGCCATCCTCCACCACCCAAACACCCCCCTGTTGATGTGGTTCCAGGGAGCTCTGACTTCCTTCTTAGAAAAGGGGCAGAGAATAAACTGAGAGGCTTTTAAAACTCTTGTTGACATCTTTAAGAAATGGATTCCATTGAGGTTTTAGCTTTTCTCCTTCCCCACTTTTAAGATTTACAGCATTTTGTAGTTGTATTGTCTTTTACATTAATACCATAGGCAGGAGAAATAGTAGCCAGACAACTAGGGAGGCTGCCTTTTGCAGATTTTCATTGCTTCATGTACTTGAATCCTACTTCCAATCCATGTGAATTTATAGCTTACTTCTCTATCTTGTTCACCATTTAAAAATATATTCGATACTTTGTTTTGATGCACCAGATTTTATTTGGATAAATCCGTGATTTCATTTGTAGAGGGAACTCCCAGTGAGGAAATTCCCTCTGCCAATGCAGACCGGCCAAGAAGCAGGATGTCACTTCCTGTCTTAGAGTGTGGCCTGAGATACTGAGAGATTCAGTGACTTGTTCTGGGCTGCCCAGCCATGGTGTGTCTATGGTGGGACTGGGATCTAGGTCTTTCTGCTTTGGGGGCCAGCTTTCCATCCACTATATTACAACTGCCTTGTCACAAATGATGCTTCCTAACAAATACCCAAACAGATCCCTCCCAAAAAGTACACTTTAAGAGCATACATGTAGAGGACTTTATAAACTTTGTAGAGCTTAGAAACCTTAAAGTGCCAAATAAATTATAGCTGTTATTGATTTATAACAGAAGGGAAGGCGCCCTTTAATTTTGACGTATGACACTCACGTTGGCCTTTGTATTTGCCCACAATGACGCTACCTCCCCATTGGCATTGCCTGCTCTTTTCTCTTTGCTGTGAACTGTCAGTTCTGCTCCACCGTTTCCAAACCTAGCCTCCATCTTCCGTGCCTTGGCCTTATGCTCCCAATTACTTTCTTCCTTTTAGTAAGTTAGGAGGGGGGGCCTATCCCCTACATCTTGGAGGGAAGATCCTTCCATGTCCACTCCCTATAGCAACCACATGGGTATATAGCATGGACTCCATCTCCATAAGAACAGTCGTCAGAGGCTATGTGCCTAACCAGAGGGAAGTTCAGAGAAGAAGATGAATAAAAGGAAGACAACAGGCTGATAGGAGGAGGGGAACAGAGATGCTCACAGGTGCTGCTGCTGTGTGAGCCCTAAAGGCTGAATGACACAAGAATGCCCTTTAACCTCTGGAGGCCTCACTGCCTCCATGATCCTGTCTTTGGCTTATTTCATTTCCCCAGGTGAACTGATGGAGGCTAGCCAATGCCCAAAGACTGGTTTGTAAACCAGAATGCCAGTGAATTCCATAGACAGTTGCTTCTCATCATTCGCAGTAGTTGTGTTCTGTGAACATTGAACTAGTGAATACGGGACCATTGCTCTTAGGGGAAGTACTAACCCTATAGGTTTTTGGAAGCCTCTGTCACCACATTGACCTTAACACTTTCTGGAGTGGCCTTCCATAAAGATTGGTGAATTTCCTCTTCCTTTTAATGGATGTAACAAATGGTTCATGAGTTCACATTGAACTGACAGCCAGTACCACTGTAACTCATGCCTGACTAAGGTTCTCTGACACACATCACATCCTTCTTGAGTTTAGGAACACTAGACAGAGGACATTTTAAACAGCAAAATTGTCAACAAAAAGCACAAAAATGCAAAAAGCATGACACTAAATAGAAGATGAAAAGAACACTTGTTTACAGTAGGAGAGCTAAAACAAGAAGCAGATTGTTGCCTTGTTCAGCTTCAGCAAGGACCATGTGCATTGGGCACCTCAGATTCTTTTTCACTCTGCACATCAACAATTGATTCTGACAGGCCATGAATGTTGATTTGGGGGCAACAAACAGATTTTAGTGAGTAGGCAAACTTACAGATGAGGATCGACTGTACTTTTCTAGTGATTGGGAGCACATGTAGCCATTGTCCAGAGCAATCCCCTTCCTGGTAATAGGTTCCTGGGAAGCCACTAATCAGATGACCTGATAAACATGGAACCAGAGAATAGTTTTATAGGATAATTCCATCTCTGCTCCACTTGCATTGAGTTACCATATCTGAACTCTAGAACTAAACAGCTTTCTTTTGCCTGGAATGGATATATCCACTAGAGAAATAGTCTCCTTTCTTTTTTTAATTTTAGAGCCAGAAAGGACTTTATACAGGATAATTATGAATATTTTCATTTTCAATGACCTCTCATTCTTTTTAACTGTATTTTATCTTTGCAACATGATTGTGAAACGATAAAACCCCTTTGAAAATAGGGAATTCTCTCCCAAATTACTTATGCTGTTGACTTTATGACACTCTGAGTTGCTGACTTCAGTTGTTACTGATTCTTCTTTATCTAGTCTGTTCCACTTATCTACTTTTCTATAAAATGCCATCTCTTTCTCTTGAATGTTGGTGGAGAAATATTGCCAAATTTCCTTTTTTCTAGGTTGCTTGATGACCATCCCCTTCCACTTGTGTTCATTTCAAAATACTTTCATAACATTTTGAAATTCAAGTTTTCAGATTGTTTCCTGATGTTATAAAGAGGGCTTGATTATTTAATTACTAAATTGTACCAAAATCTACATTGTTTGGGAATATTTCCTACAGAGAATAATCCTACCCTTTGTACAAGGACTCTCCCTGATGTCAGTATTATAACTGTTTTTTTCTCAGTCATCTGTGAACTATCATTGGGGTTCAAGTGGCTTTTGAGCCTTTAATCTCTATCCAAGAACTATGACTAATGGAGAAGGCCCTAGAAATATATCCTATGAAGGTGTAGAGAACCAAACAACAAGGCCTGCCAGTCCTTGTCTGAATAACTTCTGAAAGGTATCTTGCACTGAAGTCTAGCTCCAGTGTCTCCTTGTGACTTGATCGGGATCCTACATTAGCCAAATATGACCTCTGGCACATGCTACCAAGCAGGCTGAGCTTTGAGCACTGACCACCCTAGTGCAGGCCCTCGTCTCCTTGTGTCTGGACTGTTTCAGTAGACTGCTAGTGAGTCAGCCCTCTCCTACCTTTCTGGTTGTCTTACACCTTATCCTCCCACTTGTCTCCCTCCCACATTTATCCTTCAGTCTAGTGATACTGGCCTCCCAGCTGTTCAGAAAACAAGACACTCAGTCTCTTGACTCTGGGTACTTTCTCTGGCTTCCCTTATGCCTGGAACACTTTATTTCCCCTGCTCTGACTACTGACCTCCTCGCCTTCCCTAATCCCTCTTAATTCCAGTGTCTTCCCTCGTAATTACTTCCTATTTATCCTGTACATAACTTATTTGTGCATATTTGTTTGTTGTCGTGCATCATTAGATTGTGAGCTCCTTGAGGGCAGGGATTGTCTTTTGCCTCTTTTTGTATCCCCAAAACTTGGCACAGTGCCTGGCACATAGTAGGCACTTAATAAATGCTTACTGACTGAGCATGGCCCCAGTGAAGTACTTTGGGCCTGAAGTCCACCATCTAACTTGATGAATTTGGGAGCAGCTCAGCAGAGTTGACCACCAGATGATGGGTTTATTTTTGTTTTGGGGCTGTCTTCTAAAGTAGAGCAGCATTGAGTCTCATCTGATGAGAGGATATCCACAGCTTGGAAGTGAAGGAAATGTACAAGGCTGACCCATCTTCTTCATTCTGGCCAAAATGGGACAGTTAGAACAGACTGGAAGGGGTCGCCTGTGACACATATGCCCTGCCTGGATGACCGGCCTAACCCTTCTTCTCTCTTCCTAGGATTTTCACTGGTTAACTCGTTCTAACATGTGACTGATGCTGCCAGTGGGAGGCCTTGAGGAGTCTGTCCTTTACAGGCAGGTGAAGGCCATTATTCACAGCACACAGCAACATTACCACCATTTTTCAAATTGTACTAAGCAAAAAGAGAAAAAACTATTAGAATCAGACATAAAAAAAGATTTGCAATGTTTTTTTTTTTTTAACCAAGGTTATTCAGTGGAAATAAGTATTTGAAGATATGGGGAAGATGAGAATTTTTTAAATCATGGTATAATGAGCCTTTTTGTTTTGCATAAAACTAACATCTGTTTGAATCCATTCTGAAAATTAGGTACATTTTTAAAACGTCTTTTTAAAAAAAAGCAAAAACCTTTATCAGGGGCCTAATGGGTACACCTACATAATAAATCATGTCTTCTAAATTGTGTCTCTACATTTCTTGTCTTATTTAGTGTGTGCCTCAGTTTCTTCTTTTGCAAAATTGAGTTACTTGTTCCCTTTCCCCTACCTCAAGATCACTGTAAGCATTTTTTGCAAAGCACTTTATGATTCACAAAAGAAAAACCAGTGCTATCAGGAGTAGCTTAATTTTTTAAATGAAGCTAGAGGTCGTTTGACAATCTTAATTTAATGCAGTCAGATCAATCAACAAGCATTTATTAAACACTATGTTCCAGCCACTGTGCTAAGCTCTGTACATACCCCTTCCAAAAAAGGGCTAAAAACAAAAACAAAAACCCAGTCCCCGCTTTTAAGAGCTCACAATCGAATGGGGAAGAAAACATGCAAACAAGTATGGACAAACAAGATAGAGACAGAATAAATTGAGTCGGCTATGTGGTACGGTAGATAGAGCACTGAGCCTGGAGTCAGGAAGATCTGAGTTCAAATCTAGCCTCAGGCACTTACTAGCTGTGTGACCTTGGGCAAGTTATTTAACCTCTACCTGCCTCAGTTTCTTCATCTGTAAAACAGGGATGATAATAATAAGCACCTACATCCCAGGGTTATTGTGAGGATCAAATGAGATACTATTTATAAAGTGGCACAGTGCGTGGCACATAGTAAACCCCATAGGAATGTAGCTGTTATTATAATGTAAGAGGGAAAGCAGCATAATAATGCAGTATTCCATAAAACTATTGAGTTGTCAAATTCATCATTTCTCAGCATCATTCCAGATAGTTGCTTAAATGTATACATGGATTAGGATATTATTATACAGATAGAAATCCAACTAATTTATCCAAATTGGCAGAAGATCTTATTAGGTGGGGGTGTTTTTTTGGGGTGGTGCCAATACTATATGACCTTAAATATGGAAAGAAAAGTCAGGGAGTCAGGCTGGAAGACTTATTGGTGCCCATCCCTAGCCAAGAAGTTACTGGTGAATTTCTGTTTGTCATGATGAAAGAATCAATTTGAGTTAGTTGTCTTAAATGGTACTCACTTCCTGTTTTGTTTGACAATAATAAAGCTTGTGGATTTCTGTATGAATTCATCTGCCATCTAGAACACACATGGAAAGAAGCCCACTGTCTACCTCCCTCGGTGGCCTAGAGATCGTTGTACATGCCAGATGAACATGTAGGGTATACAGCTGGAGATGGGGTAGGGAGGGGGGCCATGAAGACTAACCAGTCACCACAGCAACAGAGTGACACTGCTCGGGGATATTTTTTCCCATTGGGGTCTATAATAGGGATCAATAACAAAGGAGTATTGAACCATTTAGCCCTGACCTTTGACCCACATGTTGTTTTAATGGGACAAGCCTGCTCTGTACCTTTCCCTGAATCCCAAAAGAACCAGGTTTGAAACCTTGACTTAATGGTGGAGGGGCAGTAGTTTATTCAGTCTGTGTTATTCTGAACTTATTTTCTTTTGCTTTATAAAAGGGAAAGAGGATTGCCACTCTTCCTGGTGCCATTTTGGTTTAATTATTCAGAGATTAATATTAAAAAAATAAAAACATTTATGATGACCTTTTACAATGAAAACATTTTATCATAATATCAATAATTCTTTTTATAGGCCATAACATTGCATCTTCCTCTTTCCTGTAGTGTAAGGTTTTATTGTTTAGTCATATCCAACACTTCATGACCCTCTTTCAGGTTTTCTTGGCAGAGATACTGGAGTGATTTGCCATTTCCTTCACTGGCTCATTTTACAGATGTGGAAACTGAGGCAGCTATGGTTAAGTGACTTCCTCAGGGTCACACAGCTAGTAAGTGTCTGAGTCTGGATTTGAACTCAGGTCTTCCTGACTCTAGGCCCAGCGTTCTATCCAATGTGCCACCTTGCTGCCCCAATGTTGTTTTTTTTTTTTTACCTAAGTCCAAATGTGTAGAATATCTAAACACAGTGGAAAAGCCAAGCCTATTTATGTCGTAGAGAGAATATATAAATTGCATCCTTTAAGGATCCAATGTACAAAAATCACAAGATTTAGAACAATGAGTGTCTTTGAGGGCTCTAATCCCAATCCCTCAGTTTTGGAACCTTAGGCCTGAGTGAGTGACTTGCCCAGGGTCACACCAAGAGTGAGTAGCAAGGTAGGATTCAGCCCTAGTCCTCTGATTCCAAATTCTCCTTCCGCTATACCCTGCTGCCTCTGAAGGTAGGAGTGATTATTCCCATTACAAAAGAGTTCCCTTTACTAAGGAATTCCTTCTTATATACTCACTAAGGGAGATTTTTAAGTGACTAACCCATCACCTACTTGACCGAGTCATCGGAAGACAGTTTAAGTTAAAGTGTTAGGACTAACAGCCAATAGATGAACAATCAGAAATAACTCCTCTGTGTCCCTCCAAAATAAGTTCCCTAGCCTGACTTCCCAGGCAACTAGATGACACAGTGGAGTGCTGGGCCTCGACTCAGGAAGACCTGAGTTCAAATCCAGACTCAGACACTTACTAGCTGTGTGACCCTGAGCAAGTCACTTAACCTCTGTTTGCCTTAATCCTTCCCACCCCTCCACCCACTGCATCCAGGGCCATCTGGCCACTGGACCCAGATGGCTCCAGAGGAGAGAGTGGGGCTGGTGACTTTGCACAGCCCTCCCTCACTTAAATCCAATTCATTTGCGTGTGATGGCATCACCTCCCAGATGCCATGGTGTTCCTTGAGAACAAAGGTTAAACAATCACAATGACTTTAATCCACTGGAGACGAAACGACAAACCGCTCCAGTATCTTTGCCAAGAAAACCCCATGGGCAGTATTGTCATGCTAATGTCCAGGGGGTCACAAAGAGTCAGACACAACTAGACAACAGCAGTAGCAAATGGAGGCAAACAGATGGAGTGACTTGCCCAGAATCACACAGCTAGTAAGTGGCCGAGCAAGATTTGAACTCAACTCTCCGTGCCACCCACTTCCGCAGTTTATACACTGCAGCATCTACCTGCTTGCTATGTGCTGCCTTACAGGGGAAAAAATTGAGGCTTGTTCTGGTTCATGTGGTCTTGTTAGTGTTACTTTCATTTTGTTCTTGTGAGCTGACCTAAGCAACTGAGAAAATAGTTCCTTAGAGAACCACAGATTTTCAGATTGTTAATAAGGGATGTCAGTGGCCACATGGCAAAGCCCCTCCCTGAATAAGTGTCCCGTCCACAGTGCACCCGCCCAGTGCTCACCCATCCTTTGCTTGAATGCTTCTAATGAAGGAGAGTACATTCTTTCTAGAGGCAACCTCTTTACCTTTGGGGGCTCTGATTGTTAAGAAGTTTTTCTTGACATCGAGCCTCAGTCTGCCTCTTTGCCATCTCCTCTCCACTCACTCCCTCCCCATGATGCAATCCCTCATTATTTCTCACCTACATAATATTGTGGGCGTCTCCCAGTCGGTCTTCCTACACTGTCTCTTCCGACTACAATCCATGATACGTATGGCTGTCAAACAGATGTTTCTGAAGCTCTGGGCTTATTCCCCTGTTGCAGAAGCTTTAGTGACGCCCTCTAGGAAAAATACCAACTCATCTATTTGCATTTAAAAGCCCTGTCCAATCTGGCTCCAGCCAGGTGGTTGCCAGGGTTCCTTCCAGCTGGCACATTTTGCTGTCTGCCTATGCTTTCCCCTTATACTTGGGAAGAGCTTTGGGCCCAAGGGTCAGACTGTTTGTCTCTTGATTTCCTTCTTCCTTGGTGTTCTAGTTTGTGAAGATATTTTTGATTTATAGCTGTCATAGTCAATCAGTAAGCATTTTACCGAGTCCCTTCTTTAGACAAAGCACAGGGCTAGGTGCTGGGATACAAAGACAAATGGTGAAGCATCCCCAGCCCTCAAAGAGCTTCTATCGGGTTGTCCAGTGTGTTAGCCAGCCCTCCTAGCTTGGGTTCATCAGCAAGCCCTCAGACTTCAGTGTATCTGCAGGACCCACGATCATAGCAGTGAGTTCATCTACCATGATGCAGAGGGCAAGCCTTCTATGCTTCTTGGATGGTGCCCATGAGTTCCTGTGGCCAAGAAAACCTCATTACCTAATATCCAACCTCCAGTGACAGCTTTCCTTTATTTATTTATCATATATTTATATATCACTTATCATTTGCTTTAAGTTTTGCAAAGTGCTTTAGAAGTATTTTATCCTCACAACAACCCTGAGACTTAAGGTGCTGTTATCCCCATTTTACAGGTGAAGAAACTAATGAGGCTCTCCAAACTTACCTATGCTGCTTTTCCCTTGGCCATCCCAGCCTACTTTTTGAAGTCTTCAACTTGGTAGGAACTATATGATTTTACACTCCCTGCATGCCTTGGTGAAGCATCAGAAAGGCACATTAATGGGGGAGATAAAATAGTAGGTGGTTCAAAAGAAAGGTCATATTCCTTTGTAAAACTAAGTTTTTAAGTGGTCAATGAGATCTGGGGTGCCAAGGGCCCCTAAAAGTGAGGGAACACAGTTTGTGGGAACTTGTGCCAGTAACAGAGACTAGACGCTGCTCCACCCCCCAGATTCAGCACTCTTCTGCTGTACCATGCCTTATAATTGGAAATCAGAGAAGTGGTTTGCTTTGAGAAATTTTATCCCTACGTGTACGGGGAGGGAAGTAGATGTTTCTTGTCATTTACTTTCCTTTATTATTATTTTGCCTTAACTAGTAGTTTGGTTGGTCTACAGAAAGGAACCTTGGTGGGGGCTCATGAGCTTTGGTTCTGAGTGGGTGCCGACCTACCAGAGTGAGCAGGTGACCTTCAGGAGCTTTTTGGAGGCCTAGGATGAGGCCTAAACCACATGGAAAGGAGATTAGTCAGTCATCAAGCTTGCTATGTGTGCTTACTATTACTTTGTGCCAGGTACTTTGATAAAATGCTGGAAATAGAAGGAAAGGCAAAAATCAGTGCCTGCTCATAGGGAACTCCATTCAAATGGAGGAGACAATATGTAAGTAACTAGGCACATACAAGATCTGTACAGTATAGATGGAGATAATAAGAAAGGGGAAGGCCTGAGCCGCTGGAAGACCAGGAGGGCTCTCTAGTAAGAGGTGGTATTTGACCTGGGTCTTGGTAGAAGCCAGGGAAAGTGTCCTGCAGGACCCAATTCAGGTGAATGGCAAGCAGCAACACTGGGATGTGTTAGAATGTTGCTACAAGCAGTGTACTTCAGGAATGTGACTTCCCTTCCCCCACCCTCCCAATCTCATGAGGCAATGTGCTAGGTGGTGTGTGCTCTTCAGTGGAGGCCCAAAGCCACTATGGGTTAGGTTTACATAGGATTTTCAGACACAGTCTGCTATGTCTATTGTCATGTCACAGGCCAAGTGATGGAAGCAAGGAGTGTGGATCATTATCAAAAGCAGGATCTCTAAAAATTGGCCAGAAAGGTCTATTCAGGGTGAGGAAAGTGGAATTATAACTAAGCCACACCAGCAAGCTTGCTGGAGAACTTTGGCAGCCAGTTCTCACTAGAACACTAGAATTGTGCAATAGGAGGCAGGCCCAAGATATCTACTCCTCAGAAACTTGGAGGTGGAGGTGAGGGGCCAAGAGCATTCTGGGCATTTGGGCTGGCCAGGGCAAAGGCAAAGATGAGAGGTGGAGAAGTGGAGGCCTAAGTGGGGCTCTGAGGGCCCAGCCAGCTCCAACACTTCGTGATTCACTGATTTTGGACGTGGCAGGGGAGGAGAGGTGATGGACTACGTTCCCTTGACCTTCTCACATGCTGCACTCAGACAACACCTAGCTTGGCCCAGGACATCTGGGCTCTCACGCCTGGTGACTCCCCCTCAGCTGCTAACTCAGGGAGACCTGACTTTCAAAATGCAAATTTCATGCACTACCGTCCTCACCTTCATTTCCTTAGCTTAGTGTTTATAGGACCATCTATTTCCTCCATTGCCCAGCACCATGCTTTGCACACAGTTACAAATGTTTGTAGAAAGAAGAAAATGAAGGAAGGGAGGGAGGGAGGGAGTGTGGGAAGAGGGAGGGAGAGAGGTAGGGAGGAAGGGAGGAAGGAAGGAAGGAAGGGAGGGAGGTAGGAAGGTAGGAACCTTATTTATGACAAACTGCTAGGAGCCGCCAGTCTTTGTTTCTACGTATCCGCCATTGCAAGTCCCCAAGGAGTTAAAGCCATCAACTTGTGTAGCACAGTGACAGATGGTGTTTTGTGCATTTCTCTCCTGTTTAGGCTTCCCCGGAGCAGAATGCTTTCCCAGTTTTCGTCTGGCATCTCTCTGTTAGTCATGATTCTATGAGCCTGCAAGTCTTTTCTCCCAGGGAATCTCCCTCCCCACCCCACCCCTCTCTCTTGGCCTCCTTTTGTTCTAGTGGTAGGTAACGGGTCCTTTCCTCTGGAAGTCCTTTCATTTTCATGATGACACAGGCTCATGGCTTCCCATCATCCTGCTGCCAGTAACTTTCCACAACCACAGCCTCCAGGCTTTGCTCCAGTTTCTTCCTCCAAATATTGGGACCTTGGGACTTTGGCCCTCCCTCTTGGCGCATTCAGCCAAAGCCGTGCTCTGTTACCTGGTCAGAGGGCCAAGGTTCTTCCCTACAGTGTAAGTAAATCTGGGGCATGAGCCAAGTGCAGAAGCTAAATGGTAAGTGGCCAGCCCCATTTCTCCACTTAATTTGGTCTGACTTCCCCCAACCAGGCTCTCAGTCGCCTCTAGTTTCATGTGTCCTGCCTTCTTCTCCTAGCTTGGCATTGTGGTCATTTGATCTCTTGGCTCTCCTGGTGTCTGGGGAAACAAAGGTCATATCCCCCCCATGCCCCGTTCTGATTCTTCATTATCTTGGCCGTGCTCTGAGCCTAACGTGCTGAGCCAGGGAGAGGTTGTCCTCTGTCCAGAAACTTCCCAGAACAGGCCAGCTTCCCTCAGCATCAGTCCTTCTCAAGACCACCCCTTGAGGTCTTGTGACCTCAGTCAAATACAACACTATTCTCCCACCCCTCCCCCCCATGCCCCAGTTTCTTTAACAATTCATTTTTTCTCCTCATCCCTAACCCTCTCTCTCCACTCAAGTCACATATGGGATACGTTTTTGGGGCCTTCACTCTAGGGCTCTGGGATGAGGCCAGTAAAGATGGTGGGAATGGGTGGAATATGCCAGTTTACCTGAGTTCAAAGGAAGAATCAGTGCCAACCCGTGAGTTTCTATGAAAACGTGCAAATTAAACTTTGTAAAGTAACATATCAGTTTCATTTTAAAATGAAAACTTTGTAAATCAACATATCAGTATTCTTCTAATCATTCAACGAGCATTTATTAAGTACCTACTTTATGGCAGGCAGCTATGCTGGGGTGCTGGAGATCTAGAAAAAGGAAATCATTTCTGCCCTCAAGGAGCTGTCTCCTATCAATTATATACAGTATAAATTGTATACAAATCCCTTCATATAAATTATATACAAAGTGAAACACAAGGTCATTATGTAGTGAGTAATGTCTCGTTGCACTGTGGGGAATCGAAGTTGAGAATCACTCAAGGAGTAAAAAAGAATTGAATAGTAGGTGTGAATAAGCCATAACGCCTAACAACCAAGGAATTAGGAAGAAGTACTGTGGAGGAATAGCTCCAAAGAAGTGTGTGGATGGAAAACAAGACAAGCTAGTCACCCAGCAAGACCAAGGGACAAGCGTGCTCCATTGGTGTCCTCATGGTGTCATCAGAAATCGAGGAAGGTCCCCAGCATGTTGGGTGGACCCCATGAGGTAAACTTGAGGAAGACATGGACAAGAGGGACATAGGAGCGTTGTCCTCTGAGGCTTACCAGGGAGCACCCTGTCAGTCCCAATCCAGGCCACCTGCCTCTGACCACTTCTTTCCTGAGACATCTCAGGGAGCATTGCAGGCTTGGACCCAACTCTGTCATCTTGGCCTCTGCTTTCAGCCCCAAGGTTGCCCACTTGTGGACTCTGTTTGCCTCACATCCACACTGGAGCCGGGTCTCAGGTCTCTGTCTTTTCCTTCTCTGGTACTCCAGAGGTTGTCCCAGGATCAGACACACCTTAAACTTTCAGTATCTGTACTCCCCAAGGCAATACTTTCATTTGCTCCTACCTGTTGTAAGTCAGACCTCCTGGGTTTTTGTGGACTTCACTCCCTGCCACGAGGTTGGACATCCAGGAAGGACCCTGAACATCATCTACCTCCCTCCTTGGTAGCCACTGATCACCTGCCTGAACTTATTCCTCAGTGATTAGCATACTTCCCGCTCCATCATTCTCTCTTCATCCCAGTGATCTTGAACCCCAGCTGTCATTGTACAAACCCCCTTCCTCATCTCCCATTGATCACTCCCATCCCCCTCAGCCCTAACCTCTGCCTGGCCCCATGTCCTACTGCAGATCTCCTGTGCCCTCTGGAATGCCTGCTCCATTCTTAACAAACTTGCTTTTATCCAAAACCTTTTCTTTTCTCACTCTTCCTCTTCTGTCACTCCCTGAGATCTGGTTCTCTCCTGATGAAGTCGCTTCCCTGGCTTCCCTTTTCAGGACCAGTTACAAGCCAACTTGCTGGTCATGATAGGGAGTTAGAATCCTCCTTGCTCCCCATTACTGCATCCAGCCTCTGCCTCCATCACCATCGCTCAGAACCCCTCCTCTCTTGAGGTTCCCTCAGTACATATTAATCACCCAATCAGGGTTCAGGGAGCTGTTGTTTACCCACCCCCAGAACACTCCTTTTCTGTCCTCAGTGAGTTCAGTGCCTGGCTACCAATGGTTTCTCTTCTCCCCTTTCATTTTCTATTAGGGGATTTGAACACATATGTTGATATTCCCTCAAACACCCTAACTGTGTAGTTACCCTCCTTACTCATTTCATGTAGGTGCGGTTTTTTCCTTCTTAGCACTTATCCTTCTTGACCTCTTTGTAGCCTTTGACCCTCCTGGAGACCTTAGCCTCTCCTGACTTTGTGACACTAGACTCTCTTGGTTCTCCTCCCTCTGATCTGACCCCTTCTTCCCAGTCTTCTCTGCTGCACATTGGCCCAGATCACACCTCGTGTCAGTGGCCCCCAGTGCTCTCTCCTGGGTCCACTTCTCTTCTTCCCTCTATGTGATCAGGATGGGTGATGTCATCAGTTCCCATGGATTCAGTCATGATCTCTATGGAGATGATTCTCTGATCTGTTTATCCAGCTCTAATATGTCTCCTGATCTCCAGTCTCAAAGCACCAGCTGCTTATTAGACACCTTGAACTGGATTTTCTGTAGGCATCTTAAACTTAACATGTCTAAAACTGAACTAATTTATCCTTCTCCACAAGCCCTCTCCCCACCTTCTACCTTCCCAGTCACTCAGCTCAAAACCTACATGTCAATCAATAGACCTTTATTAGGCACCCACTCCATGCCAGGTACTGTGCTAAGTGCTGGGAATACCAAAAGAAGTAAATGACAGTCCCTGCCTGCCCTCAAGGAGCTTACAGTGTAACAGAGAGACAAAAAGCAAACAAATAAGTACAAACAAGCGAAATAGGAGATAATTAACAGAGGGACTTGGTGGAATTGAGGGTTTAGGAAAGGCTTCCTTAGAAGAAGGGATTTTAGTGGAACTTGAAGGAAATCGGGGAGGCTAGCAGTCAGAACGGAGGAGGGAGAGCCAGAGAAGACACCCAAAGCTGAGAGGCAGAGCAGCTTCTGATGGGGCCAGGGTCACAGACTGAAGAAGACACGTCGAGGAGTAAGATGGGGGAAGACCGGGAAGGTGGAAGGGAGCTGGGTTAGGAAGGGCTCTGAATGCCAAACAGAGCACTTTGTGTTTGATCTTGGAGGTGATAGGGAGCCTCTGGAGTTTATTGAGAATGGGGGTGACATGGATGGATCTGCGCTTTAGGAAAATCAGGTTAGTGGCTGAATGGAGGGTGGACTAGAGTGGGGAGATACTGAGGCAGGCTGATCCCCTCCCCCCTCCACCCCCTGAAGATTATGACAGTCGTCAAGGTGGTGATGAGGTGATGAGGGTCTGCACCAACGTGGGGGTGTGTCAGATGCATACCCAAGAGATGTCGCAAAGGTGAAATCGACAGGTCTTGGCAGCAGCTTGGATATGGGTGTGAGAGAGAGTGAGGAGTCCAGGATGACCCCTAGGTTGTGAGCCCTGGAGGACGGTGGTACCCTCTACAGTAATGGGGAAGGCAGAAGGAGCGTTTAGGAGGAAAGAGAATGAGTCTGTGTGGGACATGTTGCATTCAAGATGTCTCCTAGACAGCCAGTTCAGGATGTCTGAAAGGCAGCCGGAGAGGTGAGTTTAGAGGTCAGCAGAGAAGGTGGGGCAGGATAGGTGGATTTGAGAATCGTCAGCATAGAGATCCTGGAGATTAGCTGCTAGGGAGCCAGTGAGGTCATCAAGTGATAGGTAGTATAAAGGGAGAAGAGAAAAGGGCCCAGGACAGAATCCCATGGGACACCTGTGTTTAGAGGAAGTGATCTGGATGAAGACCCAGCAAAGGAGACCAAGAAGAAGCAGTCAGATGGCTAAGAGGAGAGCCAGGAGAGAGGAGATCCTGAAAACCTAGAGAGAAAAGAGTATCGAGGAGGAGAGAGTGAGCGACAGGGTCAAAGGCTGCAGAGAGGCCTAGGAGGAGGAGGAGGACTGAGAAAAGGCAACTAAGATCATTAATAACTTTGGAGAGGGCAGTTTCCATAGAATGATAAGGTCAGAAGCTGAATTGTAAGGGGTGGAGAAGAGAGTGAGGGGAGCAAATGTGGAGACACCTGTTGTAGACGGCCTTTTCAGGTTTCACTACAAAGGGCAAAAGAGGCAGGGGACGATAGTGGGGATGGAAGGATCCCGTGAGCGCTCGTTCAGGATGGGAAGGATGTGGCCATGTTTGTAGACAGTAGGGAAGGAGCCAGTAAACAGAGACTGGAAATAAATAAAAGAGCAGGGTGACAGAGGGCCAAGTCTGGTGGAGGAGCTGGGATGGGATCATTTGAATGAGAGGAGGGCTTAGTCTTGGTAAGGAGAGGGGCCACATTCAGGATGGCAGACAGCATCTCAGAGGGAGGCCACGGGGAACAGCCTCACTTTTCATCTGTACAATAGGAGGCCAGGTTCTCAGCTGACAAAGTAGGGGGAGGGGAGCCATGGGAGATTTGAGGTGGGATGGAGAGGGGGGCAGGAGAGGGAGTTCATACAACGAGTACAGGAGGGTTGCCTAGCAGCAGCGAGGATCCAGTTGAGGGAAAGAAGGAAAGAAAGATGCTTGTTGACTTGACTCTTCAGGGAGTTAGGAGGCCTTTCCCTGGCTCAGTTAGCTCCAAGGCCTCTAGAGCAACCCCAGGATTGCTGAGCAAGGGCCGAACTCTCCAGAATGTCCCCCAGGCTGTAGCTAATCTCTCCGGGATCCTCTAGACTGGAGATGGCCCAGGTCCGGGTCATTCTTTGTTTGCTCTGGAACATCCATAGAGAGTAGAGGTAGCATGTTCCTGGACACAGCTGAGGAAGCTGAGCAGTGTGGTTTAGAGAAAGAAACTTGGCCATAAAGTCAGAAGGCCTGGATTTTGATCCTGCATTTGCCGCTTCACTGCCTGTGTGGGGCAGAAGGTCACTTTACCCCCTTAGCCTCAGGACCCTCCTCTGTAAAATGGAGCTACTAATGCTGGTGTTTATATAGTGCTTTAAGTTTTACAAAGTGCTACATGCATATTATCTCATTTGATTCTCGTAAAAACTGATAGGTGCTGCTGTTATCCCTGTTTTACAGGTGAGGAAACTGAGGCAGAGAAAAGTTAAGTGACTTGCCCAGGGTCACACAGCCAGTAAGTATCTGAGGCTGAATTTGAACTCGGGTCTTCCTGCCTTCAAGCCTCTGTACCACCTCCCTACCTTACAATACTTGCACTGTCTACTTCCCAGAGTTGTAAAAACTTGGCAGCTAGATGTTAAATCCTTAGATCTATAAGGCGTGTGTTATTATTCTAATTTTCTCCCTGTTCTTGTGCACATTTTCTGTGCTTTAAACTAAAAAAGCCCATGTCCCTTCTATCCTTTAAATAAATTTGTGCTTCCTGGGGATGGTGGGCACCCTTAATTTGTATTCAGCCATCGTCCTCTTCCTTGCCCAAGAACAGATCTGCCAAGGGTAAGTGGATGGACTTGAAAACGAGGCCCACTCTCTGTTTAATTGAATCATCACTAATCTGTAGGCAGGAAGGCCAGGTTCCTAATTCCTTTTCCAGGCCAGAGCTGATCAATAACCCTCTGCTGCTATTGTCAGCACTGCCTGCTGGGCTGGGAGTTTTATAGGCTCTGTTCCTAGGGCCAGAAAGAGTCCTGCCCTCCAGTTCTGCCAGGCCTCACCCCCCACCTCCATCACAAGCTCATGGAGGCTTTGCTTGGTTTTTATACTCTCTTCTTATACCACTAATGATATTCAAAATTGTGGGATCTGAGTGTAAGGTAATAGGATTGCAGAGAAATGCAGTAATTGCCCATGTCTGGGGAGGCTGTGGCCAAGCTGCTCCCTGCACTCAGGGCTGTTCTAGGAAGGGCTGAGAACAAGAGCATCCTTCTAGACTCAGCCTTTCAGTGTGAGATCCCAGGAAGGAACCGTAGACCCTGGGGAGCAGAGGCAGGGAATCCCTCTTTAATGTGCCTTTCAGCCAGACCGGCCCTTTGCTGATTGGGACATTACTGCTGCACCATCGCCCCCTCGTGGCCCTAAAAGAATCCACACCAGTATCACAGCATCTGTGCCCATTAGACCTTGGAGGTCAGGTTGTCCAGCCCCATCTTTCTATAGGGGAGGAAACTGAGGCCACGCTCTTATAGGTGGTGAGGAGCAGAGCAGGGATTTAAATCTAGATCCTCTGTCTCTAAATCCAGTGGGTTTTTCTTCTAGACCAGAATGTCAGGGCTTGGAAGGTGCTTAGAGGCAACCAAGTCCCCTCCCATGATTGTGTAAATGAGAAAACCAAACGGTAATAATGACGAATGTCCTTGTCCAAGGTGGCACTCCAGGCCGGGTCTTCTGACTTCAAAACCAGTGCTTTTTTCCTTTTCTTCTCTCCTTTTTTTCCTTCTTTCTTTTCTCCTTCTCTCCCTCCTTCTGTGTCTTCCTTTTTCCCTGCTTCCTTCCCTCTTTTCTTCCTTCCTTCTTTCTTTCTCTTCCTTTCTTCCTTTATCCCTTTCTTTCTCTCTCTCTTTCTTTGTTTCTTCCTTCCTTGCCTTTTCTTTCATGTTATACTGCTGATTTTTATTTTTTATTCCAGTGTCACTTTTCAGTTGTGCCCTCCTTTATAACAAGAGAAAATCAGTTAAGCAAAACCTTGTCAGAGTCACCACAATGCTGCTTATAATCTTTCATCATCCTTTTCTATAAAGATTTTACAGATTAGTGTAACTTATGTTACCTATGGTTGCTATAGCTTCCCTCATGGCAAACAAGTCAGGTGAAATATTGGGCCATTCTATGAAGGAGACCTTCACTTGGATTAAAAAAATCAATGGCCAAACTGCATTTAGTCTAAAAAGTCTGCAGATTTTTTTATTCACTCTTGGGCTACTCTGAGACATGAAGCTCTCAGTTATAGGAGGTGATAATACCGCTATGCTCCTGCCTGGTCAGATCACATCTAGAATATTGCGTTTAGTTCTGGGTACCGCATTTTAGGAAGGCCATTGGTAAACTGGAGAATTTCCAGAGAGGGCAGTGGTGAAAGGCCTGACATTTATGAGGATCAGTTGATTGAACTGGGGCTGAGTAGCCTGGAGATGAGACTTGAGAGTGTAATGATAATTATCTTCAAGTGTTTAAATGTTTATGACATAAAAGAGACATTAGAGTTATTCTGCTTCACCCCAGAAAGCAAAACTATGAGGAAGACAGTCTAAAGGAAGCTTGACAAAATATCCAAGATCTTCAGCTAAGCAAAGTCATCCCAAGGGTATTCAAGAATTAAAACAGAGGACTATAAATAGAAGAAAAATGGAAAAGATCTGCAAAAATTGTCATAACAAACTTTTCTCCACCATGGGTAGTGGAACCAGCACTTGGACCCTAACATCACCATCTCTTGAGGTTCTTACAGAAGGAGATATGGTACTAGAAAAACAAAGGTGAGAAGAGGGGCTGGATTGAATTAAATATAGAGAAAGGAGATCACTGCTGGAAGCAATACAACCATGAAGCGTTGAGAGACCAATTTACAAATTATCTAAAGGAAGAGAAAGTGCCAGAGGTGTGGGGAAAAAAACCTTCAGACCTTAATTGATATCAAAAAGAGGTGACCAAGAGAATATCAGCAACCACCAACCTGTACACTGACTCTCTCGTCTATAGAAAATGTTTATGAGGGTTATCTGCACATGAATTGAGGGCAGCCTCAAGCAGGATTTTGCAAATTATTTTTGACAACGGACATTTTTGCCATCTCACAATTGACTCAAAGATGTAGAAGATATAAGATGCCATCATGCTCATTACTGATTATGGAAAAAAAAAGCATTCAGCTTGGAATAACAAGCCACTCCCTTATAGGCTCTCACACAATGATGTGTCTCTATCCATGTGAAGACAGCTTTAGAGTGGATGGGGAGGTCTTCCAGATGCTCCACTTGGTGGATGAAGTTGTATTGATTTCATCAAACCTCAAGACATTGCAGAGACTCATAGAAGAGATTTTAAATCACTCAAAGGAGTTTGGGCCATCCATTCACACAGGAAAGATCAAATGGATGAAGAATGTCTATTGCCAAATTTCAGCATGTCTATCTGAGAGGACACCCAATAGAACTTGTCCAAAAGTGGGTATATATGTGGTGGACAAGGAGCTGGGCCCAGAGTCAAAAAGGAGGAAGAGAGCGGGCTAGATTCCTTTTAGGAAATTCAAAGCAGTTTTACCAACCCCAAGTTCCCTATAACCACAGATATTTTCAGTACAAACATTTTTACCAGCATTGCTGTATGGCACTGAGACCTAGAACACTAAAACCTAGAACTAAAGCACCACATAGAAGGCAGTGGAAAGGAACAGGAGTTGGCAGGAGTGAGGGGGCTCCAAAGGACAGGAGTAAATGATGTCATCAGTGAATTGTATGACATAAAGAAAAGATGGGCTGGTCATGTGACAGGAGTGAAGGATGCTAGGTGGACAGCCAGTGTACTCCGTTGGCTCCCTCTCAGTGTCAGAGGAAATCAAGAAAGAACCCTGATGCATTGGAAGAACCCACTGTGGAGGATCTGGGGGAGAGTGGGGCCAAGAGCAGCATGGGAATGGGTGGCATCTGCCTTGCTGGACTTCAAGGCTGGAGGGCAGTCCTCCTGCACCGAGTACACATTACACGAGATCATAACAAGTTAAAATGGTATTCAGAAGCAAAGACAACTTAAAACCCGCAGTGTTTTGCTGGAGGACACTCCTGAATTAATGAAGTCAAGGTCTGTGGGATTGTTTGGGTGTAGAGGATATGCCATAAGAAGGATGAGACTTGTTCTGATAAAGGGGAACAGGGAGTGGTCCTGGATTTTATTAGTTTAAGGAGCTCCCAGGTGAGGAATTTCTCTCTACCAATGCAGGTTTGGGCACCAGAGAGGTTAAATGATTTTGTCCAGAGTCCCATAGTCACAAAGGTGGAATTTGAACCCAGGTTTTCCTGGCTTCAAGCCTGGCTCACTATCTACTACACTGCACTGCCTCTTGTAAAGGAGTGATAGTGATAATTGCTGGCACTTCTATCGCTCTTTAAGTTTTGCACGGTGCCTTCCATGTGTGATCTTATTTGACCCAGATACCAGCCCTGTGTCTGGGACTATTTAGTATTAGCCCCGTTTTAAGAGGGGAAACTGACAAGGAGAGGGGCTAAGCGGCTTATCAAAGACAGAGCAGCTAGGTAAGGTCTGAGGTGGGATTTAAGCTCGGGTCTCCTCAGTGAAGCTCGGCGCTCTGGTTCATTCCAGATCCTGCGTTCTTGGGAGATTCTTGGGCAAGTATGCATGGGACTACGTGTCTTTGAGATGCGGTCCTGCCTGTGACAAGGTTGGCCTAATAGTCCAGTCTTCTGAGTTGGGTGTTGTCGAGTTTTCGGTGAAATTGTCTGTGTCACGTTTTCAGACCTCTCCTGTACGTTCAGAATTTTAAATGTCGCTGCATCAAAATAGTCTTCATAACAAGTAAAAAACGTCAGGAGTCAGGGCATCACTCACCAATGTGCTTAATGAGATAATAACAACAACAAAGCCAGAAATGATGACAGCTGGCATTTACACGGAGCTGAGGCTGGCTTGGGCTTCCACAAGTATTGTCTCACTGGATCCTCACAGTGAGGCTGGGAGGTAAGTGCTATCATTGTCCCTGTTTTACAGAGGAGGAAAGGAGGCTAAGACGTCGCTTGCCTCAGGTCACACAGCTGGGAAGTGTTTGCCAGGCCCCAGACTTGGGTCTTCCTGACTCCAAGTCCACTTGGGTGTTTTCTGGGAGCATATTACACAGGATATTACACTGTGGTTTTAAGTTGGCTTGGCTTCTGAATGCCATTTTAATTTGTTATGATCTCGGGTAATGTGTACTCACCGCAGCAGTGCTGAGTCTGCCTCACAAATTATACAGCTTGAGCCTCTTCCTTAGGGGGACCTATTTGTCCTTTTCCTCAAGACTTGAGATGCTGGAGGTGGGGGAGGGGCATGTTGCCAGCCAAGTCTCTGGAGGGCGTGGGCAGGTGGGGGCCTCCTAGTCACGGCTCTGAGGGGGAGGGGGGACACAGCCTTGGCTTCTGGCTCCTGTCCTCACCCTGCTGGGTTTGGGGATCACCCTGGCTAATGAGGTATGATGACAGTAAACAGCCTGTTGATTGGGACTTTAAGATTTATTGGTAGATTCGAGACTTTGTTCACTAAGAGGATTCTTCATAGGACCATAGATTCAGAGTGGGCAGGACCTTAGAGGCCATCTAGGCCGACCCCTCTCATTTTACAGATGAGGAAGCTGGGGCTGATGGAGGGAAGTGACTCACCCAGGGTGATCTGAGAGGTGAGTGACAGGAGCAGGATTCAGACCTGGGCCTTCCTTCCTGTTTCAACAATCCAGCTAGCAGCTGCTGTGGAGGCGTAAAACCAACAACCACCAGTTCACAGAACGCTGCAGGCCCAGGTCCTTTTGATCTGCTTTACTAAGAAAAACAACGTTAAAGGGTTAACAATCTTACTTTAATCCAGCATACGAATATCATTTACTTAGTTCAGGGGAAAAAACCAGCACCCTTAATTACAGACCAAATACAATTCGTAGTTATCAACATCTGAGTGTTCAGCCGGGGAGCTCATTACAATGGCTGGCCCAGAGTCACTCTTGCTGTGGCCAAGAGCTCGGGAGAGAATGCCAGCCTCTGCACCTATTTATCCTGTTCAGGGTCCCGAGGGCCCAGACCTCACCCAGGCTGGGCGTGAAGAAGTTCCCCACCCCCAATATCACATCAGATACAAATCAATGACTCCCAATTGTCTCAGTGCTGAGAAATACAAAAACATCCCACTCTATCTGCCCCATTCAAACAAAGGCCAGAATCCTTAAAGGTCAACAGCAGAAAGTCCCACCTTAATTACTATTACACTTCCTCCAAGCTGGGTGACCTCCACATCCTTACTCAGCTGTTATTTTTGGAGTCAGAGGCCCTGGGCTCAGATTCCAGCTCTACTGCTGGGAGCCTGTGCAGCTTTGGGATGGACTTGCTGCGTCTGAGCCTCCCCTGTGAGATGGGGAAGGGGATTGGGGCCCAGCACCCTCTGAGGTTCCTTTGTCTGGGTCGTAGAGGAGGCCTCGGCCAGGCTTCCGGCCCTCTTGGCCTTTGGAGGCGCAGAGCTTTGCATGTACCGGGAGCCCAGCACAGGGCTGTGGAATCGGACAGACTGTAGTGTACACGCCATCTGCTGCTTTCAAAGATGGCATCGCAGCAATGATGATGATAGTAGCTGGCATCTATAGGAAACTCTGCTTTGGCAGAGGGCTTTCCATGCTGTCTTCCTTGCTCCTCCCATCACCCTGGCAAGTAGGTGTTTTTGTTATGAGCATTTTACAGATAGAGAAACTGAGCCTGCAGCCAAGGTCACGTGACTAGTGTCTGAGGCAGGAGTCTAACTCTGGTCTTCTTGATTCCAAGTCAAAGTTTCTCTCCACTTAAGAAGGGAGGCCACTTTCCTGTGTGCTCAGCAAGCCCAGTGCCTTTTCCTCCCAGCACATTGTCCCCAGCTTTCTTTTCCATTGCAGGTAGTAAACAGGGAGAACTTCAGAGTTCCCTCACCCTGGCTTAGCTCATGATTCCCTGTCTTCTCAGCCAGATCTTTCAGGGGGGAGCTTTCCAGACAGAAGCTGTTTTGCCTTGCTCATTTCCTTGTGCTCTGGTAATAACCGGAGCGGATTCTTTTGCTTTTCCTTCAAAATGCAGCCTTTCCTTCTGAAGCAGGGGTTCTGACCGGCAAACGTATTTTTTTAGATTCTATGAATCGGTTTCCTTTGTAATCCTATTTTATTTCACGCATTTAAAAATATTCTTCTCAGGAGTCCCAAGACTGCCAAAAAAGGTTGTTAAGCCCTGCCCTGCAGCAGCCACCTCGTGTCTGTCCTCAACTACGAGGGTATTGAGGGTATCATTCTCCCTGATTGTGATCAAAAGGAGCCACAGCTCCCCTCATTCTGACTAGGGCCTGGGGGCTCTCGCTATACCCCCCCCCCCCATTGTCCTTAGAACACAGTTGGTTTCCTTCTGTACAGGGGGAAGATGACAGGCATTTAGTAAGTGCCTACTATGTGCCAGGCACTGTACCAATTACTCTTTACAAATATTATCTGATTTGTTTCTCACAATGATTCTGTGAGGTAGGTGCTATCGTTGTCCTTATTTTACAGTTGTGGAAACTGAGGCAGACCTCAGTTAAGTGACTTGCCCAGGGTCATTCAGATAGTTTCTGAAGCTGGATTTGAACTCAGGTCTTCCTGACTCCAGGCCCAGCACTCTTTGCACGGTGGTGCCTCTTAGCTGCTGCAGGGACAAAATCCTAGTTTTCAGGGGCTGTCAGGCCATCTCAGCTGTTCCTCAGTGGACCCCCCATGAGATGCTGAAGACATGAAAATCCACCTCAACCCAACCATCAACTGCACTGGCAGCTCTTCCATTTCTGAATTTGATTTATCCTCAAGTCACTGCGACAGGGTCTGGGACGTCATTAGTGTAGGGAACTTCCAATGAAGGAGCTCCCTCTATCCAGGCAGATGGGCACCAGGTGCCATGATGTGCCAGGTGTAGGTGGAAGTTGAGGTCTTTCTGACCCCAGGCCAGTCATCTATCCACTAAGCCACTGAGTTTGTGAGAATGGAAAAGGTAATCGTTTCTAGATACAAAAACTTTCATAGGGAGAATTGTGTACAGCCTAAGAAGGGATGTAATGTGATCATATTTCTGGAAATAAAAACTGATAAAGGGGTCCTCACGGAGCAGTCAGCCTGATAATCTCTTGCCCTTGGTTCTGGATATGAGTAAGAGTCCCAACTTCTACAGAGAAATGGTAATATCTTCATAGAAAGTGGCACCTTAAAATTTAGTTCACTTTTTTTTGTTAAGTAGAGATCCTTAACCTTTGTTATGTGATGAATAAAAAGTTCAAGAGGCATACTATCTGGGTGATTACTCATTTCATTAATGATGGCTAGTGAATAACTAATGAAAGGATGGTCATTTGGCCTTCTCTCCTAAACCAAAGACCCCTCCTGGAGGCCTCTTGATGCTTATATATCCTCGGAAGCATGAGTGTATTTGACAGGTGGCAATAAACTCTGATTGGTTAGCAATTAATGATAATGAATATTATAATGAGAGGTGGGGCTATTCTAATGAGGCACTGAAGGCCTAACTTTGATTAAGTGGTTTTTACTCCCAGACCACACTCAGCCTCGGGCAATATGGATAAAGGATCTACCCACCCCCCACCCCACGCCCAACTCAGCCTGAGTAGGACACAGTGGACCAGAATTCATCTAGATTAGATTCTTTTTACTCTTTAATCAGAACTAAGCTTCCTCATTTGGGTGGGGTCTGAACAAGATGGAGGAGAATGTTCAATCCAATCTCATTATCAGCCTTATTCTTCCCAGCCTGATTTGACCTAGTAGAGAATGAGGAAATAGAAAGGAAAAAAATCCTGGATGATCATTTCTCTCAGTTATATCATGGACCTCTTTAACAGTCCAGGGAAACCTGTGGACCTCTTCTTAGAATAATATATTTAAAAAAAATAAAATACAGAAGATTGCAAAGGAAGCTAACTATATTGGAATATAGTTACCATTTTTAAAAATACAAGTTCATAGACTCCAGATCTAAAGGGACAGTTGTAGAACCCTCCAAGGTTAAGCAATAGCATTTGTCACCAGAGGGATGTCAAAAGGAAACTGTGCTGGGTTGAGAAAGAGACAGTTTGGCAGCATGTGGTCCTCAATGTCATTGGACCAGTTGATTGGGTTGATGCTGTGTTTGGAGGGTCTGGAGTGATTAAGTGATGGAAGATAACCAACCCATGTATGTCATGTTGACGTTTGTGGACTCTAGCTTTGCCTATAACAATTTGGATTGCATTCTTGTTTTCCCCCCATGATGTTATAAGCATCCACTTAGAGATAACTGTTTGAAAAATAAGATTTTAATTTTAATCTGGGCATTTGATCCACAGCTTGAGTTAAATATATCCCCATCTAGTGTAAGAAGAAAATTTCATGGGAAATGGTTGGCATTCTTTCTTTTAAACGGCATGGGACAAAGAGGGGAGGGTGAAAAGGGAGAGGGAGGGAGGTGGGGAGAGGGAGGGAGGGAGAGAGAGAGAGAGAGAGAGTTATACACATCACACAGACAGTAAAGGAGAGAGGCAGAGATAGCAAAGACAGGTCCCAAATCCCGACCAGCATTGGCGCTAGATTGGAGTTTCATAGACCAGCCAGCATGGTTCTGAATCCACTCACTTTGGGGATTTCTCTTCAGATTTTTTTCTCCCTCGTTTTGGCTCAGACTGATTTCCTCGACTGCTGCTTGCCTATTTCAGAAGGTAAATATGTCCGTGCTATTGATCTGTTTGCTAAATGTGGTGTTTGGGATCTCTAGCAGCCATTTAGCCTTCAGCCAGGCTGCTCGCAGGGGTTTGGGCTGGAACCAAGGCCCAGGTGGTTTCGCCCCTCTTTCAGTTTTCCTGCTTTATCTTTCCCTAAAGAGCCCTAAGCAACCTGTTCCAATTTGCCTCTAAATCTGTCCAGCCCAAGCCACCCTTTAAAAACCCCTGCCTTCTCAGCCCCCTGGGGATGAAGGCTGGCTGGCTACACATTTACTGCATGTGATCATCTATTTCAATGAGAGATTGGCCGAGGAGAAGATGGTAAGAGAAAGAAAGAAAAAGAGCCCCTCTGTAAAGCTGCTTCTAAAAATAGCCCCTGACCTAGTCCCTAGGAGCTGGCCTCAACCTAGTGGATGTCTGTAAAGTGACCATTCTCTTGTCCGGGCGAAGATGCCCCTAACCCACACTCAGATGATTTTACAGTCATCCAGAATTACCTGCTTAGAAAATCCTCAAGAAGAAAAAGGGGGGGAACCAATTCCTCCTAATCAAAGCAGGGGAGGAGAGTCCTGGATGGGTGGCTTCTGGGTTTGGGTTTTCCCTTCTGGGTAATGGATGCTGGCAAGAAGGGACAGAGTGCCTGGAGGAGAGGTGGGATCATTGGCCTGGAGGTAGAACATTCAACTTTTCCCCTTTGAGCCCAGGAGGTTGGTTGTCTGCCCTGTAACTCCCGAGTAGGAAGAAGCTGGGGAGAGGGAGTCAGACATCCAGAGGGGGCAGCATTATTAGGCGATTAGATGGGGAAGGTTCTTTCCACTGACAAGCCCTTTCTGGGGCCAGGTGTCCTCATACTGATCCACAGTGTCCTTTTTTAATGAAAAGCTCGTAAGACAAATGCAAAGTGGAGTGGGAAGAGCAGGCTGAGAAGGGGGAGCTTCTGGTCCTGCTGTCTTGGATCAGCCGTGAGGCCTGGGACAAGACTTTCCCCCTTCCTCCTCCCCATCTATGATCCTCTGTAGCTTGGATAGACTTCTGTGCGTGTGGTCTCCCCTCAAGAGTGCAAGCCCCTCAAAGGCAGGGACTGTTTGTCACAGTGCCTGGCACAGAGGAGGCACTTACTAAGTGATTTCTGACTCCTTGATTTTCTCCTCTGTAGGATGTGGGGGTTAGAGACCTCAGTCAGGTCTCTTCCAGCTGTGACTGGCAGTGACTGAGAAAATGCCAGCCCTCGCTGCATTTGGGGCTCTCCCTTCGTTGTCTCCCTAGAGGCAAACCAGATTCTCGAGGGGTCCTTGTCCTCATTTTGTGGAGGGGATTTCTTCTGGTCACATAGCCGGAGGCCATTGGAGCCCAGCTCCATCCTGCAGCCTCTCCCAGCGCCCTGCACTCCCTTTCCCCTCCTCTGCACCCACCCCCTGCACCTTGCACAGTGCTTGGAGTGGAGTTAGTGCTTGTTAAATGATATTCATTTATTCATTCCCTAGCAAAAGTGACATTATGGCAGACTCAAGAAAAGGTTTTTAGCCCTTAGAAACGGCCAAGAGGGATCCTAGACCATCCTAAAATTGGGCCTTCTTTTTCTCTTTCTTAGGATCCCCTTAGGCTGTGAGGGGGCCACAGCTCCCTGACCATCTTCCAGGACATTTTCCTGCGAGCACACCTGGGATTTTTTATTTATTTATTTTTAAAGCACGTGATCCACCCGTCCTGTTGCGGCTGCCCCTTCCCCCCCCACCCCGGGGAGCTCCTCAGGGAATGAGTCAGCAGGGACCTTGCCACCCCCTGGAGGGAGGAGAGACCTATTGGGAAGAAAAGAGTGCATGGGGAAACCTTCCCAGGATCCATCCCCCAAATCACAAAGGCCCTGGTCCCCCAAAGGGTCCTCTCAGAACCCAAGGGATTGCCACAGGAGATACTGACATTCCTTCATTAGAAAGTGTCTGAAATGACCTGACATTAGGAGATCTGTATCCCCGCAGTAAAGTGCCCCCAAGGGCAGTCAACTCAGCTGGCAATCTGCTCCCAGTAATTGGCTTTTCCCTAAGGTGCCATTCAGAAACGCATAGCCCTTTGAGTGATGGATTTACAGGGGTCTGTGCTGAAGTCATTCCATCCTTGAACAGTGTAGACAAAGTGGTTTCCCCCACAAAGATCTGATAATAAAAAGATATGTTATGGCGCTGGAGTAAGAGAGCCAGAGGGACCAGGGAGTCGGGAAACCATACATGAATTTTTGAACATCTGCTGCCTGTATATTTATGCTCCGTGATAAAGGTAATATTAAGGATATTTACAGTTTGGCCCTGGAAAGTAGCCAGAGAATTGTTGGGGGTGGGGGGGGGATGCTGGAGTTATCCAGGCATGTGGCAGAGCTATTTGTCTGTGCTTGATGCTAATTGGTTATTCTTTAAACGGTCTCCTAATGGACTTCCCGGCCTTCTTCTCCCATTCAAATATCCATATTTCTTCTAGGTAATAAAACAATCATTTGTACTTTTGTAAGGAGGCCTTCCAAGGAGTTCTAAGCTTCTCTGCCCTTCAGGCCTTTAGCCTCATAAACAGATCCCCCCACCCACTGCTGAACCCACCACTCACTCTGTTCTGTGGAAAATTAGTCATAATATGCCTACCATTCAGAACATTCCTGGACTTCAGAAACACATATGGGATCTCCTTCAATCCTCACGATAATTCTGGGAGATAAATGTTCTAGGTGTCACTTCCATATTTCAGTGGATTTGTGACTTCATTGAAATGATTATTGCCTCAAACACATCATCTCATGGGACCCTTGGTTTTCTCTCCCATCAATCCACTACACCAGGGTTCCCCATCTTTGTCGTGTCATGGACCTCTTTGGCAGCTGGGACCCTTCTTGGAATCATGTTTTTAAAAGCATAAAATAAAATGCATGGGATAGCAAAGGAAATTAATTATATGAATATACAGTTATCACAATATTTTTAGAGAAAGAAGTTCACCGACCCCAGGTGAAGAGCCCCTGATCTAAAGGGCCTTTCCCTAGGCTGCTGATTGGCTTTCCCTTGGGTCCATCCCATGGCTGTTCAGGCAGCACTTGGGCTACCCATTGTAGCCATCCGTTGGCTTGCTCAGAGGTGCCTTCACTCCATGACCAGCCCTACTGCCTTTCTGGTCTTATGAAGAAACTTAGCAATGTACATTTAGAACCGAATATCTTCTCATCCAAGCCCTACATTTTATGGATGAGGAAGCGGAATCACAGAAGCTAAGTGCTTAGGCCACATCCCACCCCCGTTCTGACTTCTGACATCTCCTCCCTTAAGGGTCACTCTATCCAGATTCATCACCCAATCCAGATCCTGGGGCCATCACCTCCTGGCCCTCAGGACATTCTCCCTCCTTTATCAGGGAGTCCAGTTGCCTGGTTCACAGTCTCTCTTTCCTTCCACACTCATCTGCATGCTCCTGTTGATAGTATTCCTTTGGGTCTTATTTCTTTTTACATATTATCTGATATTTTATACAAATTCATAAACCAAAATCTCCAGAATGAATGGGAAGACCGTGTTATTTTTGATGAGTCACCACTGCAGTGATAGCTTGATTTGTTTATTTTTGTTATATATTCTAAGTCTAATTGGTAGGCTGATGGAATTTGTTGGTAGCAGGAGTAAAGATTACATGTTAGAGTTCTAGAGTGCCTTTGCATTTATTAAGTTCGATTCTCACAGTAGCGCCTGCTTTGGTCTCAGTTTGTTGTTTTTAGTAATAGCAATGACAGTCTTCATATCGTTTAAGTATAGAGCTCTCTGGCTGCAAGGAACTGTATAGACATTACATCATTATATCCCTGAAATAGGGAGGCCGCTAGGTGGTACCATTTTTGTTGTCCTGGTTTTATAGATGAGGTTTTGGCTCAAAACAATGTGGAATATCCGATTGTTTGTCTTCCCAAGGAGGAGGGGGGATGAGCAAGAGGGAGGAAGAGAATCTGAAACTCAACATTAAAAAATGAATGTTTAAAATGTTTACTTAGAATTGGGAAACATTTAACAAAATAAACAAAAATATATTAAAATATGAAAAAAAGATGTGAATTGACTTAGCCAAGGTTGGATTGTTAGTAAATGTGAGGTGAGGGCTTGGACCCAGGTCATCAGAATCCAAGTCCGGTGCTCATCCCACTGAATTATGTTTTATGTCAAAAATATGTTGTATATGTTATCATATTATAAACCTCAAGGGGAAAGGGAGAAAGGGAACAGGCATTTATTAAGTGCCTACCATGTGCCAAGCCTCTGATCAATAACCCATGGTTGGTCCCCCAGGGGTTGGGGGAATGGTTGGAGGATCTTCCTCAATCCCCAGGAAAGAGCTCATGTGACCTATTGCTTCCTCATCAGAGGACAGATGTTACTGCCTTGGACTAGGTGGAGGACATGGTAATTAGAATGAGTCGCATTGACATAGGAGGCTTGTGGTTGGAGGCCTCTTTGACATTTGTCTCTTTTTCCCTTTGGGAGCCTGAGGGGTGGGATGAGGGAAAGTTTTATCTCAGTCATCACATCTCGCTATGTAGTGAGCTGGAAGCTGAGGTGATCGGCCCAGGTGCACACCCTCTTGCACAACTGAAGTTCAGATTGATGGTTAAAAGACAAAAGAACAGGGGAAAAACAGCTTGAGCTCCCTGAGTTTGACACATTCCCTGGCTCTCCCACCTCTTCTGCCCCCTTTTCCGGGAGTTCTGCTGAGCACATGCAGTTTCCTGCATTCCTAGAAGTTTGGGAAATGTCCTGTCAGCTTTCTCACCTCTGAGAGTCCATTTCTAAAGGAAGTGCCATAGGAGAGACAACTCTCGGGTTGCCAGTGGATGGCATTTACTTCAGGAGGAGGGCACAGTGAGATGGGGACATAGAAGGTCATTCTATGTCCTAGCATGGCCCTGCCAGAGCCCCTTTGATGAATCAGACCAAATCTCCTGCTCCTTTCCTGGGTGGAACAGACTTTTGGACTCATTCCCAGAAGATGGTCCTGCTGTGATGCTGGGCCACTATCTCAGAGGTGTCAAAAGTGGGTGGTCTCACTCTCTCCTTTCAGAGAAATTCAGCCAAGACAAGGCATATATGCCAACTAGACAAGCTGTCTTTAAAAGTATGTTCCTGATGGTGCCTCACCATGAGAATGGCACCTGAGGGACGCATCAGAAAGTGGATCAGACAGCCAGGCAGGCATGTAGGCAGACAGATAGGTGGGTAGGTGGATAGGTAGGTAGATAGATTTGTTAAGTATTTCTTAAGCTCTGGCAGGCACTATCCTAAGCACTATGGACACAAAGATAAGCAAACAATATAGTCTCTACCTTCAATGAGTTTACCAGCTACTAGGTGAAAACTGCACATAAAGGGGAGCATGCAGGGGGAGGAGGGAAGGTACTCTCGAGGGAGCTAGATTGTACAGTGGATTGAATGCTGGACTTGGAGTCAGGAAGACTTGAGTTCAAATCCTACCTACCTGTGTGACCCTGGGCAAGTCACTTAACCTCTCTCTCTGCCTCAGTTTCTCCATTTGTAAAATAGGAATGATGATAGCATTAACCTCACAGTGTAGTTGAGAGGACCAAATGAGTTAACATATTAAACTCTTTGCCAACCTTAAAGTGATACATAAATGCTAGCCTTTGTTATTATTTTGAAGGGGGTAAGCCACCTGCTAAAGAGGGTGAGCTGAAGTGAGTGTGGTCTGGGGGCTTCATGGAATGGTGGTATTTGGGGCTATGGAGTCACTGGTCAGGAGAGTGGAGCTCGTTGCAGAAGCATCTCCAAGGGGCAAGGCTTCGGGGGTGTGGGGGTGAAATGGGCATGTGGAGGGAGGCCCTCTCCAGTTCTGTTCAGTCACCCTGACTGCAGGGCTCAACTGCCTATCAGGCAGGTGTCCAGAGGCACTAGAAGGATGACAAAGATTGGACCACATCCAGGGGGTGAGGGGTTGGACTGTGGAGAATGATGGTCTCTTATAAGTTTTTGTTGTAGTAGAAGCATGTTAGTGCTAGAAGGACCATAGTCACACAGCTTGTGGTGGGTGAGCAGGGCAATCGGGGCGTGCTCCCAGGAGGCTGCTCTCAGAGAATGATGAAGATATTTGTAGTTTGAGGGAGTGAGCACCTATGCCTGGTCCTGGCTCTATAAAGAAAGGGACCAGGTGGAAAAATGAGCTTGGCCAAGACCAACTTGGAATCTGTCACAGTGGTCCAGGGGGCGTCATAGCTGAGCCTGGACCCCCAGTCACCCAACTCCCAGTGTTCTTTCCACAATGCCAGGATGAATGATTTTCACACATATGAGAACTGAGATAGTTATTTGAATACTCCAGGCCCTTCAAACTCATAAATAATCAAGACAAAGGGATTTTGTGTGTTGGGGGCTGGGGAGGGGGAGGATTAGGAGCTTGCCTGACTTATCTGGCTACTTGCACTGGTTCCCTGCTTTATTGTACCAGTGTAGACAGAGCATCCTCAGCACATCTGTGTCTGAGGTGTGAACATGGACAACCACCCTGGGCTAATGAGTTCATAGGCTGTCACTCGGAGGAGCCTCCCCCTGAATGAAGCTCAGGTTTATGCTTCTAAATAGAAATGTGGTGTCAGATCTTTTTGCTGATCTGGTCTGTAGATACAGCAAATGGTTTCATAACTGATGACCTTGGAGATCTGGTTACTGAAGAACATTGGGTCAGGAATTTGGCGCCCAGAGAAGGCCTCCTTAGTGATAATGCCTAGTTTCAGCACACGTGTTGCTCAGTCAGTGTTAGCCCTCAGCTGCAGGACATCCTCAGATGGGGGGGCAGGCCTGGAAGCTGGGCTTCTCATCTGCCAAGGTAGCATTCTTTCCTCTTCCATCACACTGCCTTTTGGGTCGGAGGCTCTAGTAATGTACCTGCATTGCAGAAAATATCAGCATTCAGAGACAGTCTTTCCAGGTGCCATTTATTTGAATGAATGAAAAAGCATTGATTAAGTATTTACTATGGATCAGGCATTGTGCTAAGCCCAGGTTGGGGAGGGGGTGTTACAAATACAAGTGAGTGAGACCATCCCTCCACTCGGGGAGTTTACATTCTAATAGCAGAAGAAAGCACATAGAGCTAAAGTTGAAAGGGTGGTGGTGAGAGAGCCACAGAGATGGTTAGGACCAGATAATGTGAAAGCTAACCAAGAGGAGCCCAGGGTCACAGGGATCCGGGCTAGGGATCCTGTCAAAGGTCAGGTTCAACCTCATTTTACAGAGTTGGAAATGGAGGCTCACATCTCCCTCACTGATTAATCATGTAGAATTCCTTCAGGGTACATGGGCGTGAAGCTGAGACATGAAGGACCCATCCAGAGAAGCCTGTCCTTGAGGAATATATTGTCCATTTTACTTCTTTTAAGCAGAGACAGGCTTCTCATTTATTAGACCTACAGCATAAATCGGTGTCTTTTTCTGGCTTGAATCTTGCCCCTTTCTATTGGCTGGTTCTGGCTCATGGCCGATGGCATTTGTATTCCAACAAATAGCTGCTGCTCAAAGAGCCTGGTTGTAGGTTGGTTCAGACACACCAGGTGCACCTGGGGTTCTGGAAAGGGTGTCTGAGAGGAAGCTCCTGTGTCTGGTGTTGGGGCAAGAGCCTTGTCTGAAACACTGGTTCCAACTCTGGTCCTGCCCTTCATCTGCTCCATGACCTGGGACCAGTCTCTTGACCTCCCTTGGCTTCAGTTCCTTCCTCTAGAAAACCAATCAGCGCACATTTATGAAGCTGCTGGCATTTGACATAGACCAGGGAATTCAGAGACAAAAATGAATTAGTTTCCCCTTTGAGGAGCTCCAGGAAGCTGGAAGCCATGAAGACCCAGGTTCCAATCCTGCCTCAGATACTTCCTAGTGGCACTTTAGGGAAGCCATTTAAACCTCTCTGTGCCTCAGCTTCTTCAATTGTAAAATGAGGGGTTTCTACTCAGCAGCCTCTAAAATCCCTTCAAGCTCAATCCCAAGTACAAAGTACCTGGGGGGATCAGGGAATACTTCCTGGAGGAGGCAACACCTCAGCTCAGCCTTGAAGGAAGCTACAGATTAGAGAGGTAAGGACGTGGGGCATTCCAAGCCCTGACAGAGAGCCAGGGTAAAGGCTCAAGGAGGGAGACAGAACATCATGTCCCAGAAAAAGCAGGCAGGCCACTTGGCCCTCCCGTACAATGTGCCAGACCTGGAAGGAGCCAGCCTGGGCAGAGCTTCGAGTGTCAAATGGAGGAGTTGATATTTTATACTAGAGGCAATAGGGTACCACTGATGCTTCCTGAGCCAGGATCAGGATCCTGTGTTTTAGGAGAATATAGATGAGGGCAAGGGGAGACAATTGAGGCTGAGTGGGATCCCCGCACTGGTCTACGTCAGAGGTGATGAGGCCACGAGAGTGGAGAGAAGAGGGCGGAAGAGGGAGAGGTGGAGAAAGGAGAATCAGTGAGGCTCAGCCATTGGTTAGATTCCAAATATGGAGAGCAAAAAGTTGAATAATACAAGGGATGGAAACTGGGGAACTAGAAGGATGGGGGTACTCCTTGACAGAAATAGGGAAGTTCTGAAGAGCAGTGACTTTGGGAAAGAGATGATGAATCTAGTGTTAGTCATTTTAAATTTGAGATCACTATGGGCCATCCAGATGGAAATCGCAGAAATTTCAAGCTGGAAGAGACCTCGGAGACCATTCTGCCCAATGCCTTCGTTTTATAGAGGAGAGAACAGAGGCCTGGCTTTAGGGACTTGTCTCAGGTCGCACAGAATCCCAGGAACATGGCGCCCTGCTTCCAAGGATGAAGCCGACCATTGCCCAGATCTCCTTGCTATGGATGCCACCCATCCATGTTGAATACCATGAGGGCCAAGAAGAGTTAAGTCCTAGGAGGGAAGCTAAGTCAACCATGTGGTACTGAAGACATTTGACAGTAGAACACCTTCCTAGTTTAAATCTCATCCCAAAAAAAACCAAAAACAGAAGATGAACCTAAAAGCTGGAAATCGAGGGTCTTTCCATCCAGCTGTTGTGGTCAGCCTCTGTTACTGGAAATAGTCTGTTCTTGTAGGGGAGGCAGCCAGGGGGTTTTGTTATTGGCCAATGACTAGTCCTATAGAATTATCCTCTAAAACAGGTCCCCCGACTCTCATGCCCTACCCATGCCTCCTGACCAGACAGTTTAATGGCACTTAGGGATTTATGCCTGTCCCCTTAATTAAGTTAAGAAAAAAGACACAGACAAGAGAGTTAAGAGGTTTCTTTCTGTTCCCTTAGCCTTGTAATGACATTGCCTCCTCCTTCTGTGTTTGCGCTGGGTCATTTGGACGAATGATGACTCAAATTCTCAAAGCTGATGTCTTCCTAGATAAGGTCAAAAAACATTCCTTCAGCAATAATCCCTCTCCCTAAACCGGCCTTGTTGTTTTGTAAGTTGTATTGATGTCTTTTGGCTTGACATCATTGTCATTTCTGAATGTGCCCCTCTTCTATTCCCACCCCCCCACCCCCATCCTGCCATCTCCCGTGCACTTTCTCTATAAGAAAGAAGAAAAACCAGTTCAGCAAAGCCAGCCAGACATCAGCCACAGCTCACGGTGTGTTTCACCTTCCACCCTGATAGCCTCGCATTTCTCAGCCAAAGTCGGGAAACACACTTCCTTTTCTCTTCCCCAGGGCCGAGCTTGCTTGTTTTTCTTATTCTCTCTGTTTGCCTTCCTGTAGTCTTTCTATATGTAGATCCGCTGGCTTGTGTTCTGTTATCAAACTCTCCCCATTTTGGCGGATTTCTTATATTTGTTGTTTCTTGTGGCACGATCACATTTCATTAATTCATGTATAATTGGTTTAACCGTTGGAGCATTGGTTTAATCTGTGAGCAATGGTAGTTTTTTAAAAAGGAGGTGTATTTTCCTGTTTGAATTTTATACTAGCTGAAAGTAGCCAACTACTTCATGATCCATGACTTGGAGTGACCAGACTTGGAAGTGGGAAGGCCTGGTTCAAATTCAGCTTTGGACACTTAGTGTGGGGGAGTCATTGAACTTCTCTCCATCTCACTTTCCTCATGTGTAAGATGGGTGTGATAGGAGCATCCATCTCACAGGGTTATCATGAGGTTCAAACGACAGAATCTCTAAAACGTTTGGCAAGTCTGGAAGCAATATGTCAGGTTTAGCTATTATCATTATCACTAGTAGTGGCAATGAAACGGTAACACATCTAAGAGGACTTCCATGTATCTAGATAGCTTAAGTGGAGTTCTTAAAGAATCCCCATAAAGGAAGGAGTAGTCACATTCTTGTAGAAAGAAGGTCACACTGGTCACACATTCATGAATGATGGGCTCTGGGATGCAGCCCTGCAGTCCCCATCACCCTCATGAGCACCGTCCTCTCTGGTCCCTTAAGGGAGTAAGCAAGCCACAAGGGATCTCTAATCCAGTCGGTGAGTTCACAGTCACCTTGGTGGCAGCCCCAGACGCTGGGGCCCGTCAGAGGAGTTCCCTTGGCAAGGCCCCAGCACTCATGCCTGCCTTCTGCATGGATGCCCGAGCCCCCATCTGTGGCTCACTTCAAAGGGAACCTAGCCAGGTGATGCAGAGAATACTGTGCCCGAGTTCGAATCCTGCCTCCAGGACTTCCTAGCTCTGCGACCCTGGGCAAGTCTTTGACCTTAGCCTCAGTTTCCTCTTCTGTTAAGTGGGGATAATAATAACATCTACCTCATCTTAAAGTGTTTTGGAAATATGAGCTATTATTATTCTATGGATGGTTATCCATTATGTGATTAGAGATGCACACAGAAGAAATGGTGAGATCACAAGATGAATCTCACAGATCTGTCCTAGAGCTATCAAAAATACAGGTGTATATCTAGGGCTGGTCAAGGGACACTGGAGGCCATTGAGCCCATCCCCCATCTTACAGATGAGGAAACTGAGACACAGGGAGGGTAGATGACTTGGCCAAGGCCATACTATAAATAGAATATTTATAAATTGCAATTCTTTTTTATCAGAGATGGTGCTGTGGGATTAGTGAGAGGGGAAGATGCAGGAGGAAATAATAGGTGACATCAAAATGAATGCCTATAAGCTGCAGATCTGCACTGGTACAGCAAAGAGACCTGGATCTATGTAGACTCAGAAAAGGGCTTGGAAGAAGAGACAAGACTTGTCTTGTGAGTTCTGATCGAAAGGCTTTGCTGGCGTGAGAGGATCAGTCTGGGATCCGTGGGAGACATGGCATTTACACTGGGCTTTAGAGGAGTGGGTAGGAATTCATGAGGGCGGGAGAAGGGATCAGGAAGGCTATTCAGGACATGGGGAGCAGCCTGATGGGAAGCTGAAGGAGTGTGTGTGTGTGTGTGTGTGTGTGTGCGCGCGCGCGCGTGCGTGCGTGTGTGTGTGTGTGTGCATGCGCACACACACTGAATAGCCTGTTCTATCTGAGGAGTAGACGATGTGGAGGGAAGATGTGGGAGGTAAATAAAGCCAGAGAACTTGGGTGGCACCAGATTCTGGAGGTCCTTGAGTGACAGACAAAAGAGTCTGAAGTTTGCTTGGTGAGAGACCTGGCTAGATCATCCTGAGAGCATTTGAGGCAGACAGTGGAAGGAGGATGACAAGAAGCCACTGAGCCTAGAGGTAACTTGACCAAGTCTGTGCATGAGGAAGGTAACTCTGGTGGTCCTGTGAAGGCTTTTTTGGCTAGGGGAGAGAGAGAGGGGAGAAGAAGAAAGCAAGAAGACTTGTTAGGAGTGTATTGCAAAGTCATTCTCCAGTAGATAAATGGTCAAAGGATGTGAACAATCAGTTCTCAAAAGAATTATGAGCTATTAACAATCATATACTACTACTAATAAGAAATGCAAATAAAAACAACTCTAAGATTTTACTTTATGCTCAGAAAAATGGCAGTGGTTACAAAAGACAGGAATAGTCAACATTGGAGGAGTTGGGCACACTAGTGCGTTGTTGGTGGAGCTGTGAATTGATATAATTATTTCGGAAAGCAATTTGGAATTGTGGAGGTGAAGTCCCTAGCCTTTGACTTAGAGATTCTACTGCTAGGAATATACCCTAAGGAGGTCATTAACAAAGAGAAAGCCTCCATATACAATGAAATATCTACGGCAGCACTTTCTGTGGTAACAAAGAGCTGGAGCCAAAGTAGATGACGATGGATTGAGGTCTGGCCAAACAGAGCGTGATTCGTGAACGTGCTCTAAGAAACACAGTGAATACAGAGAAGCATGGAGAGGTTTCTGTGAATTGATGCAGAGGGAAGTCAACAGAGCCAGGACTGCAAGATACATAGTGATGGCCACAATGTAAATGGAGAAAGCAGTAACCACATAACCATTGGTGGGATAATGCAGAATTATAAATGACTAGACTGTCTCCAAAGAGGAGATGTCTCCCCCTGCTCCTCTGCAGAGGTGGGAGCCATGGATAAGAAACACTGCATAGACAATATGACTGATAACAATGGATTTTTCTGAAATGTTGATAATTTTACTGGGTCTTTTTCGCTTTTAAAAAATTCTTTGTAGGGGCAGCTAGGTGGCTCAGTGAATAGAGCACCAGCCCTGGAGTCAGGAGGACCTGAGTTCAGATGCAGCCTCAGACACTTGACACTTACTTAGCTGTGTGACCTTGGGCAAGTCACTTAACTCCAATTGCCTTACCTTCCCCCTCCAAAAAAATATTCCTTGTTATAAGGACAGCTCTCTGGAAGGGAGAGAGGGGAAAAGATACAGGGGGAAAGGTGGCCAATGTAAAAATAAAAGCTGTTACTCAAGATTTATTTTTAAAAGAACCTATTGCAATCACCGTTTGCTGTGCAGTCCTTTTTCTGTTTTTTTTTTGTTGTTGTTGTCTGTAAGTATGTTCATATTAGATCATAGGCTTAGAATAGAAAGAGACCTTGAAGATCATCCTCATTTACAGATGAGAGAAAAGAGGTCCAGAAAACCCAGGTCACTTGCCCAAAGTCACACAGCCACTAAATGACCCCACTGCCATTTGAACCCAAACCCACTTTTTCCAAATCTAACCCAAGTTCTCTTGAGGTTCAGTCATGGTCAGGTATATGTAAGTTTTTTGGTTTTGTATGACCTTTAACTGCTATCCACCTGTATGTAAGAAATCATTCTTTTAAATTTCTCTGTGCTTCAGTTTTCTTATCATCTGGTAAACTTGGCATAACTTCTCACAGTTCAGTGGAAAACAAACAAAAAACCCCAGCAGAGACAAGCAATAGCATGGCCTTGACTTGGGCCCCAGCCTCACAGAAAAGACATGGTGGCTTTTCTGGGAGCATCAGAACACTCTGCCAGGAATGAATGGAAGGTGTGGGAGAGAATCCATGGAAAGCCTGGCGAGGCTGCCTTGTTGTTACTCTTGCTTGTGACTAGTGGTAGTGATGGTGGCCCTGGCCAAGAAGCCTGGAAGCCAGTGGTGGCCCTGGCCAAGAGGCCTGGTCAGGCTGGGCCTGTCAGTCAGGAGCACTTTGAGGTCCATGGAAAAAAGAGGCTTGGGGCAGCTGAACTGCAGAGACCCTGCTCAGGAGAAGGGTCCACCCCGTGAGCAGGGCATGGAGGCTTGGTCTGCCTTGGGTTTCCAATTACATAGCTGTGCCCATGGAGCTGTGGGCAGCCAGCCGTGGGAGCCTAACATGCCATTCTGAGCATCCAGAGGTTTAAGTGACTTGTTAGTGTGACACACAGCTATCAAGTGGCCATGTAGAGGTTTGAATTTTAAGTCCTTTGCCTCCAAATCCAGGGTGACTGGAAGCCAGGCCCTAGGACACTGAGAGTAAGCATGAGCTTTAAAAAAAAGGGGGGGAAGAGGAAAGGGAGCTGAAGTAGCCTGGGAGCTTTTGTTTACCTGGAAGCCTCTCAGGGAAAGATGCCTTTATCTAAAGAGGCAGCCAGCTGGAGTCACAAAGACCTGAGTTCAAATTCTACCTCAGACACTTACTAGCTGTGTGACCCTGGCCAAGTCACTTCATCTCTGTTTGCCTCAGTTTCCTCATCTGTAAAATGGAGGTAATGATAGCACCTACCTCCCAGGGTTGTTGTGAGGATGACATGAGATAATCATTGTAAAGTGCTTGGCACATAGTAAGCACTATGTAAATATTAGCTATTATTGTTAAATGAGATAAAATCTGTAAAGTGCTTTGCAAACCTTAAAGTGCTATAGAAGTGTGTTAGTTCTTTTTCTTAATGGAAAGAGAACTGGTCCAGAACTACTTGTGTGACCTTGGATAAGTCACTGAAGAGCGTCCTGTTTTTGAGTTGAAGGGATTGGCCCAAGGTCACACAGCTTAAAATGGTCAGAGCTAGGATTCGAATCCAGATTTTCTGGCTCCAAATCCAGATTTTCTGGCTCCAAATCCAGTGTTCTCTTCAGTAGAACACCCCACCTCTCTGTGGCTCACCCCCAAGTAGAACGAGCTGCCTGTGACCAGGAGAGGATTTCCCGGAAGAAGGCAGATGACACCTACTCGTAAGGTTTGTTGTAGAAGGGAGTCTTCATTGGGAATGGGTTTGATTAGATGGCCATCAAAGGCCTCTTCCAGCTCTGAAATTCTGGGGGGGGTTGATACAAAATCAAAGGGGTTGGACTGGCCCCCTGACCTCTGAATGTCTTTTCCAGCTCTGGTACTAAGTGAGTTCATTTTCCTGTAATTCCCCTAAAATTCTGTTACTCTGTTCACATGGTTTCCATATAGGTGCTCAGGTGAGCATTTAAAAGGTTCATCATGGCTCCAGAGAAGGAAGGGAACTCCGAGGCCATCTTGTCCAACTCCCACATGCTATAGATGAGCAAACGAAGCCTACGGGGACTGATTGAAGAAGACGGCCCGAGGTCACACCACCAGGCAGTGTCAGAGGCAGGGTTTGGACCCATGTCCCCAGATTCCTCAGCCAGGGCTCTCTCCTCAATGCCACACTGACCTCTCATAGTCTGCTTGGCCAACATTTTACAGGGAGTCACTTTCATGATCCCCATTTTTGAGTCTGAGTAAGTGAGGCACAAATGAGCTTTTCTAAGTGTCTCACCTCTGGTGTGACATAGTCAGAGGCTGTAACTGTGACCTGGAAGTGAATCGGTAACTAAGATTGTGTCTACACAGCTTCCTGTAAGTGTAGGTTGAACCACTATTCAGTTAGATGTCTCAGAGCAGAAAGCCTAGGCTAAGAATTCAGGCCTAGACAATCTCACCCTTTTGGAGGGGGCACACTGGGTAGGATTTATCTGATAAGGCTCTCTAATGAGGACAGTCCTCATTAGATAATTAATTACTCTTTGGATCACAGCCCTCAAAAGCCATTGAGTCAGAGTCCCTCATTTTACAGGCGAGGAAATTAAGGCTCCCAGAGGGGTCTGAGTGACTTGTCCAAGGTCATACAAGGTAGAATTGGAGCTGAGATTCGGGCTGGAGTCTTCTCCCCATCCTGTGCTCTCAGATTCCCATGTCATCTTATGCTGTGTGCCCATCGCTATATTCAGATCAAATGAGATAACATCTATAAAGAGCACAGCAAACCCGGAAGGGACCTTGGGGAGTATCTAGACCAATGCTCTCAGTTCATTGATGAGGAAATGGGGGCCCACAAGGCTAAGTGGAGACCCACACTGGCCCAGGACCAGGCCACCAAGGGAGCCAGGTGGCCCAACTGCTGTCCTAGGGATCTCTCCCCCTTGACAGTCAGAATCAGCCCATCTCTCAAAGCTGATGTTCCTGTGGCAGAGAGCCCAAACAAAGGCAACCCTAATGCAAACCAGGCTTCTTAAGAAAGGTAAATGAAGTGAAACCTTCCGAGAAGATGTTATCTTGGAGCCCAGCCTGGAGTGGAAGCAGGCCTGCATTGGAGACAAGGACAGACAGCTCCTGGAAGGCATCCCAGGGAAACCATATCACAGAAGCAGCTTTCTCTCTCAGCTGATGAATCCCAGAGCTGTGATAGAGACAAAATACCATAAACATGACACCTGTTGGCTGGCTGTTGGGCAGCCACTGGAAACTTTTGAAGAATTACATTTCTGCAGGTGGCCTTGTGGCGAATTACAGGCTGGGAGGAAGTCAGTTCAGCAAATTAAATTCCATGCATATTATTAAGCAGAGCCCTGTGCAAAGGCACCGGTGGTGGGGGATATGGGATGGGCAGGTAGAGGACAAAGTTTAGGTAAGTCAGGAACCCCTCATGGAGCTTACAGTCTCTAAGTGGTATATGACACACATATATAAATACATTAGATACCAAATAGAACATAAGTGGCTAAGAGAAGCACATGGTGTCTGAGGAAGGAAAAATGGTTTCCTACTAGGGATCAGGGTTGGCCTCATGGAGGAAGTAACATTTGAGTGAAGCCTTGAATGACAAAGAGAATGTAGGATGTGCTTGAAAGACCTATCTCAGCTTTTAATTAAAACGAGAGATTCAGAGGTGGAGAGTTGGGAGAGATCCTAAATGTCACTCAGTCCATTCATTTTACAGATGGGGAGACTGAGACCAGAAAGTGTTCTGGTCCAGGAAGCGGGGATGATACAGAGGAAACAACCAAACCAGCAAACTGGCTCTGGGTGCTAAGGATTGGGTTCAAATCCTGCCTTTGACCTGGCGCTTAAGTCACCTTGCTCAGTTTCCTAATTTGTAAAGTGAGAAGGGTTGACTAGATGGTCTCTAGGATCCTTATCAACTCTAAAGACAAGGCATGGGGAGGGTGGGAGGTAACAGACAAAAAGCTTTAAGAATGATAGAAAAAGGAGAGAAGCTGAGGAGATCATGATGGGCCACTGGGGGAAGGGACTTCTGAGCAGAGCCAGAAGGTAATAACCCAGGCTGTTAAGGAATTGGAAGGGATGAATGAGCAGACCAATGAAAAAGCATGTTTTAAATTTTATTTATTTATTTTTAGTTTTCAACATTCACTTCCATGAGCTTTTGAGTTTTCAGTTTTCCCCCTTTCCCTCCCCTTCCCAAGACAGCATGCAATCTGATATAGGCTTTACATATACATTCATATTAAACCTATTTTCACATTAGTCATGTTGTAAAGAAGTTTAGAACCAATGGAAGGAACCACGAGAAAGAAGAAACAAAACAAAACAACAAAAGAAAAAAGAGAGAGCAAATAGTCCGCTTCAATCTGCATTCAGACTTCATAGTCCTTTCTCTGGACGTGGATAGCATTTCCTCTCATGAATCTTTTGGACTTGTCTTAGATCCTTGCATTGCTGAGAAGAGCCAAGTCTATGAAAGTTAATCCTTGTATAATGTGACTGTTACTATGTGCAGTGTTCTCCTGGTTCTGCTCCCTTCACTCAGCATCAGTTCACATAAATCCAGGTTTTTCTGCAATCTTCCTGCTCATCATTTCTTATAGCACGATAGTATTCCATTGCATTCGTATACCACAGCCTGTTCAGCCATTCCCCAACTGATGGGTGTCCCCTCAATTTCTAATTCTTGGCCACCATTAAAAGAGCTGCTGCAAATATTTTTGTACATGTAGGTCCTTTTCCCATTGAAAAAGCATTTATTAAGTGCTTACCGGGGGCTCAGCTCTGTGCCTGGTATAGGAATAAAAAGGAGACCCAGTCCCTACCTTCAATGAATTTGTATCCTAAATGGTGAAAACAACATGCATTCCCCCACCCCCACCCCCAGCCGCCCCTGCAGTGGTAACTGTGGAAGGTAAGGCCTGGGGAGTCCCTGGGAGGATGGATTTTGATGAGTGCATTCAGAATAAAGGTGGGGAGGGTGTGGCATGAGGCATAGGGCTGGTGTGCTCTGAAAGGTGCGGATGAGGGGGAAGCACCCCAGCTGTAGAGGGGAGCCTGGACAAATGAACGAAATATAACCCCAGGGTTTCAAGCCTGAGTGACTGAGAAGAGGTGGTGCCATTAAGAGAACTAGGAAGATTCATAGGAAGCGGAATTGGGGGGCGTGGGAAATGATATCTGTTTTGAACTTGTTCAGTTAGAGGTGAGTCAGGCACCCCGGTCCAGAGAGGGTTTTGACCCAGGGGAGTGTTTTGATTTCTGGAGAGGTGCAGAAGGCATTAGCATGTAGGAATAAGGTTCACAGGTTATTTTATTGGGGGGGTGTGTGGAGAGAAATAAAGTTCAGACTTTCATCCAGTGCCCAGCCTACCAACAGAACAGGTATCAATCAGATAGCAAAGTATTTAACAAGAACTGGATGGTAAAACAAATAGCCAGAAAAAATGATGTGGGCAGATCGTTCCTTCTTACCCTCCTCATATACAAATGAGAAGAATCGGAACAGTATCGATCCAAGTCACCAATTCAATTCAGTCAGCATTTTATTAAGGGCCTACTTGGCTAGGGGCTGGGAAATACAAAGGCAAAAATGAAAAAAAAAGTCTCTGTCCAGGGCATAAAAGTTACTTCTTTTCAAGTACCAAGCATGCATTTTCTCTCCCTTCTCTCCTTCATCAAACAAAACAAAACCCTTTGGAATAAATATGCTTAGTGAGGCAAAACAAATGCCCAGATTAGCCATTTCCCTGTCTCATTTTGACTCTTGGCTCATCATCTCTTAGGCAGGAGGTGAGTAGTAGGCATCATCATGGATCCCCCCACCCCAGTTGTAGTTGGTCTTTGCCTGGGTCTTTACAAAGTTGTTATTGTGTCAGCTGCTGACTTCACTCTGCATTCGTTCATACAAATCTTCCCAGGTTTCTCTGGGACTGTCCTCCTTTGAAGGAGTGTTCAGTCTTCGATTTTGTAAACCTTAAAAAGTTACATAAAGCTATGTGGTTCCCGCTCCATGTGTGGGGCAACTGTGCGAAAGACCCTGTCCTTGAGAAGGATGAACTCTCGCTGGAAACCCAGCTGGTTGGCCTGCAGGCACACCGGGCGATTGGCTTGCTGGCCTAAAACTCTACCAAGGATTAGGAAAGATTAAAGGAGAACAGGCATAGGGTCAGCTGGGACTTTCCAAACCAGGGGAATGTGACAGAATGCAGGCCCCTTGTCCTTCATTCCCCCTCTCCAGTCCCTGTTGGTCCTTGAAGTGGATCTTTTGCTCAGCTTGTCAGGCCCAGGGTAATTTGCTTATGCATAGCCTGTGCTATAACAAACAGCCAAATGAAGGAAGAGTCTAGGGAGCTGTGAAGGAGCTGGGTAATTGACAGAACTCAGGCAAGGGCAGCAAGAAACAAAGAGCCCTGATGCCATCTATCCTCCGGACAGGAGACCTGGGACGTCATGGTCAAGCTATGGGTCAAGGAGCCAGAGCCTTTTGACCTTTGCTCCCTCAGCTGTCCACCTGCCCAAGCAAGGAAATCAGAGGGTGCCGATGAATAAAGAGACTGGGCAGCTCTTGTGTCTCAGGCTCCAATCTGTCCACTCCCTGAATTCTAGGCTGACTCATAAGCTGGGAGGAGAGGCCGTGTGGTCAGGTGGAAGGAGCCCTCCCTGGGTCTAGAGTCAGAAGATGTGGACTCAAATCCCAGCTCTGTTCCTCTGGGCCTTTTCAACCCCGAATAATAATAGCAAACTTGTTTATGTGGAGATTTCAGGTTTGTAAAGTATTTTACATATGATTTTTGATATTTATTTCAACCCAGTGAAGGTTGTCCGAGGTTCTTGGATCCTCCCTCTCCATTCTGTCCTCTAGTAACCATGTCAGCACCCCTGGGTTTAAATAATAACTTCTTTTTTTTAAGAATTTTTTTTCTCAATTACATGTAAAAACAATTTTTAACATTTTTTTTATCATTTTTGAGTTCCAAATTCCTTTCCTCCCTCTCCCCCTTGAAAAGGAAAGCAGTTTGATATAGATTATACATGTGTAGTCATGCATTTCCATATTAGCCATGTTGCAAAAGAGAACATGGACCAAAAAAAAAAAAAACCCAGGAAAAAATAAAGTAAAAAAAGGAAGCTTCAATCTGCATTTAGATACCAAAAATTATCATGTCTTTGCTGATGACTCCCCGATTATTTCTGTTTAGCTCAGTCTCTCCCCTGAGCTTCCCTCTCACATCACCAACTGTTTATTGGCTGCCTAGGCAGCTCGGAAAGGACAGTGGGTAGAATGCTGGGTCTAGAGTCAAGAAGACCTGAGTTCTAATCCTGCTGCAGACACTTCCTAGCTGTGTGACCCTGGGCAAGTCACTTAACCCTGTTTGCCTCAGTTCCTCACCTATAAAATGAGCTGGAGAAGGAAATGGCAAGCCACTCATAAACATTTATTCACTTTATGTTTATATTGATATGTCCCCCATTAGAACATGAGCTTCTTGCTAGGAGGGATTATTTTATTCTTTGTACTTGCATCCCCAAGATCTAACACAGTATCTGGTACAGAGTAGGTGCTTAATAAATGCTTGTTGATTGGTAATTTTTGAGATAAGTACTATTATGCCCATTTTACGGATGAGGAAACTGAGGCTGAGAGAGGTAAAGTGGTTTGCCCAGGGTCACACAACTAGGATTTGAACTCGGGGCTTCCTGGGTCCAAGTGCAGGACTTGAGCCACATTCATTTCTCTGAATCTCCATTTTCCTCATCCATGAAATGTGACAAGGGTGCTCTGGATGAGTTCTGAAGTCGTTGGGTCACAGATGTAAGCAGGGCAGAGGCCGTCTTCTGATGTTACAGATGAGGAAACTGAGTCCGAGGAAGGCCAGTGACTTGCCCAGGGTCGCCCAGCTAGTAACAGGAAGAGGCAGCATTCTAACCGTGGACTCCAAGTCCGGGTATCTTCTCACCCTGCTAGACGGGTGCCGGTCAGCCCCATCCATGAGCACGGGGTTCACTGTTGTTCTCTCTTGCAAAGGCTGGCTGGTATCAGAGAAGGAACAGAGGACTCAGAGTCAGGACTAGTGAGGGGAAGGGCCTTCGAAAACCTCCAAGAATTCTCGGACTGTGACCTCTGTCCAGCACAACAGGGAGAGTCGCCTCTGTGGCTGAGACGGTGAAAGGCCAGACATCCCTTGGTCTGGAGGGCCCCGGAGGCTTTGTGGTGGCTTTTGAAGGCCCTTTCTCACAATAACCCTAACACTACACTAATGAAAGTCTCTCAGAACCAATGCACTCTTACCCTGCACACAACTCTATCAAACCTAGTATGTTTTCTCAGTCCAGAAGGGATCAAAAGAAGTAAATGATAAGCAGAGAGTGTCTGCACTCAGGCAGGTACGTTGACCACAGTGAGAAAGGAAAGAAAAGGAACAAGGACAGTAAGAAGGAAGTCAGAAAAATATATCTGAAAAATATAAAATATAAATGTAGTTTAAATTAAATATGTAATTATATATATTTAAAATATAATAATAAATTATAAAACGCAAAGGACACAGCAGTCTGGAGCCATTTAGTATATGAGCAAATACCGTGATGAACCTCACTCAGTAAACCCCAAGAGCATCACTAGATTACCAATGTAACAGAATAATAATGAATGTTCCTTATGATAAACCTGAAACATTGAGAGGAGGCACAATTATAGATTCAGGAATTTTAGGGCTGAAGGAGACCTGCAAGGTCGTCTGATCCCACCAATGTTGAACATATTCACCTTAATTAGGCAGAGATGTCTAGAATATATTTTGGAAAGATTTCTATGCAAAAGGATTAAAAGGAAAGTTGTGGTATTTATTTTATTTTTATTTTTTTGATGATGACAGTAATGATAATAGCATTTTGCATATATCTTTGTTTTGAATTTAATTTATTTAACATTTAGTTTTCAGCATTGATTTTCACAAGAGTTTGAATTATAAATTTTCTCCCCATTTCTACCCTCCCCCCCACTCCAAGATGGCGTATATTCTGGTTGCCCTGTTCCCCAGTCAGCCCTCCCCTCTGTCACCCCACTCCCCTCCCATCCCCTTTTCCCTTCCTTTCTTGTAGGGCAAGATAAATTTCTATGCCCCATTGCCTGTGTATCTTATTTCATAGTTGCATGCAAAAACTTTTTGTTTTTGAACATCTGTTTTTAAAACTTTGAGTTCCAAATTCTCTCCCCTCTTCCCTCCCCACCCACCCTCCCTAAGAAAGCAAGCAATTCAACATAGGTCACACATGAATCATTATGTAAAACCCTTCCACAATATTCATGTTGTGAAAGACTAACTATATTTTGCTCCTTCTTAACCTATGAACCTTTATTCAATTTTCTCCCTTGACCCTGTCCCTTTTCGAAAGTGTTTGTTTTTGATTACCTCCTCCCCCTATCTGCCCTCCCTTCTATCGTCCCCCCTTTTTTTATCTTCCTCTTTCTTTCCTGTGGAGTAAGATACCCAATTGAGTGTGTATGGTATTCCCTGCTCAGGTCAAATCTGATGAGAGTAAGATTCACTCATTCCCCCTCACCTGCCCTCTCTTCCCTTCCTACAGAACTGCTTTTTCTTGCCACTTTTATGCGAGATAATTTACCCCATTCTACCTCTTCCTTACTCCCTCTCTCAATATATTCCTGTCTCATCCCTTAGTTTGATTTTTTTAGATATCATCCCTTCATATTCAACTCACCCTCTGCCCTCTGTCTCTCTCTCTATATATATATACATATGTAATATATATATATATATAATATGTATATACGCACATACACACACACACACACACACACACACACACATATTCCCTTCAGCTACCCTAATACTGAGGTCTCATGAATTACTCACATTATCTTTCCATGTAGGAATGTAAACAAAACAGTTCAACTTTAGTAAGTCCCTTGTGATTTCTCTTTCTTGTTACCTTTTCATGCTTCTCTTGATTCTTGTGTTTGAAAGTCAAATTTTCTATTCAGCTCTGGTCTTTTCACTGAGAAAGCTTGAAAGTCCTCCATTTTATTGAAAGACCATATCTTGCCTTGGAGCATGATACTCAGTTTTGCTGGGTAGGTGATTCTTGGTTTTAATCCTAGCTCTATTGAGCTCCAGAATATCGTATTCCAAGCCCTTTGATCCCTTAATATAGCAGCTGCTAGATCTTGTATTATTCTGATTGTGTTTCTACAATACTCAAATTGTTTCTTTCTGGCTGCTTGCAGTATTTTCTCCTTGATCTGGGAGCTCTGGAATTTGGTGACAATATTCCTAGAAGTTTTCTTTTTGGGACCTTTTTGAGAAGGCAATCTGTGGATTCTTTCAATTTCTATTTTACCCTCTGGCTCTAGAATATCAGGGCAGTTCTCCTTGATAATTTCTTGAAAGATGGTATCTAGGCTCTTTTTTTGATCATGGCTTTCAGGTAGTCCAATAATTTTTAAATTATTTCTCCTGGATCTATTTTCCAAGGTTGTGGTATTTAACGAGGGTAGGTTCTTGACTCTTTGGAACATTAATGATCCAAAAGGACTCATCTTTTGTGTCTCCAAGTAGCCAGGGTCTTAACTGTTGTGTCTGGTGATGACTGCAACGATGACGATGATGATGATGACCATGACTACGACGATGATTATGGTGGTGGTGATGAGTTAGTCCCGAAAGAATCACAATGACTTGATCAGCAGAATTCAGGACTACAGACCCAAGAGCTAGGTTAACAAGAACCACCATGGGACAGTTTCAGGAAGGGTAAGGTAGCTAATTTTTCAGCGGTTATCACTGAAAGGAGGAGATCTGCATTGCCCCATTCCCACTGTCTCTGATCTCTCAGAAAGCTCATGATGGAGTTTTCTGGGGGAAAAAAAAGAGGAAGACTGAAGAAATCTGTTTCTGCAAGCATAGAGCAGAGACCTTTTTTTTGAATTGCTTTTTTCTAAATGGGTTTAAGACCAGTTCTTTTGTATATGTAAGTGTCTTGTACTTCTTACTGGCCAGTCTAAAATAACTATGCTTAATGGTCACTGAACTATGCCTTTTCTAATGTAGATTACTTTTCACAACTCAATTAGCCAATGCAGGAACTAGAAGACAAGGGACCTGGCATTGACCTACGGCTTGGAGAAGTGCTCTCATTCCTTTTGGCCACTTCCCATCCATAAAGGAAATGAGCATGGGGTAGTGGTGTTTGGGGGAAAGTGCCCAGTTTGAAGTCAGAAGACCTGGGTTCAAATCTCAACGGTGCCACCTACTGTTGCCTGCATGATTTGGGGCAAACCACGCTCTCTAGGCCTCAGTTTTCCCCTTCTATAAAACAGGGAGTGGGGAAAGGCTTTAAGGGTCTCTTGTAGTTTAAAGTCTGTGATCCTATGCTTTGGAGTTGAGGGAGACCTGAATTTGAATCCTGATTCTGACACTGACTAGCCATGTGACCATCATCCTTGACTCCCCAATTTTTCATCGGCAAAATGGGGATAATAGTGTCTATGTCACAAGATTGTTGAGAGGAGCAAATGCAATGCAGGTTGATATGGTGAATATTTATTACGCACCTACAGTATGTGCCATCCCCTGTGCTAAGTAGCGAGGTAAAAATGTCAAAATGCAACTTCTTCATACAGGGAGATGAGACTCATAACCAAGAAGCAAATACAAGTAACTTGGAGGCGGAGGAGGACACTAATAACTGAGGAAAAGCCTCTCTTAGGAGGTGACTTCTGAGCTGAGCCTTGAAGGGAGACCAGAATCTCCAGGCAACAGCATCCCAGGCAAACACAGAGTATGTGCAGGGGGATAAAGGTAAGCCTGGAACAATGGACTGGAGCCAGATTTGGGCCTGGAGTCAGGAAGATCTGTGTTCACATTCTGCCTCAGACACTTACTGGCTCTGTGACCCTAGGCAAGTCACTTAGCCTCACTCTGCCTTGGTTTCCTCATCTGTAGAGATTAATATCACCTACATTACAGGGCTATTATGAGGATCAAGTAGGATAGGATATTTTAAAAGTGCTTTGTAAGCCTTAAGGTGCTATAGAAATGCTAGCTGTACCACAGGGAGCGAGTTACCAGCCTTCAGGAAGTATGTTAATGTTAGCTGTCATTGCTACTGCTTCCTTGGTCAGCTAGTCAAATGACTTTTGGGATATTTGATTGAATTGAGTTTCATGGCATGTAACTCAGCCCAAACCAGGTGTCGACAGAAAGAGCGTCATTAATATCCGGGTCTTAATTAAGATGAGATTGGCCAGGTCCTTTCCAGAGAGGGTCATGGGAATTGGGCTTGGAGGGCCGAGAGATCGGCATTCGCCCTGCCGAGTTCTTACAGCAAGCGAAAAGTCCTTCAGGCTAGCGGGCCTTCTTCTCTGTTGGTGTCTGCTTTCCCAGCGGTCAGGCTAACTTGGCCTTCACTTCTTGGGGGGAGGGGAGAAGGGGGACTCTTCTCTGGTCCCTCTGGCCGTTGCCCCGCCCCCTGGTTCATTCACCACCAGGACAGGCTGCCTACCCATTCATGCTGGGGAGAGACAGCTCTGGGCTGGCTCCTGGACCATTGGCCTCTGGGGCAGCAAGCAGCGAGAGATATTTAAAGCTCTCATTGGTCAGGGGAGGCGGCTCCCGGCACACAGCACATGCTGCGGGCTCAGGGAGCAGGCAGAGAGCAGGGCTTCTGATCCCGGGCTGCTCCCTCCACTCCTCCTCCTGCCTGGGCCAGCCTGAGTTGCTGGGGTCCACTATGGCCAGCCCATCCTTCAGGACTTCTCATCTTTTCACCATCTCGGGGCTGCTCTATTACTCCACCTGCTTGGGTGAGTTGAAGAAGGGAGGGAAGAGGGAAGAAGGAGGGAGGGAGCAATAGTGTGTGTGTGTTTTCTTGGGAAAACAACAAACCAAGAGAAGACAGACTCTCTGGGAAGTCTGTGGTGTTCTTACAGCTTTTGCAGGGGGCTTTATAAAAAAACCCTCAGACACTGTAGGTTGTGGCTAATATGGGGACTGGCTGATGGAATCATTCTGCTTGTGTGTGTGTGTGTGCATTTGTGTGTGCCTCCGGATGCTTGCTTGGACCTCTTCATGTTTGGCTTTAAGCGGCTGGCCCGGCCTTTCTCCTTTTAGCTGTCTTTGCAGCAGGTAGACCATTGTAGAAGCGTAGAATGGAAGAGCTTGGAGGGTCTTCAGAGGTCCCAGGAGCATAGCAGCAGCTTCAGACTAGGGCTGGACGCCATCTCGGCAGCCACACAGTGCAACCCCTCTTCCATGTCTCCCATCCAGCCTCCTCCCCTTGGAAGCTCAGAGATGTTAAGTTGCTTGCCCAAAGTTGCACAGGGACCTGGCCCTCCTCATTCCCAGGCTTCTCACACGGGGCTGCCTCCGTGATAGTGGGGTACCAGGCTGCAGCCCGCTAAGAGTCCTGCTGTCTTGGTTCTGCAGCCTGCCTCGTTTCTAGGCATGAGAGTCCCCTGGAGGGGTCAAACATGCGCTTGCATTGCTGTGTGTCCTTCTGATCTCTTAAATATACACTCCCTTACCTGTCATGCACCTCCCACAACAAATCCTGAAGTAATCAGCAGCCTGAGGAAGCTCAGCGAATCGGTCAGTCATGCCTTTCTCTAAAGTGGAAACGCTTCTCCGACATTCCTTGCAGAGCTGGTGCTCCCCACCCTCCAAAGGCCTTGTTGGAAGGGGGGAGCAGAGAAAATCAGGCGGCTGTAGAGTGAAGGGCAGCTTAGGGAAATCAAATTCACTGGAACTCCCTTCTCTGTGTTTGAGCCCAAACTTTTGCCTTTGCTGGTGTGGTCGGTATGCAATAAGGTTGGTTGATTCAAGCATCCCCTTTCCCCCCTTCCCTTTCCCTCACGTGTGCATCTTTGCACACACGTGCAAACAGAGTCCCCAAAGCAAAGGTCTGGATGGTGAACCCTGGTGTCGGTGGGGACTGGTGTATTTGCAACCTCCCCACCATTATCAGCCCCTCTTTCCTCTTTCTTCAGCAGCTCCTAATTTCTCATTGCTACCTTTGCTGGAGCAACAGCAGAACTAGAAATAATTAGCTGTAGGAAATTACGGGTGTGACTAATGAGAGATTTGCATACTAGTGGCTCTAGATGGTCCAGGGTTGGCATTCATACAGCCCAAAGCCTTTGGGCATTGGAAGGAGCCTTGAAAGGCTTCTCCAAAGCTCTTATTCTACAGCTGAGAACAGAGGACCAGAAAAGGCTGAGTGGATGCATTCACCCCGACTCCTCTTATCTTTGATCCAGTCTCCTGTTTTTCCTACACTGATTTGTGCTGATCATTTCACTAACCTGTCCCTCATTTTTCCTCCTGCATGCTATACGGGGGGAAGGATTCTTAAAGGCTGTTCGGAATCACAGTTATTTCTAACCATTTTGGCAGGGAATGAAGTAACTTTGAGGCATACTGAACAATTCTAACCCCTCCCCCCAATTTGAGCTTGGAGGTAGGGACAGGTGTGCTATCTGTGACTGAGAACACTTGAATGGGGAGCCAGTGTGAAGACAGTTGTAGAACAACTCCTGGGTTTGGGGTCACAAGACCTGGTTTCTTATTTTTTCTTGTAATTTCTGGTTCAGTCCCTACCCGTGTATCCTTGAGTAAGTCACTTAACCACTGCTTGCCTCACTTTCTTCACCTGTTGAATGAGGTGATCCGACTGGACGACCTCTTGGGTAGAGCCCTTCTAGTGCTAAATCTGGGATCCATGCCACAGGGAGATGCATCATTGTTTCCATGACAACATGATATCTGGGGGCTCCTGGTAGTCAGAATTCAAGAGGCTCTGGAGTGGGACCAGCAGGCAGCAGGGGCTGGGGAGAGGCCCACATGCTCCCCTGCAGACAGAATCCACTCGAAGTTCTGAGCTCACTTGACAGGGCAGCCTTGTTTTCAACCGTGTCCACCTGGTGGAAATATTCTGAGCTGGAACGAGCCGTAAATAAACTAGACTGTGCTAAAAACAAACAGCTCCATGGAGTCAGCTTGGGCAGAAATAGATTGGGATTGCCTGAGCAGAGTGATGCAGAGCAACATGGACAGTGGGGAGGGGGAGGGTGCCTGGAGAAGAGGATCAGGGAAGGGGCTCCAGGTCAGCCCCAGCACAAAGAGGCCTCTCCATTGTGGGGTGCCAGGGACAAATTTCACTCTTCTGGGGAAGCCCAGGTATTAGATACAAGTCACAAAGTGCTTTGGATGCCATTGGCCCCTCCATTAGTGAGTAGGGAGGAGGCAAGACTCAGAGGCTATATATGGACTGGAAAATCGATAAATTGCAGCAAATGTAAATAGCCCCACTAATCTGCCTACCTCTCGGATCCTCCCCTTCCCCACCCCCGGAGCTTTCCTGCCCCGGGTTTCCAGAAGCATGGTGGAAAATTGCCCCCTCGGGCCTCAGCTGTTCATTTCCACTTGCTTCTCCCCCCTCTCACAAGGAAAGCAGTTCTGGTCATTACAGCCTCCGGGAAGGGACTAATGACAAACGGGAGCCGGGTGCCTTACAAGGGGTCCCAGCTTTCTGGTCTGCTGCAGGCCTCACCATGTTTTCTCTCACTACTAAAAAGGAGCCCGCTCTTCTGGATCTCTCCTGGCAACCAGCTCAGA